>NC_045437.1:105468526-105479823 GCF_002776525.5 Piliocolobus tephrosceles | reverse complement strand
CCCAGTAGTCATTCAGGAGCAGGTTGTTCAGTTTCCATGTAGTTGAGCGGTTTTGATTGAGTTTCTTAGTCCTGAGTTCTAGTTTGATTGCACTGTGGTCTGAGAGACAGTTTGTTATAATTTCTGTTCTTTTACATTTGCTAAGGAGTGCTTTACTTCCAATTATGTGGTCAATTTTGGAATAAGTGTGATGTGGTGCTGAGAAGAATGTATATTCTGTTGACTTGGGGTGGAGAGTTCTATAGATGTCTATTAGGTCCGCTTGGTGCAGAGATGAGTTCAATTCCTGGATATCCTTGTTAACTTTCTGTCTTGTTGATCTGTCTAATATTGACAGTGGAGTGTTGAAGTCTCCCATTGTTATTGTATGGGAGTCGAAGTCTCTATGTAAGTCTCTAAGGACTTGCTTTATGAATCTGGGTGCTCCTGTATTGGGTGCATATATATTTAGGATAGTTAGCTCTTCCTGTTGAATTGATCCCTTTACCATTATGTAATGGCCTTCTTTGTCCCTTTTGATCTTTGATGGTTTAAAGTCTATTTTATCAGAGACTAGGATTGCAACCCCTGCTTTTTTTTGTTCTCCATTTGCTTGGTAGATCTTCCTCCATCCCTTTATTTTGAGCCTATGTATGTCTCTGCATGTGAGATGGGTCTCCTGAATACAGCAGACTGATGGGTCTTGACTCTTTATCCAGTTTGCCAGTCTGTGTCTTTTAATTGGAGCATTTAGTCCATTTACATTTAAGGTTAATATTGTTATGTGTGAACTTGATCCTGCCATTATGATATAAACTGGTTATTTTGCTCGTTAGTTGATGCAGTTTCTTCCTAGCCTCAGTGGTCTTTACATTTTGGCATGTTTTTGCAATGGCTGGTACCGGTTGTTCCTTTCCATGTTTAGTGCTTCCTTCAGGGTCTCTTGTAAGGCAGGCCTGGTGGTGACAAAATCTCTAAGCATTTGCTTATCTGTAAAGGATTTTATTTCTCCTTCACTTATGAAGCTTAGTTTGCCTGGATATGAAATTCTGGGTTTAAAATTCTTTTAAGAATGTTGAATATTGGCCCCCACTCTCTTCTGGCTTGGAGAGTTTCTGCAGAGAGATCTGCTGTTAGTCTGATGGGCTTCCCTTTGTGGGTAACCCGACCTTTCTCTCTGGCTGCCCTTTAGATTTTTTCCTTCATTTCAACTTTGGTGAATCTGGCAATTATGTGTCTTGGAGTTGCTCTTCTCAAGGAGTATCTTTGTGGTGTTCTCTGTATTTCCTGAATTTGAATGTTGGCCTGCCCTACTAGGTTGGGCAAGTTCTCCTGGATGATATCCTGAAGAGTGTTTTCCAACTTGGTTCCATTTTCCCCCTCACTTTCAGGCACCCCAATCAGACATAGATTTGGTCTTTTTACATAATCCCATACTTCTTGCAGGCTTTGTTCATTTCTTTTTCTTCTTTTTTCTTTTGGTTTCTCTTCTTGCTTCATTTCATTCGTTTCATCCTCAATCGCTGATACTCTTTCTTCCAGTTGATTGAGTCGGTTACTGAAGCTTGTGGATTTGTCACGTATTTCTCGTGTCATGGTTTTCATCTCTGTCATTTCGTTTATGACCTTCTCTGCATTAATTAGTCTAGCTATCAATTCTACCACTCTTTTTTCAAGATTTTTAGTTTCTTTGCGCTGAGTACATAATTCCTCCTTTAGCTCTGAGAAGTTTGATGGACTGAAGCCTTCTTCTCTCATCTCGTCAAAGTCATTCTCTGACCAGCTTTGATCCGTTGCTGGCGATGAGTTGCACTCCTTTGCAGGGGGAGATGCGCTCTTATTTTTTGAATTTCCAGCTTTTCTGCCCTGCTTCTTCCCCATCTTTGTGGTTTTATCTGCTTCTGGTCTTTGATGATGGTGACGTACTGATGGGGTTTTGGTATAGGTGTTCTTCCTGTTTGATAGTTTTCCTTCTAATAGTCAGGACCCTCAGCTGTAGGTCTGTTGGAGATTGCTTGAGGTCCACTCCAGACCCTGTTTGCCTGGGTATCAGCAGCAGAGGTTGCAGAAGATAGAATATTGCTGAACAGCGAGTGTACCTGTCTGATTCTTACTTTGGAAGCTTCCTCTCAGGGGTGTACTCCACCCTGCGAGGTATGGGGTGTCAGACTGCCCCTAGTGGGGGATGTCTCCCAGTTAGGCTACTCAGGGGTCAGGGACCCACTTGAGCAGGCAGTCTGTCCATTCTCAGATCTCAACCTCCATGTTGGGAGATCCACTGCTCTCTTCAAAGCTGTCAGACAGAGTCGTTTGCGTCTGGGCAGGGTTCTGCTGCTTTTGTTGTTGTTGTTGTTTAGCTGTGCCCTGTCCCCAGAGGTGGAGTCTACAGAGACAGGCAGGATTCCTTGAGCTGCTGTGAGCTCTACCCAGTTCGAGCTTCCCAGTGGCTTTGTTTACCTACTTAAGCCTCAGCAATGGCGGGTGCCCCTCCCCCAGCCTCGCTGCTGCCTTGTGGTTAGATCGCAGACTGCTGTGCTAGCAATGAGGGAGGCTCCGTGGCCATGGGACCCTCCCTGCCAGGGGTGGGTATAATCTCCTGGTGTGCCCGTTTGCTTAAAGCACAGTATTGGGGTGGGAGTTATCCAATTTTCCAGGTGTTGTGTGTCTCAGTTCCCCTGGCTTGGAAAAGGGATTCCCTTTCCCCTTGCGCTTCCCAGGTGAGGCAATGCCTCGCCCTGCTTCAGCTCTCGCTGTTCGGGCTGCAGCAGCTGACCAGCACCGATTGTCCAGCACTCCCTAGTGAGATGACCCCAGTACCTCAGTTGAAAATGCAGAAATCACTGGTCTTCTGTGTCGCTCGTGCTGGGAGTTGGAGACTGGAGCTGTTCCTATTTGGCCATTTTGCTCCGCCCTCCAGAAGACAATTTTAAAACTGTATATATTTATAGGGTACAGCGTGATGTTTTGAAGTATGCATACACTGTGGAATGGTTAAATCAAGCTAATTAACATATGCATTATCTCACATACTTATCATTTTTTTTTGTGGCAAGAGTGCCAAAAATCCACTCTCGGTGATCTTCAAGAATTTGTCATTAACTATAGTCACTGTGTTGTACAACAGATCTCTTGATCTTACTCCTTCTAACTGTAGATTTTTATCCTTTGACCAATATCTCCCAAACCACCCTGCTCCAACTCCTGGTAACCACCATTCTACTCTCTGTTTCTATTGTGTTCAGTTTTTTAGATTCCACACCTAAGTGAGATAATGTGATATTTATCTTTCTGTGCCTGGTTTATTTCATTTAATGTCTTCCAGGTTCATCCATTTTGTTGCAAATGACAGGAATTTCCTCTCTTTTTAAAGTCTGAATAGTATCTCATTGTGTGTATATGCCATATTTTCTTTATTCATTTGTCCAGTTGTTACAGTAGGGAGTCTCTTGACATACTGTGAGAAGATATTTTAATGGTCCATTTGCAAGGCATGATAAATCTAAGCACTGGCAGCCAGCCTGCAGGCGTAACAAACCCCACGGCTCATGCACCTAGAAAGTCACAATAAGCGAACATATGTAGAGGAGGAGTCAGCCCACAAAAGGGAATAAAGTTTCATTATTGAAAAATCAAAACTTAAGCAGGGAAGGGGACCTGGATATGACCTTATAAGGGGATAATGAAACTTGGGCGACATCCAGAAAGATTGTAACCCCATAGTGCTCAACCAATGAGGAACTGGAAGGAGGGACTTGTGTGCTAGGAAATAAATTGCCTGCTGTAACTGCCCCAGGTGTGCCTGCCTACCAGACACCAGATCTTGCAAGACCGCCATTAAAAGTCTCACTTCCGCTATTCTTTGTGTCTCTGAGTACATTGTTTGGGTTTGGACAGGTGAGTGTGTTTCTCATAATACTGATTTCAATTTTTCATTTTCTTTGGATATATACCCAATGGTGGGATTGCTGGAGCATATGGTAGTTCTATTTTGAATTTTTTAAAGTCTTTTTGAAATTTTTGAAGTTTCTATAATGGGTATACTAATTTATATTTCCACCAAAAGTGTACAAGTGTTCCCTTTTCTCCATATCCTTACCAATACTTGTTAGCTTTCATCTTTTTTATAATGGCCATTCTAACAGGTGTGAGGTGATATCTCACTGTGTTTTCGATTTGCATTTCTCTGATGATTAGTGATTTTGAGGATTTTTTCATTTACTTGTTGACCATTTGTATGTCATATTTCAAAATGTCTATTCAGGTCCTTAGCCCATTTTTAAATTGGGTTATTTGTTTTCTATTTAGTAGTTTGAATTCCTTGTATATTTTTGGATGTTAACCCATTATCAAATGTATGGTTTGCAAAATATTTTCTCCCATTCCATAGATAGTATCTTCATTCTCGTGATTATTTCCTTTGTGGTGCAGAAGCTTTTTAGTTTGATGCCATTCAATTTGTCTATTTTTGCTTTGTTGCCTGTGCTTTTGCAGTCATAGCCAAAAAATCTTCACCCACACCAATGTCATGAAGCTTTCCTCCTATGGCTTCTTTCAGTAGTTTTACAGTTTCAGGTCTTACATTTAAGTCTTCAATGCATTTTGAGTTGATTTTTATGTTTGATGTGAGATGAGGGTCTAATTTCATTCTTCTGCATGTGAATATTCAGTTTTTGCAACACCATTTATTGAACATACTTTCCTTTCCCCATTGTACGGACCACTTCTGTGACCATATGTGTAGGGATTATTCCCCACATGCCAAGCAATTCTCCAACTCTCTAAATGCCAGCTGGATGTCCTATAATTCACCACGATTCTGACATTACCTGGAGAGCACTGGATACCGCAGGTAAAGGGCTCACTGCCACAGGATTGCTCCTACTGTAGATGCCAATCACAAATTCCAGGTTGTAGCCCGTGCTTCTGACTGACTAGCTATACATTGAGGTTCCTATCCCCACCTTCTTGGGTTTGATAATTTGCTAGGATCGCTCAAAGAACCCAGGGAAACATTGTATGTATATTTACTGTTTTTTTATGAAGGATTTATAAAGGATACAGATTAATAGCCACATGAAGAAATGCATAGGGCAAGGTATGGAGGAAGGGGTGTGGAGCTTCCATGCTCTCTTCAGGCATGCCACCTAGCACCTCCAAGTGTTCAAGAGTTTTTATACAGCTTAGTCTCCAGCCTCCTCACCTCCTGGCCCCCTCACACCCTTTTCTGGAGGCTGGGTGGTGGGACTGAAAGTTCCAACTCTTATCCTGTAATCCCTAGGTCTTCCTGGCAACCAGCCCCTTCATAGGTTATCCTAGAGCCCCACCCTAAGTCACCTCATTAGCAAACACTTAGGCAAAGGGTGTTATGAATAACAAAGCTACTCCTATTACTCAGGAAATTCCAAGAATTTTAAGAGCTTTGTGACAAGAATCAGTGACAAAGACTAAATATATTTTATATTATACCATAGCACTATGAAACCAGAAGACCACTATTATACTGAAAATATTGAACAGTTCTTATGTAAATTCCATATTCAAATTTCTACAATTGTCCCAATAATATCCTTTATAGATTTTTGTTTTCCTAAAGATTTGGGTCTCAAACAATTTGTCAAGTCTCTTCAGTAGCAGTTGCTCTCCTTCTCCTGGCTACCTGGTGAGGGAGGCATTCTACATTCTCTACCTTGCACCAGTCTTCCTCCCAAGTGCCCACTGGGGTCTGTGCAGAGTAGCCTGGAAGTGCTTGTAAGTGTCCCTTGTACCTGAGGCTTCCAGTGGCTCTGTATCTTCAGACTTGCCCATACTCAACTTCTAGTAATTCATTTAAAATTTTACCTTAAATCTTATTCACTTGTATAATGACCTCATCTTCCTCTGTGCTCTGCCAAAGGCAACCCACGGCTCATGCACTGTCTCTTCCTGGAAGCATCCATTTTTAACTTAGATTTTACACCAGTTGGATACACTGGAAAACATAACTCTTAGATGGGTTCAAGAAAATGATGCCTTTATACAATATGTAAGATTCACTTGATCTTTGGGTTGGAATGACACTTTCCAACTTTCTACATCTGAAGAAGCTGGAACTCAACTTGACTTTAAACATTTAATGTATTCTCTTTCACATTAGAATTTTGAATATGAGACAATTTGAGCATCAAAACAATAACTTCAAGCTGCCTCTTGTGACCTTTTGACATGTTGCCATTCATTCTTGAGCACTTTCTTTCTAGCATAAGATCTTCCATGCTCACAGTGTACTTATTCGGCTTGAGATCTGGAATTGGTCTTTTCTCTACAGATCTTTGGTTCCTTTTAGTGGGAAGTAGCAAGGGGAGACCTGAATGCTAAATGTGTTCATTGCCACTGAGTTGTCATTATTTCTAGAATCTTTTAGTGATAACGCTAACAAATATGTAAGTTTTTAAAAAAGTATTAGCTTGTACAGATATTCCCTATTTCATTTCCACACCACGTTCCTCCTCTCCTTCTTCATTTCCTTATTGTATTTTCCTTCCCATAGTAAGAACTCTGGTTCAAACATTGATGAATTTAAATTTAATCATTTGCTCTATTTTATAACAAAAATAAATTTATTTCAGAATCAGTATATTTATACTAGTATCAAGAACAAACCAGCTAAGTAAAATCCAAAATTTCCTTGCAGTTCTGAGGGTGTATACCATATACATATAGTGTACTATGTTCAGAAGTTGCTTGAATTGATTCATTTTTGGTGCTTATGTTAAAATTTGATATTCAAAATTTTAGCTTCATTTGTTTTTGTTTATATTCAATTTTAGGCTTTTTCATCCTTGTAGATATAATTGTACTTCTTAAAATATACAAAATATTACTTCAAAAGTAAAATGTATATTACAATATATACTCAGGAGGTCTCACTCCCTTCCCTATTCCTTCCATTCTTTTCTCATCCATCACTTGCAGGTAATCAGTTCCATTAGTTTCTGATTTATACACCCATTATACACATACACATTTACTTAAAGACCAGAAAAATAAGCAAGTGGTTTTGCTAGCAGTTATCTTGGGTTTATGAGTGCAAATTTATTTACAAGAGAGGAAAAGTCCTTTTTTTCTCATAAAGATGACAACTGACTTGAGAAATTAAAATCTTCTTGGCCGGGTGCAGTGGCTCATGCCTGTAATACTCCCAGCACTTTGGGAGGCTGAAGTGGGTGGATCACCTGAGGTCAGGAGTTCGAGACCAGCCTGGTCAACATGGTGAAACCCCGTCTCCATTAAAAAAGAAAAAAAATACAAAATTTAGCTGGGTGTGGTGGCAGACACCTATAATCCCAGCTACTCAGGAGGCTGAGGTGGAAGAATCGCTTGAACTCGGGAGGTGGAGGTTGCAGTGGGCCGAGATCATACCATTGAACTCCAAGAGTGAGACAAGAGTGAGACTTTGTCTCAAAAAATAAAAAATAAAATAAAAAATAAAAGTTCCTTGAAAATCTTTATTCAGAGAAGTTCTCTTATATCATCTGTCAACTACAATTTTTTGTTGTATTAGAGCATAACAGAAAATATAATTGTTAAAGACTGTGATAAACATCAATATATTTCTTCCATTCTTTTTCCTATATTTTCTTTCCTTCCTCCTTTCTTTTCTTTCTTTTCTTCCTTTATTACATGGATACTCCGTATCCTTCTATGTATGAGGTACAGAGATGAACAATACAGGTGAAACTCCTTCCCTTAAGAAAGTTATATTCTATTTGGGGAGATATATTCTATTTGGGGAGATGGTGAATGAATAAAGCAGTATAGAAAGATGAGCTACCATTTCCCCATATTACTGTAGGCTGGTGACAGCAGCTAAGGTAAGGGATGCCTATCAATAGTCCGAGTTGTGTTAATATCTCAGTGTTCACATATTTGCCTTCTTCTTTTCCAGGTTGAACAAACAGAAATTAGGAAGAGGTCATTAATGGTATGAAATTCTCTTCTTTCCCTTTGTTTAACTGGCCACATTTACTTTGACATATGTTAGAGATTGGAGCATTGGGAATAAAAACTGTAAAACAGAAGCTCCTTTATAAACTAACTTTGCATTTAGGAGTGTGGAGAGAGACCAACAAAACTATATGTTTGTTTAAGAGTATCACCTTAGCCTCATCTCAGCAGAGTATCACTGCCAACAGATAGTGTCAGCAGTTATGTAGTTAAATTAGTCATAGGCATAGTGCTATTTTTTGGCCCCATGACAATTAGTAACATTTGTCCTTCATTTCCAGATCTGTTTCCAGATCATATAAAATCCCATACATTCAAAAACATTGAATGTGCTTAAAAAAAGAAGTACATGTTTATGATAGAAACCAAAGTGATGTTAGTTCCACATAGATGTTTATACATTGTTTATATAAATGTTACATTGTCCTTATAAATAAATGGACTTAGAATCAGACTTTAACATCTAACCTGTGTGCAAGATGGCTGAATAGGAACAGCCACAGTCTACAGATCCCAGCATGAGCAACACAGAGGATGGGTGATTTCTGCATTTCCAACTGAGGGACCAGGTTCACCTCACTGGGGCTTGTTGGACAGTGGGTGCAGGAGAGTGGGTGCAGCCCACTGAGCATGAACCAAAGCAGGGCGAGGCATCACCTCATCTGGGAAGCGCAAGGGGTCAGGGAATTCATTTACTAGCCAAGGGAAGCTGTGACAGACTGCACCTGGAAAATCAGGTCACTCCCACCCTAATACTGCACTTTTCCAACGGTCTTAGCAAATAGCACACATTCTGCACCTGGCTCCTAGGGTCCCACTCCCACAGAGCCTTGCTCATTGCTAGCACAGCAGTCTGAGATCGAATTGCAAGGCAGCTGCAAGGCTGGGGGAGGGGCGCCTGCGATTGCTGAGGCTTGAGTAGGTAGACAGAGTGGCTGGGAAGCTCAAACTAGGTGCAGCCCACTGCAGCTCAAGGAGGCCTGCCTGCTTTTGTAGACTCCACCTCTTGGACAGGGCATAGCCGAACATAAGGCAGCAGAAACCTCTGCAGACTTAAGTGTCCCTGTCTGACAGCTTTGAAGAGAGTAGTGGTTCTCCCAGCACAGAGTTTGGGATCTGAGAATGGACAGACTGTCGCCTCAAGTGGGTCCCTGACCCCCGAGTACCCTAATTGGGAGGGACCTCCCAGTAGGGGCAGACTGACACCTCACACGGCTGGGTACACCTCTGAGACAAAGCTTCCAGAGGAACGATCAGGCAGCAACATTTGCTGTTCAGCAATATTCGCTCTTCTGCAGCCTCTGCTGCTGATACCCAGGCAACCAGGATCTGGAGTGGACCTCCAGCAAACTCCAACAGACCTGTAGCTGAGGGTCTTGACTGTTAGAAGGAAAACTAACAAACAGAAAGGACATCCACACCAAAACCCCATCTGTACGTCACCATCATCAAAGACTGAAGGTAGATAAAACCACAAAGATGGCGAAAAAACAGAGCAGAAATTCTGAAAATTCTAAAAATCAGAGTTCCTCTCCCACTCCAAAGGAATGCAGCTTCTCGCCAGCAATGGAACAAAGCTGGACAGAGAATGACTTTGACGAGCTGAGAGAAGTCTTCAGATGATCAAATTTCTCCGAGATAAAGGAGGAAGTTTGAACCCATTGCAAAGAAGCTAAAAACCTTGAAAAAAGATTAGACAAATGGCTAACCAGAATAACCAGTGTAGAGAAGCCCTTAAATGACCTGATGGAGCTCAAAACCATGGCACAAGAACTACGTGACGAATGCACAAGTTCAGTAGTTGATTTGATCAACTGAAAGACAGGGTATCAGTGATTGAAGATCAAATGAATGAAATGAAGCGAGAAGAGAAGATTAGAGAAAAAAGAGTAAAAAGAAATGAATAAAGCCTCCAAGAAATGTGGGACTATGTGTAAAGACCAAATCTACACCTGATTGGTGTACCTGAAAGTGACAGGGAGAATGGAACCAAGTTGGAAAACACTCTTCAGGATATCATCCAGGAGAACTTCCCCAACCTAGCAAGGCAGGCCAACATTCAAATACAGGAAATACAGAGAATGCCACAAAGATATTCCTTGAGAAGAGCAACTCCAAGACACATAATTGTCAGATTCACCAAAGTTGAAATTAAGGAAAAAATATTAAGGGCAGCCAGACAGAAAGATCGGATTACCACAAAGGGAAGCCCATCAGACTAACAGTGGCTCTCCTGGTAGAAACTCTACAAGCCAGAAGAGAGTGGGGTCAACATATGACATTCTTAAAG
This sequence comes from Piliocolobus tephrosceles, assembly GCF_002776525.5. Taxonomy (NCBI): domain Eukaryota; kingdom Metazoa; phylum Chordata; class Mammalia; order Primates; family Cercopithecidae; genus Piliocolobus; species Piliocolobus tephrosceles. The sequence continues at coordinate 105,469,571 of NC_045437.1, read as the reverse complement.
AAAATAATTTTCAACCCAGAATTTCATATCCAGCCAAACTAAGTTTCATAAGTGAAGGAGAAATAAAATCCTTTACAGACAAGAAAATGCTGAGAGAGTTTGTCACCACCAGGCCTGCCCTACAAGAGATCTTGAAGGAAGCACTAAACATGGAAAGGAACAACCAGTACCAGCCACTGCAAAAACATGTCAAATTGTAAAGACCATAGATGCTAGGAAAAAACTGCATGAACTAACGAGCAAAATAACAAGCTAACATCATAATGACAGGATCAAATTCACACATAACAATATTAACCTTAAATACAAATGGGCTAAATGCTCCAATTAAAAGACACAGACTGGCAAATTGGATAAAGAGTCAAGACCCATCAGTGTGCTGTATTCAGGAGACCCATCTCACGTGCAGAGACACACATAGGCTCAAAATAAAGGGATGGAGGAAGATCTACCAAGCAAATGGAAAACAAAAAAGGCAGGGGTTGCAATCCTAGTCTCTGATAAAACAGACTTTAAACCAACAAATATCAAAAGAGAAAAAGAAGGCCATTACATAATGGTAAAGGGATCAATACAACAGGAAGAGCTAACTATCCTAAATATATATGCACCCAATACAGGAGCGCCAAGATTCATAAAGCAAGTCCTTAGAGACCTACAAAGAGACTTAGACTCCCACACAATAATAATGGGAGACTTTAACATCCCACTGTCAACATTAGATGATCAACGAGACAGAAAGTTAACAAGGATATCCAGGAATTGAACTCAACTCTGCACCAAGCAAACCTAATAGACATCCACAGGACTCTCCACCCCAAATCAACAGAATATACATCCTTCTCAGCACCACATCACACTTATTCCAAAATTGACCACATAGTTGGAAATAAAGCACTCCTCAGCAAATGTATAAGAATAGAAATTATAACAAACTGTCTCTCAGACCACAGTGCAATCAAACTAGAACTCAGGATTAAGAAACTCACTCAAAACCACTCAACTACATGGAAACTGAACAACCTGCTCCTGAATGACTACTGGG
>NC_045437.1:105439610-105468126 GCF_002776525.5 Piliocolobus tephrosceles | reverse complement strand
CTAGCAAGACTAATAAAGAAGAAAAGAGAGAAGAATCAAATAGACACAATAAAAAATGATAAAGGGGATATCACCACTGATCCCACAGAAATGCAAACTACCATCAGAGAATACTATAAACACCTCTACACAAATAAACTAGAAAATCTAGAAGAAATGGATAAATTCCTGGAAACATACATCCTCCCAAGATTAAACCATGAAGAAGTTGAATCCCTGAATAGACCAATGACAGGCTCTGAAATTGAGGCAACAATTAATAACTTACCAACCAAAAAAAGTCCAGGAACAGACAGATACACAGCTGAATTCTACCAGAGGTACAAGGAAGAGCTAGTACCATTCCTTCTGAAATTATTCCAATCAATAGAAAAAGAGGGAATCCTCTCTAACTCATTTTATGAGGCCAGCGTCATTCTGATACCAAAGCCTGGCAGAGACACAACAAAAAAAGAGAATTTTAGACCAATATCCCTGAGGGACATCTATGCAAAAATCCTCAATAAAATACTGGCAAATCGAATCCAGCAGCATATCAAAAAGCTTATCCACCATGATCAAGTGGGCTGGGATGCAATGCTTTTTCAACATACGCAAATCAATAAACATAATCCAGCATATAAACAGAACCAAAGACAAGAACCACATGATTATCTCAATAGATGCAGAAAAGGCCTTTGATAAAATAATAATAAAGGGTATTCAATTAGGAAAAGAAGAAGTCAAATTGTCTCTGTTTGCAGATGACATGATTGTATATTTAGAAAACCCCATCATCTCAGCTCAAAATCTCCTTAAGCTGATAAGCAACTTCAGCAAAGTCTCAGGATACAAAATCAATGTGCAAAAATCACAAGCATTCTTATACACCAGTAACAGACAGAGAGCCAAGTCATGAGTGAACTCTCATTCACAATTGCTTCAAAGAGAATAGAATACCTAGGAATCCAACTTACAAGGGATGTGAAGGACCTCTTCAAGGAGAACTACAAACCACTGCTCAATGAAATAAAAGAGGACACAAACAAATGGAAGAACCTTCTACGCTCATGGATAGAAAGAATTAATATCGTGAAAATGGCCATACTACCCAAGGTAATTTATAGATTCAATACCATCCCCATCAAACTACCAATGAGTTTCTTCACAGAATTGGAAAAAACTACTTTAAAGTTCATGTGGAACCAAAAAAGAGCCTGCATTGCCAAGACAATCCTAAGCCAAAAGAACAAAGCTGGAGGCATCTCACTACCTGACTTCAAACTATACTACAAAGCTACAGTAACCAAAACAGCATGGTACTGGTACCAAAACAGAGATATAGACCAATGGACCAGAACAGAACCCTTAGAAATAATACCACACATCTACAACCATCTGATCCTTGACAAACCTGACAAAAACAAGAAATGGGGAAAGGATTCCCTATTTAATAAATGGTGCTGGGAAAACTGGCTAGCCATAGGTAGAAAGCTGAAACTGGATCCCTTCCTTATACCTTATACAAAAATTAATTCAAGACAGATTAAAGCCTTAAATGTTAGACCTAAAACCATAAAAAGCCTAGAAGAAAACCTAGGCAATATCATTCAGGACATACGCATGGGCAAGGACTTCATGTCTAAAACACTGAAAGTAATGGCAATAAAAGCCAAAATTGACAAATGGGATCTAATTAAACTAAAGACCTTCTGTACAGCCAAAGTAACAGGCAGCCTACATCAGAGTGAACAGGCAACCTACAGAATGGGAGAAAATTTTTGCAATCTACTCATCTGACAAAGGGTTAACATCAAGAATCTACGAAGAACTCAAACAAATTTACAAGAAAGAAACAACCCATCAAAAAGTGGGTGAAGGATATGAAGAGACAGAAGACATTTATGTAGCCAACAGACACATGAAAAAATGCTCATTATCACTGGCCATCAGAGAAATGCAAATCAAAACCACAATGAGATACCATCTCACACCAGTTAGAATGGTGATCATTAAAAATTCAGGAAACAACAGGTGCTGGAGAGGATGCGGAGAAATAGGAACACTTTTACACTGTTGGTGGGATTGTAAACTAGTTCAACCCTTGTGGAAGACAGTGTGGTGATTCCTCAAGGATCTAGAACTAGATGTACCATATGACCCAGCCATCCCATTACTGGGTATATACTCAAAGGATTATAAATCATGCTGCTATAAAGACACATGCACATGTATGTTTATAGTGGCACTATTCACAATAGCAAAGACTTAGAACCAACCCAAATGTCCATCAATGATAGACTGGATTAAGAAAATGTGGCACATATACACCATGGAATACTATGCAGCCATAAATAAGGATGAGTTCATGCCCTTTGTAGGGACATGGATGCAGCTGGAAACCATCATTCTCAGCAAACTATCCCAAGGACAAAAAACCAAACACTGCATGTTCTCACTCATAGGTGGGAATTGAACAATGAGAACACCTGGACACAGGAAGGGGAACATCACACACTGGGGTCAGTGATGGGGTGGGGGGAGGGGGGAGAGATAGCATTAGGAGATATACCTAATGTAAATGATGAGTTAATGGGTACAGCACACCAACATGGCACATGTATACATGTGTAAGAAACTTGCATGTTGTGCACATGTACCCTTGAACTTAGAGTATAATTAAAAAAAAAAAAAAGAACTAACACATAGGCCAGTGTTTCAAGCCCTGCTTTCTGAGAAGCTTAGACCAAGATAATATCTAAACATGTTTTTATTAAATTATTATGCCTATATATACCTAAAATATATAGCATTTTTTTAAACTAAAATAAATATTATTTTACCATAAAAAATAAATAAATAAAATAAAATCTAACCTGTGTATAACTATAGGAGTTTCTGAGCTTAATTATGTAAGAATTAATTCTGTGTCTTTATGATATACCCCTTCCAGCAGCATTGGGTCCTAAAGTCATTTAGTCAGGAATCCTCTGTAGTCAAAATGATCTTTGAAAATTCCTAAATAGGTTTGTGTATGCAACTGTATAAAAATTCTAAAGTTTGAAGACTATTGAATTAGTCTTTTAAAAATGAATGAAAATAAGCTCTCAATGCATTCAAATCTCAGCATTCAAGTCATTCATCCTTTAAGATAATCATCAAATCTCTGGTTAGCATGGGGGATAGATGAGAATTCTAAGCTGTCTTTGCTTATCTTCAGGATGACTTTTTATTTTAATAGGAGAAAGCACATTTATTTTTAACATTGTGGAATTAATGAGGTATGTATGTGAAAGCATCCAGCCCAGGGCCCAGCATATAGCTGGTCCTCATTAAATACATAGGGGCTGATTTCGAGTCTAAGATTGGTTTGATCAGGGCCACATGCATACTGATTTTAAAAAGTAATAGAGAAGGACTCAGCCACCTGCTCCTTGTCATTTCAAAAATGCATTTCTTGTCACTCTGTTGAACTGCTGTCACACTCATGCCTTTGGGAATTGGTGTTAAGCTCCCTTAAGTGGAGTCACACTCACCCAAGGGATAGGTTCTCAAATCAGTATGAAAAATAAATGCATTTGGACAGCATGACTAAGGTATAAATGTCTTCTTATCTGTAATTCAATGAACAATTCATTTTCTCCATCATTCCCAAATATTTATGTTTCCTTTTTCTTCCTTTCTCATCTCTGACTATCAGAGCCCATGAAGCCTTGAAGGATGCCCCTTGCTCGTTTTTTAGCATTTTTTTTTCTCAATAGGAATATGCAGACTTTAGGAGAACTCCTTGGCAATTATTTAACTTTCCAGTAATGACATAGAAACTATTAATAACATCCTTTCTTAATTTTACTCACTTGGGTATTAATTAATTTGCAAAGTAGTGTGGATTTTTTCTGTATCTACATCTAGAGCTTAATTAAATTAACCCCTAAAATGAAATATAGCCTGTTTAGAGAAGTGCTCTTCTTTAAATATTTTTATTATCAATTTTTATAACTAAATTGCAAACATATTCTCTGTATTAAAACACGCATACAATAGAGAAGAATATAAAGTGAAATATCGTAATCCTTATCATGCTGTATTAGTCCATTTTCACGCTGTTGATAAAGAAATACCCAAGACTGGGCAATTTACAAAAGAAAAAGATTTAATTGGACTTACAGTTCCACATGGCTGGGGAAGCCTCACAATCATGGTGGAAGGCAAGGAGGAGCAGGTCCTGTCTTACATGGATGGCAGCAGGCAAAGAGAGAATGAAGAAGATGCAAAAGCAGAGAACCCTAATAAAACCATCATATCTTTTGCGACTTATTCACTACCACAAGAACAGTATGGGGGAAACTGCCCTCATGATTCAATTATCTCCCACTAGGTCCCTCCCACAACACATGGAGTGCAATTATGGGAGTGCAATTCAAGATAAGATTTGAATGGGGACACAGAGTCAAACCATATCATTCCGCTCCAGCCCCTGCCAAATCTCATGTCCTCATATTTCAAAACCATTCATGCCTTCCCAACAGTCCCCTAAAGTCTTAACTCATTTCAGCATTAACTCAAAAGTCCACAGTCCAAAGTCTCATCTGAGATAAGGTAAATCCCTTCCACCTACGAGCCTGTAAAATCAAAAGCAAGCTAGTTATTTCCTAGATAAAATGAGAGTACAGACACTGGGTAAATACAACCATTCCAAATGGGAGAAATTGACCAAGACAAAGGGGATACAGGGCCAATGGAAGTCCAAAATCCAGCAGGGAAGTCAAATCTTAAAGCTACAAACTGATCTCCTTTGACTCCATGTCTCACATTCAGGTCACGGTGATGCAAGAGGTGGGCTTCCATGGCCTTGGGCAGCTCTGCCCCATGCTTTGCAGGGTATAGCACCCTCCTGGCTGCTTTCACAGGCTGGTATTGAGTGCAGTTTTTCCAGGTGCACAGTGCAAGCTGTCAGTGGATCTACCATTCCGGGGTCTGGAGGACCATGGCCCTCTTCTCACAGCTCCGCTAGGCAGTGCCCCAGAAGGGACTTTGTGTGGGGGCTCCAACCCCACATTTCCCTTCCATACTGCCCTAGCAGAGGTTCTGCGTGAGACCCCCATCCCTGCAGCAAACTTCTGCCTGGACATCCAGACTTTTCCATACATCCTCTGAAATTTAGGCAGAGACTCCCAAACTCCAATTCTTGACTTCTGTGCACTGGCTGGCTAAACACCATGTGGGAGCTTCCAAGGCTTGAGGCTTGCACCCTCTGAAGCCACGGCCTGAGCTCTACATTGGACCCTTTCAGCCATGGCTGGAGTGGCTGGGACACAGGTCACCAAGTCCCTAGGCTGCACACAGCACAGGGACCCCGGGCCGGGCACACAAAACCACTTTTTCCTCCTAGGCCTCTGAGCCTGTGATGGGAGGGGCTGCCATGAAGACCTCTGACATGCCCTGGAGAAATTTTCCCCATTGTCTTGGGAATTAATATTTGACTCCTTGTTACTTATACAAATTTCTGCAGCCACCTTGAACTTCTCCTTAAAAAATGGGATTTTCTTTTCTGTGTCACATTGTAAGGCTGCAAATTTTCCAAACTTTTATGCTCTGCTTCCCTTGTAAAACTGAATGAATTTATCAACACCTAAGTCACCATGCTTTGTTGCTTATAAGTTTCTTCCACAAGATACCCTAAATTGTCTCTCTCAAGTTCAAAGTTCCACATATCTCTAGGGCAGGGGCAAAATGCTGCCAGTCTCTTTGCTAAAACATAATAAGGGTCACCCTTGCTCTCCAGTTCCCAACAAGTTCCTCATCTCCATCTGCAACCATTTCAGCCTGGACTTTATTGTCCATATCACTATCAGCATTTCGGGCAAAGCCATTCAACAAGTCTCTAGGAAGTTCCAAACTTTCCCACATTTTCCTGTCTTCTTCTGAGCCCTCCAAACTGTTCCAGCCTCTGCCTGTTACCCAGTTCCAAAGTCATTTCCACAGTTTTGGGTATCTTTTCAGCAACACTCCACTCTACTGGTACCAATTTACTGTATTAGTCCATTTTCACGTTGCTGATAAAGACATACCTGAGGTTGGGTGCAGTGGCACATTCCTGTAATCCCAGCACTTTGGGAGGCTGAGGCGGGTGGGTCACCTGAGGTCAGGAGTTCACAACCACCCTGATCAACATAGTGAAACCACTTCTCTACTAAAAATACAAAAATTAGCTGGGCATGGTGGTGGGTGCCTGTAATCCCAGCTACTTGGGAGGCTGAGGCAGGGGAATCTCTTGAACTGGGGAGGCAGAGGTTGCAGTGAGTCGAGATCACGGCACTGCACTCCAGCCTGGGTGACAGAGCCAGACTCTGTCTCCAAAAAAAAAAGAAAAGAAAAGAAAAGAGAAAAAAAGACATATCTGAGACTGCCCAATTTACAAAACAAAGAGTTTTAATTGGACTTACAGTCATGGTGGAAGGCAAGCAGGAGCAAGTCCCATCTTACATGGATGGCAGCAGGCAAAGAGAGAATGAAAAAGATGCAAAAGCAGAAATCCCTGATAAAACCACCAGATCTTGTGAGACTTATTCACTATCATGAGAACAGTATGGGGAAAATTGCCCCCATGATTCAATTATTTCCCACCGGGTCCCTCCCACAACAGGTGGGAATTATGGGAGTAGAAGTCAAGATGACATTTGGGAGGAGACACAAAATCAAACCATATTACATGCCCCATAAATTCCCATCCACTTTCCAGAGACAAACAACTACTTTAACAGTTTTGAGTATTTTTCCAGATCTTTAACTTTTTATTTATATATGTATATGCAATTTAAAATATATACTATTGTTTTCTTTGCTGTAGTTACATAACAATGTTTGTAGTTCACTTTGCTTTTTTTTCACTTAATGATATATCTTGGTAAAGTTTCCCTGACCATGATCTCTCTCTCTCCCTCTCTCTCTTTCTCTCTCTCTCTTTCTCTCTCTTTCTCTGTCTCTCTCTCTCTCTCTTTCTCTCTTTCTTTCTTCTTTAAGTTCCAGGATACATGTATACAATGCAGGTTTGTTACATAGGTATATGTGTTCCATGGTGGTTTGCTGCACCTATTGACCCGTCCTCTAGGTTTCCTCCTCTTGGCTCCCAACCCCCAACAGGCCCCAATCTGTGTTGTTCCCCTCCCTGTGTCCATGTGTTCTCATTGTTCAACTCTCACTTATGAATGAGAACTCACCTCACTTTTTAAAATAAACTCATGCCACATCATTTTTCTGCAGTAATGCATGTACCATATAATCTATTTAGTATTCATTTACTGATGGATATCTAGTTTTTCACTATTACAAATAGTGCTTCAAACAACATTAACATTCTCGTTTCTTTGTGTACATATGTATTTTTTTAGGAAAGTTACTTGGAAGTGAGTGAACCTCTTAAATCACAGGCAAAATCAAGAGATTTTACTCGGTAGTACAAAACTGTCCTCTCACAAAGCCTTTGTCTTCATATACCAAGAATGCAGGACAATATCTACTTCCCTCACATCTGAGCCCTCCAGTGATATTGTCCTCATTTTTTTTACAAGTAGGATAGAAAATAAATTATATATATTTATTTTAATATGCATTGCTGTCATAAGGGGGACCATTTTCATTTTAAACTATGTTTATTAGCTATTCATGTTTATTTTTTCTGTGTAATGTTCTTTTTATACATTTTAAAGTTTTAATGATCATCTTTTCTTAATGATTTGTAAGAACTCATTATATTAGTTTCATATTTATTTCTTTTGGGTTATGTATTACTCATCTTTTAACTTTAAGATGTCATTTTCATTTTTCAGAAGTTTTTAATTGTTACATGGTCAAGTCTTTAATTTCTTTCTTTTTGGTTTCTGAATTTTGAATATTGCTTCAGAAAGACTTCTTTACCCCAATGTTACAAAAATATTCTCCTATGTTTTCTAAAATTTTTGTGTGTTTTAATTTTATATACAGAATCCCTTAATCAACAGAAATTTATACTGGTATATGGAGTAAAGTAGGCACCTAAGTACTTTTTTATTTTTCTGAATGGATAACTAGCTGGTCCAATTATTACTAAATAATCCATGCTTTCTGCATTCATTTGAAGTGTTTCTCTTATCTTTTACAATATACCTATATATACTTGGATTTGTTACAGATCTCTCAATTCTATTCCATTTGTACATTTGTAAATGGCTCCTCAAATACCGCATCATTTTAATTACTGTAACTTTATATAATTTTTTGGAATCTGACGGGGCATGTCCCCCACTTGTTTTCAGTTCATGAGTTTCAAAATTCTTTGTAAAACTATTAGATCATACTTGCTAATTTTATTATAAGTACCATATATCCTTATCTCTTTTTCATCTATTTTTGTCAATGAATTCTGAAAGGAGTAAATTGACATCTTCCATTAAAATTATGGTTGATTTTTTTCCTTGTAAAAACTTATTAGTGATTGCTCAACATATTACAAATCTATTTTGTTAAATGCATACATTTTTGTGACTGGTATGACTTCTTGGTGGATGGTAACTTCTTGCTAAAATGAAATATAACTCTTCATTTATTTTAGTGCATTTCATTTTCAAATCTATTGATACATATTTTTTATTGCACTTGTCTGAAATATCTGTTTTTTCCCTTTATTTTCAGTCTTCTCGTGTCATTTTGTTTTCTTGTAAATAACATGTAATTGGATTTTCTTAATAATCTTGACATATTTAATATGGAATTTATCCCATTCACAATTTTTGTATTACATACTCCAAGTTATTCCTTTCATCTTATGTTTCTATTGCCTATGCTATTTTTTTCTTTTTAAAAAATTATTTCTACCATTTGCTGGCTTTACTGAATTTTTGTTTTTTCCCTTAATATTTCTGTTAATAATTTGGAAATCAGTCATATTGACTGTAGTCTTCTAGAAGTTGTTTCTGTATATTTAAAGGACACATTTAAACAACTTCTTTTTCCCCCTTCTCCTTCACCTCTTCTTTCCTTCTCCTTCCTTCACTCTTGCCCCCTCCCCAATCTTCTCCTTTTCAAGATATTTTCCATGTGTCTTCAGTTTTATGTCCTCTCTCTCTATTTCCCTGTCTTTCTCCCACATTCCTCTCTCCTTTTTCTTTGTGTTCTAGAATATTTTCTAAACTTGATCTTCTGTATGTTTATTTTGTTTTCATCTTGATTCATTTTATTATTAAGCCTTTCTACTTATTATTTTTCAAATTACAACTATCATGTTGTCAATGAAGAGTCAAACTGTAGAATATTTGAAGAGATTTATTCTGAGCCAAATATAAGTGACCATGGCCCATGACACAGCCCTCAGGAGGTCCTGAGAACATGTGGTTGTTAGATATGAGTTCTAAATTTCTTTTCAAAGAATTAATATATCAGTATGTTCAAATCTTTGCCTTCTACTTTTAAACTTAACTTCCTCGTAAAGCAACCTTTTCTGATCACCTACTCCACCCTAACTCATTCCGATCAACTGCTCTACCCTAACCCATTCTGATCACCTGTTCCACCCTAACTCATTCCTATTACCTGCTACCTGCTCTGCCCTGACTCCACCAAAGCACTCACCCATCATTCTCTTCAGCCAGTCGGAATTAGTTTAGCCTGTGCAGTCTAACCCTAGCCAATAGAGGAATGACACAGCAGCAGGGGTCATGTGTGTCAGAGATAAGAACCCCTTCCCCTCCCTTGTCCAAATGTGCGCTCACCATTGCTCCATCTGTAAGGACACATCCTTCTGTACAGAAGTAACTTGCCTTGCTGAGAATTAAAAGGAAAATTTTATATTCAAATGCTATTTCTTTTGCGGCACCAAAACTTTACATATAACATGGCCAAGGTAGTTGGGGCACAGCTTGGTTTTATACATTTTAGGGAGGCATGAGACATCAATTAAATACATTTAAGAAATACATTGGGTTGGTACAGAAAGGCAGGGCAACTCAAAGTCCATGGGGGGTGTGGGGGCTGAAGGGAAATTTAAACATTTTCTGGTTGACAATTGGTTGAGTTTATCTAAACACCTGAGATCCATAGAAAGAAAATGTTCAGGTTCAGATAAAAGATTGTGGGTCAGGCATGGTGGCTCATGCCTGTAATCCTAGCATTTTGGGAGGCTGAGGCGGTTGTATCACCTGAGATCAGGAGTTCGAGACCAGCCTGGCCAACATGGTGAAACCCTGTCTTTACTAAAAATACAAAAATTAGCTGGGTATGGTGGCGGACACCTGTTATCCCAGCTACTCAGAGGCTGAGGCAGGAGAATCGCTTGAACCTGTGGAGGTTACAGGTGAGATGAGATCACACCACTTTACTCCAGCCTGGGTGAAAGAGTGAGACTTCATCTCAAAAAAAAGGATAAAAGATTGTGGAGACCAAGGTTCTTTTGAAGTCTTACAGTGGCAGCCCTTAGACAGAAGAGATGACAAAAGTTCTCTATTCAGGGCTTTGAAAGGTGCTAGACTTTTAGTAAATCTCTTTACTAAAAGAATTGGGAGATCCTGGAAGAAAAAGATCTAGCTATGTTAATAGAGATTATTTACAAGTGCAAATTTTCCCCCACAAGGGACACCTTTGCAGGGTCATTTCAAGATATGGCAAAGAAACATTATTTGGGGTAAAATATTTTGATTTTCTTCCTTGTCTTGTAATGTTATGCCAGAGTCAGGTAGGAAAGTAAGTCACGATATATAGGGTTAAATAAAACTCATCTGATGAGAATTTAGGGTTTGTAGGACATGACTATTCAAACCCCTTAGATAGGAAATTGGGAAAGATAAAAATAATCAGAGGTTAGTTCTCAATGTTTTACATTTAAAATAAACTTTTTCTGGCTTTTCTTAAAATCAGTCTTATTTTATGAATAGAAGATCTTCTTTAGGCTTTCTGAGAATACCAATAATTTTTTGTTTTTTGTTTTTTAACAGTTCTTTTCTGCCCTTTGGATTATCTTTCTTTCTCAAGAATCAAATTTTTTTGTTGTTGTTGTTCATGCATTTGGTATTTGTATTAGTCTGTTTGGGCTGCTGTAACAGAATACCATAAACTGGGTGGCTTAAACAACAAGAATTTATTGCTCACAGATCCGGAGACTAAGAAGCCCAAGATCAAGGTGCCAGCCAATTTGGTTCCCCAGTGAGGGCTCTTCTGGCTTGCAGAGGTCTTAAGCTCTACTTTCTCTTTCTTTTCTTATAAGGACACTAGTCTCATCGTGGGGGCCATAATGACCTCATGTAAATGTAATTATTTCCCAAAGACCCCACCTTCAAATATTGTCACATTTTGGATTAGGACTTGTGTGAACTTGGCATAGGGGGACACACTTCAATCCATAGCAGTACCCTAGGTTATCAGTGCGTATTTATGACTGAAAACACTAGGTCAAATAATAGGTATTGCATTCATTTTTGATTGCTGCATATTACCACAAATTTATCAGCTGAAAGCAACACAAACATATCTCACATTTGTTACCACAAATTTATCAGCTGAAAACAACACAAACATGTCTCACAATTTCAGTGGTCAGCAGTTGGTGTAAGTCAGTTGGATCCTCTAGTCTGGTTCCATCTGGAGGTGGGAGCATGTTAACTTGCTGGTTTTGCAAGTTATCCAAAATAAGGAAGTTGTGACTCTAGGAATGAAAATCCTTAGGAGATTTTATTCGAGGAAAAGGAGCTTTTTAAATAAGATATTCAATAAACATAAATTCTGTTCTGCCTCCTCTTAACTTCGTACACCCAACTAGGAACTTTAGATAGGTAGTTCATTTTATCACACAGGTCTTGGGTTTTAACCTATGATTAAGCATTTCTGCAGCCTGTTGCTGAGGTGGATTGAGTTAGGAGGTCTTACTGGCCCTGCTGTTCTGCATCAATCTCTTTAATTAATTTTCCTGACAGCAGCCCCAGGGTCCCATCCTGAACTTGCCATTTGCTCAGTCTGAACTTGAAGTTTTGCTACATCCATCATTACCCCTGAAGATGTAGTTGGTGGTGGTGGTGGTGGTGGTGGTGTTAGTGGTGTGTGTGTGTGTCTATCTTTTTTTTTTTTTTTTGAGATGGAGTCTGGCTCTGTCGCCAGACTGGAGAGCGGTGGAGGGATCTTGGCTCACTACAACCTCCACCACCCGGATTCAAGCAATTCTCCTGCCTCAGCCTCCTGAGTAGCTGGGACTACAGGCGTGCCCCACCACGCCCAGCTAATTTTTATATTTTTAGTAGAGACAGAGTTTCACCATGCTGGCCAGGATGGTCTCAATTTCTTGACCTCATGATCCGCCCACCTCTGCCCTCCCGAAGTGCTGGGATTACAGGCATTAGCCACTGTGCCGGGCCATGGCTATCTTTTTCTCCATTTTGTCCCATGTGCTTTCTATTTCCTAGGAATTTTTCACAATTTTTGATCTGTTGATAGCACTTTCAAAATCTCATTTATTTTCTTGTGATTCTAAAGATTTATTCACTGGAAAATATGTTTTCAATTTTTTTTTTTTTTTTTTGAGATGGAATCTCACTCTGTTGACCAGGCTGAAGTGCAGTGGTACGATCTCGGCTCACTGCAAGCTCCGCCTCCCGGGTTCACGCTATTCTCCTGCCTCAGCCTCCCAAGTAGCTGGGACTACAGGCGCCCGCTACCATGCCCGGCTAATTTTTTTGTATTTTTAGCAGAGATGGGGTTTTTCACTGTGTTAGCCAGGATGGTCTCGATCTCCTCCCAAAATGCTAGGATTACAGGCGTGAGCACTGCTCCCCGCCTGTTTCCAATTTTTTTTTTTTAAAGGGATTTGAGTGGGAAAGGAGGTAGATGCATGGCTCAGTCCAGCATTTTGCTCTAATCCCTCATTTTTGGTCTTCTAAATTTAAAACATCAAGTTTGTTTGTTTGTTTGTTTGTTTACAATTAGGGTTAACTGCTGGTAGATAATTTCGTGAACTCTTAAGTTGTTTTCCTGCTCATTTATTCTTTTAATCTTTATTCTTCCTTCCTTAGTTGTCCAAATAAAGAGGACAAAGAGAAGGCAAATACGAAAATCAAATATCACTTTTCACCCAAAAGGACTTTGGGTGAAATTGCTGGCTGAAATAAAGCCCCTGTATTATTAGTGGGTTTCTTCTCTGCCTGAATCCTTATTGCATGTGTAGGGGAGAGATAAGAATTAAATTGGCATAAAACAGATTAACAGGAGAAAAACTATATTTAATTACATATGTATGCACAGGAGTCCCACTAAATATGAAACATCAAAGAAGGGCCAGATCATTGAAGATTATACAGTATTCTGAGCTACAGAAAGGAAAAAGGTCTTGGGCTTCTGAGAGGTGTTGGAGACAAGTTATGGGAGGGTGAGGGCAGGAAATGTGTGGTGAATAAAAGTTGCCTCATTATGGGGATAAGAAGTCTCTTAAGTAATAAAAGTCTCAAGCAGCCCTTTTTCTGGTACAGATATTTTAATAATGTAGATTTATTTTATAGACATAAATTTCTTTTACAAATTTCTTTTTTTTTTTTGAGAGCTACTCCTGCGTCTGCAGTTTCTCAAAACAACCTGCTTGAAATAGGCCACGAAAGTATATTTTGGAGTGGCAAATTCTGGTCTTCTATAGTCATATTTTGGGGAGGTGTGTCCTGAGCCCTAACATGTGGATAACTGAGGCACTTTCATTACTTACAAATGACTAGAACATTTTAATGAAACAAGCTTATTCAGTAAGCCCTCAAAAGCAAAAATAAAGTGGAATCAACTTAGTAGCCTCTCTTAGGGAACTAATGTAAAAGTACTGAGAGAGCCCAACCTTACAGAGAATAATGAAATTTCCTAATTGGATAACAAAGTACAAAACATCTTGTCAAGAGATAACATGTCATAGTTTAGCCTATGATTTAAAGGAGAGATTTTAAAGAATTAGATTTTGAAAATCATACAATTATTTAAATCAAACAACATATGCAATTAGTATATGTGCAATTATACAAATACATATATAATTGATTGTCTAGCTCACAGAACAAGGTGGTCAAATTTGAACTACATTGAACTAAATCTATAGTAGACTTGTACGCTAAATGTATGTAAGAGATCAGAATATGAATTCAGATCCCGAGAGAGTAGCAGTAGCTGACATATAGGACAGGGGAGAGTCATTTCACATGTTCTTTCAGCAGAAATATAGTAAAGGGAATAAAAAAAATGTTTCAGAGGAAGTCATGGGTTGCAAAATGGGCCAGGTGGAAAGAATATTAGTTCTAATACACAAGGCAAGCATTCGAGGGTGAAGGACTAGAGATTGTAATCTATCCTTTTCTATGCCAGATTGAGTGCCATCCATACCATGCCAGGAAAATGTCCTTTTTTTAGGGCCATGAACCCAGTGAAAAATTGAGTACCATCTATAAATTCTATTCACTCCCTTTTCCAGATCATTAAAAGCATTAGAGTAGACCAGACCCAACATGGACTCTTGCAACGCCCTACTACACATTGCCCTAGAGTTAATTATGCTATCATTAATCATTTGCCCATTGGTTATAATCACCCAAGCATTTTTAATATAACTAGATTCTTATCCAAGCCTGTTTTAAATTAATTTTGCAAATAAGATTTGGAGGTCCAGATACAATGATCCATTGGCACCTACATTAATCAATTATGCAGCACTTTCTCTCCCTCCTCCTTGGGTGTTTTTCATAGAATATGCCCTCACTGCAGGTCTGTGCTTTACGTTAGACATAGCTTCTCTTGTGCTCTAGTTGTTTGCAACTTTTCTCTTTTAATAGCAGCACCATAATTTTTTAATCTGTTGACATAAAAACAACCAGATGATATTGATGCAAATCATACTTATTGTTTAAAATATTAATTATACATCTGTTTTATTCCTTATTCACTTCTCTGCTCATGTCTTTATTTTTAGTAATTCACGCTGGTTCTCCATTTGAAGTAACTTGTTGATGTATTTATTTAACATCATCTAGTCCTTTTAGCCTTGGATGTGTGTCATATACATTATCCTTTTGGATGTACTAAATATTTTATTACTTTTTCAGACTAAGTTTTAGAATTATTTTTCTCATTTCTTCCTACAGACTTTCTTATTTCTTCTAAAGACTTTCAAAAACAATCTTTTCTCTTCCTTTTAAAATAAGTTATACATCTCTACATTTATTACTGGACTCTATTCTTTTCCAGCTCTCTGCCTCTTTATCTTTAACTGATAAAACATAGTGCACATAGCTATATATAGTTTAGAATTAATTACTTTTACAAGATATGTAAGGAAAAATAATAGTGTCCCATCCCCACTCCAGAATTTCCCTCTTTGACAGACAACAAATTTCAATACATTGCTGAATATTTTGATATTTATCTCTGACTTGAATTAATGTGCTTGAATTTCTACGATTTCATTTTTATTTTTGGCATTATCTATTGCCTTCACACTATGGAAGATGGGCATTTTGTCATCCATACTATACCAAGCCTCAGCTGTTCCTACCACATATTATGTAGTTCCTTTCCTTTACCTCATTCTCTGCATAATTTTTATTAGATTAATACGAGGGTTTATTTTATTATGACTACATAAATACTATCTGTAACTGAAATAAATTATAAACTCTGATAAGTTACTTTTACTCGATCATTACTTTTACTGCACAACTTGTTTTTTTCTCAAATTAATGATTATCTTCCTCTCTTTGATTTTTGTTTTACTTATCATTCATTCATCTCCTAACTTATGTTTTGATGAACGCTCCCCTCAAGACTGCCAGACTCCTTAGATATTATCTTCATTTCATCTTCCTACAGAAGGCCCTTCCAGAGCCTCTGACATATTCCAGTCTGAAATCGCGGCACTCTAGGTCTGATACTCAGCTTTCATCCTGGGATCCCCCTTCACCACTGTCCTGGGATTCATTTATTTCCTCTTCTGTTGGCTCTCCTGGTCCTTCAGTCTTGTGTTTTCCACTTTCTTGGTTTATTCTCCAGCCTTTCTAAAACTACGGGCA
Source organism: Piliocolobus tephrosceles (assembly GCF_002776525.5). Classification (NCBI taxonomy): domain Eukaryota; kingdom Metazoa; phylum Chordata; class Mammalia; order Primates; family Cercopithecidae; genus Piliocolobus; species Piliocolobus tephrosceles. The sequence goes on along the minus strand of NC_045437.1, from coordinate 105,452,101 downwards.
TGGGAGGTGATTTTTTTTGGGGTAACTTGCATGTCTGAAGATGCTTTATGGCCACACTTGTCCAATCTGCAGCCCACAGGCTGCCTGTGGCCCAGGCCGGCTTTAAATGTGACCCAACACAAATTCGTAAATTTTCTTAAAACATTATGAGATTTTTTGGATTTTTTTTTTTTTTTTTTTGGTTATCAACTATCATTAGTGTTAGTGTATTTTATGTGCGGCCCAAGACAATTCTTTTTCTTTTTCTTTTTTTTTTTTTTGAGACGGAGTCTCCCTCTGTTGCCCCAGCTGGAGTGCAGTGGCCGGATCTCACTCAGCTCACTGCAAGCTCCGCCTCTCGGGTTCACGCCATTCTCCTGCCTCAGGCTCTGGAGGAGCTGGGACTACAGGCGCCCGCCACCTCGCCCGGCTAGTTTTTTGTTATTTTTTAGTAGAGACGGGGTTTCACTGTGTTAGCCAGGATGGTCTCGATCTCCTGACCTCGTGATCCGCCCGTCTCAGCCTCCCAAAGTGCTGGGATTACAGTCTTGAGCCACCGCGCCCGGCCGACAATTCTTTTTCTTCCAGTATGGTCCAGGGAAGCCAAAAGATTGAACACTCCTGCAAGTTTACACTATCCTTATACAATCGTTGACTGGGAATAGAGATCTAGATTGGAACCATTTTCTTTCAGATTGTTTAAGGCAATACTCTGGTGCCTTCTGTAATAGCTTCCAACATTGTTGTTGAGAAGTCTGAAGCATTATGATTCCTGCTCTTTTAGTAGTTAATGAGTTTTCTCTTTCTTTCCGGAAGCTTCTATTCTCTTTTCATTGTTCTCTATGTTCCGAAATTTTACAGTGATAAACCTTGGTATTGATCTCTTTATCTATATGTGCTGTAGATTTGGTGGGCCCTTTAAATCTGGAAGCTAGTTAACGCAGTTTTAATACATTTTTACCCCTGATTACTTGTTGATTGCCTCCCTTCTATTTTCTTTCTTTCCTCTTTTGGAACTCCAGTTATTTGAATACTAAACTGAATTAATCTTCTAGTTTTATTTTCATTTTATTCTCTTTCATTTTCCATATTTTTATTCTTTGGCTCTGCTTTCTGAGATATTTCCTTAATTTTATCTTTCAACCCTTCTATTAAGCTGTTCATTTCTATCATATTTTCAGTTTCAAATATTTTATCTAATAAGTTCAGTTTCAGATTCTAATACGCCTAATAGAATGTTCTTTTTTTATGGCATCCTGTCTGATTTCATTTTTGCATCATCTTTTGCTACCTAAGCATATTTTCTCCAACATTTTATTATGAAAAATTTTAAACATACACAAATGGTAAAAGAGTAGTAGTATGATGAATAACCATATATATACTACCCAAATTCAATCATTGTTAACATTTTACTATATTTGTTTTATCCATATGTATATATGTATATGTATAAATTTTTTGCCAAATCACTTGAAAATAAATTGTAGACATTGTGTCCCTTAACCCCTAAATTCTTCAGTGGGTATAAGATGATCAGCTCATCCTGGTCTGATTTTTTTTCTTTTTTTTTGAGACAGAGTCTCACTCTGTCGCCCAGGCTGGAGTGCAGAGGCGCGATGTCGGCTCACTGCAAGCTCTGTCTCCTGGGTTCACGCCATTCTCCTGCCGCAGCCTCCCGAGTAGGTGGGACTACAGGTGCCCACCACCATGCCCGGTTAATTTTTTCTATTTTTCAGTAGAGACGGGGTTTCACCGTGTTAGCCAGGATGGTCTTGATTTCCTGACCTCGTAATCCACCCGCCTCGGCCTTCCAAAGTGCTGGGATTACAGACGTGAGCCACCGTGCCCGGCCCCTGGTCTGATTTTTAAACGGAAAGTCTTGTGTCTTGAGAACTCCTCCACCCCCTCCCCAAGTGCCAGCAAACCAGGACAGTTGATCATCCTAAGTGGGTGGCTCATAGCGATGACATTCTCCTACAGACCCACAGGGCCATTATCACACCTACGGAAATTACTGCTAATTTCGTAATATCATCTTGATTCCACCCTACATTCAAATTTATCTAGTTGTCTATTGTAGAATATATATATGTATGTGTGTGTGTGTATACTGTCTCTCTCTCCTTCTCTCTCTGACATTGAGAAACCAGATCAGCTACTATGGAATAATGTTTCATATCATATTTTGAATTTTTCCAATTATTTCTTCTGGATGTTATTTAGCTTTCTTCTCTAACAACATTTTATACTGCATACTAGTACTAAGGTCAGGAAGTTGAATAGATTGAGGTTAAATATATTTGGTAAAAGTGTTCCGTAGATTATACCATGCACCTCAGAGCGCATCACGGCAGGAGGCACAAAGTGTCAAGTTTCCCCACTATTAGTGATGTTAAGTTTGAACTCTCAAGTAAGGTGAAGATCAGCAGATCGCTCTACTGGAAATGAATATCATTTCCTTTGCAATTACCAGGTAATCCACAGGATGGTTATTTGGGGGTTCTGAAAATATTCTGTTAGCCACAACATGATTTTAGCATCAATTAATCATTTTTATTTGGAACATTATTTCAAATGGGGTTACAAAATGCTGATTTGTCTAATTCACTCATTACTTCTAAATTTTTTAGCTGATGGTCTTCTATTACAAAGAACTTAACCCTGAACTAGAAATAAAATAGAGGTTCTCATAAAGAGGCTCAGTAAATGTGTATATTTTTCTCTTTCATTGCCAATTTTCAGAGTTAGGAATGGTGCTATTGCCTCCATTGGTGGCAAACAGGGTCTCTCTTTCTCTCTCCACCCCCCCCCCCATATCTGGAATTATAGATATTTTTGTTAATATAAAAGATTTAAAAATTAGTTTACTAAGATTGTCTTAAATTTCTCTCACATATAAAAAGATTGATTTATCTTGATGATGTTAAAATGAACAATTTGTTTGATAATTTTCCTATTGCAGTAGTGTTTAATAAAGTGATTCCTGGCAGCTTATTTTCTAAAAACTCAAACAAAACACCAGATATAATTCTGGGTATGCAAATATCTCTCTCTCTACATGTAGTTCCTTTTCCCAAAATGGAACTAGAGTGGAGACGTCTATCAATGTCCACCATTCCCAAACACCTTTGCATCTGTTTTCACTGTGTAGCCTGTCTCTCTCCCCTGATTTAAAGGGTCAAGCTGATTGGATCTGGCTAATGGGCATCTGTTTCAAATGGTGGTGAGCCCACCATAGCCTATGTGTCCTGCCTCAAAAAGAATGACTGGGCCAATTACATTTCTTTCCCAGGAATTTGGTATTGGAAAACTGAGAGACTAAAGCGGTTAGCAGTAACACTGAAGTAGAGGTAGGGCCAGAGAGGCTTTGATAAGCCATGTTAAGCAACAGCCATATGAAAGGCAAAGTCTTGGGGAGGAGAAGCTGTAAGCAAAACAGAGAAGGCAAGTCAGGTGGGTTGATGAGCCAGGATAGTGTTTCTCCTGTTGTTCACCTCTGGGAATGTCACCATCAGGTATCCAGTAGCCCCAACCTAATGCAAGACATTGTTCTTTAGAGTAACAGGCTTACCTGCCTCCCCTTCAACCATTCTTCAAGCTATTCTCCACCAAAAATATAAATCTTATCCTGTTATCATCACTCCCACCTCAACCCTTACCCCTATAAATTCCATGAAGGACTTCCTATGTTTCATAAGAGGGAGATAGAACTTTCCACATGGCTTGTTCTGAAGTACTGTATAGTCTCCCCAGCACACCCACTTCAGTCTTCTTGGTGCCTTGTTCTCTCGCTGAGCCATTGGGACTTTCCACGTACTGCCCCTTGTTCTTGGAGCACTGCTGCCTCTTTCTTAGACAACTCTTACTCCCACTTTGGCACTAGCATCACCTCTTCAGCACGCTCATTCCTCTTATAGCCTCTAATAGGTCTGTGAACCCCCTCTTTATAGTGTACAGTTGAAATTGTTTATTTTTTATTTGTGCCTGTTTAACATCTCTCTTCCCCATTATTCTAGAACCCCTGTGGCCACTATATCTGGTTATTGCTTACTATTTTACCTTAGTATCTAGCACAGATATCAACACATGGAAGTGACTCAGGAAATAGCTATTAGACAAATAAATGAGAAGCAAAGAAGCCAGGGAAGAGGGAGAACATGAACTTGTTTCTCTTTCATTCTCTCCACTTCACATTTAATTCATTAGTCAGTTGTGCAGAATCTACCTGCAAAAATGTGGATTCACACCTGAATCTGAATACTTCTCATTACCACCACTTCTGCTAACCTAATCCAAGCCACCATTGACTCTCATTTGTGTTATTATATTAACCTTCTTCTTGGTCTCCCTTCTACTGTAGGTCCCTATAGAGCAGTCAGAGTGGTCTCTTAAAACACCAGTCCCACATGACACCCCTCCAATGCCTCCCATAACAAAGAGAGTCAAGTCTAAACCTTTTTTTTTTTTTTTTTTTTTTGAGATGGAGTCTCATTCTGTCACCCAGGCTGGAGTATAGTGGCCGTGATCTTGGCTCACTGCAAGCTCTGCCTCTCAGGTTCATGCCATTCTCCTGCCTCAGTCTCCCGAATAGCTGGGACTACAGTCACCCACCACCATGCCCGGCTAATTTTTTGAAATTTTAGTAGAGACGGGGTTTCACCTTGTTAGCCAGGATGGTCTCGATTTCCTGACCTCGTGATCTGCCCGCCTCGGCCTCTCAAAGTGCTGGGATTACAGGCGTGAGCCACCACACCCGGCCAAGTCTAAACTTATTTTGCACTCATGAGCCTCTACATGATCCTTGGCTACCTCCTCCAGTTGACCTCCTCCTTTTCTCTCTTCACACTACCCAGTCATGCTGGCCTGTTTGTTATTCCTTCAACATATGAAAACCATTCTGGCCCCAAGAATTCAAACATTTATATTTTCTTTGCCTGGAATACATTCCCCTACATTGTCTCCTCCAATCTTTCATGTGTCTGCTTAAAAGTCACCTTCCCCAATAGGTCTTTTCTGACCACTCTAAATAAAATAGTCCACCTGCCATCCTTATCAATCTATGTCACCTTTTTGTTCTTTTTCTTCGTAGAAAATTTTATTTTCTCAGATTAAATCACACATTATTTTCATATCTTCCCCAGTGGAATATAATGCCCAGGAAGGCAGACACTGTATCAACCACTAGACAATGTATTGCTATTGTGTTAGGCAAAAACTAGGGTCCAGAACAAAGGCACATAGAGGTTGCTTAATAAATATTATGGAATGAATAAATTAAAAAGAGAACTAGCACCAAGACAGTGCCCAGTACATAGCAGTTGCTCAACAAATAATGTTATCACATTTCTAAAGATACTTAACCTTTGAGATCATGAAAAAATTGAGACTAAATTCTCAAATTAAGACAAATATAAATGGCATTTTAAAACAAGTATATTTAATGGGAGAAAGAATAATCTTTTCAAGAAATTATGCCAGGACAACTGGATATGTACAGGCAAAAGAATGAAGTTAGATCCCTACCATATACCATATACAAAATTAACTGAAAATGGATCAAGGACCTAAATGTAGAGCTGAAATCATACAATTCTTAGAAGAAAATATGATTATAAATCTTTGTAACTTTGGATTAGGCAATGATGTGTTAGACATGACACCCAAAGCACAAGCCGTCGAAGGAAAAAAGTAGATAAATTGGGCCAGGTGCGGTGGCTCATGCCTGTAATCCCAACACTTTGGGAGGCTGAGGAGGGTGGATCACCTGAGGTCAGGAGTTCAAGACAAGAGACCAGCTTGGCCAACATGGTGAAACCCCGTCTCTACTAAAAACACAAAAATCAGCTGGGCGTGGTGGCACATGCCTGTGATCCCAGCTGCTCAGGAGGCTGAGGCAGGAGAATCGCTTGAACCCAGGAGGCAGAGGTTGCAGTGAGCCGAGATGGCACCAATGTACTCCAGCCTGGGTGATAGAGTGAGACTCCTTCTCAAAAAAAAAAAACAAAAAAAAACAAAAAACAAAAAACAGAAAAGAAAAGAAAAAAGTAGATAAATTGGACTTCAGAAAAATTTAAAACTTCTTAGATTAAAAGAATACCATCCACAAAATGAAAAGACAACCCACAGAATGGGTGAAAATATTTGTAAATCACATATCTGAAAAGTAATGTTAAAGAAGTATTTATTGATACCTATGTAAACAAGCGTTTTTATCTGGAATAAGTATTGAATTTTCTTAAACAATCTTTACAGGGCTTATGAAGATAAGCATATGAATTTTCTCCTTAGATATACTAATATGGTGAATTATGTAAATAGTTTTCCTAATACTAAATTATACTTCTATTTTTAAACCAAAAATAAAATTCTAATCATCCAGATGGATCCCTCCTCTTGGCCAAGCGCATTGCAAAGTTAACTGGAAAAACTAGTTCAGGCCATGATGGGTAGGGGACATTACACATGCCTCATTATACTCTCCTCCCTTTTGGAATTACTGATAGAACAGGCTCTTTGAGTTTGATAAGAAACATTTACAATCTATTCTCTCTGAAACCTGCTACCTGGAGGCTTCATCAAAACCTTGGTCTTTATAACCCCTTATCATAACCCAGACATTCCTTTCCATTTCTTCCAGGTCTTCAGATAACAACCCTTTCAACCAATTGCCAATCAGAAAATCTCTGAATCTGCCTATGACCTGGAAGCTACCCTGCTGCCAGTTGTCCTGCCTTTATGGACCAAAATGCATAGAATCAAGTTGTAACCCAACTACCTTGGGCACACGTTCTCAGGATCTCCTGAGGGCTGTGCCATGGGCCATTGGTCACTCATATTTGGTTCAAAATAAATCTCTCCAAATATTTTAGACTGTTTTTGTTGACACATTCTTGAAGACTAGACTTTTGTAAATTTTCTCTATTTTAATGGCTACATGGTTGATTTCCCTTCGTTCTTCCCAACCTTTTGTATCTGCGTTTTCCTTTTTTCTTCCTAAGGTCAGTAATGTGGGTACTTTGTTGATGATTTTCAATGTATGAGGTTATTTATTGAACTTTTTGTGTACTGTTTTCTTTTACCATTTCTGAATTTTTGCTTTTATCTTTTTTTTTAGTTTACTTTTTTCTAAATTAAGTAATTTTATTTTTATTCTATTCTATTAATATAAATGAGGAAATGGCAACTTTTTTTCATAAAGAATCAAATAGTATATAATTTTGACTTGGTGGACCGTATTTTTCCTACTGCAACTACTCAATTCTGCCTTTGTGGTAGGAAAGCAGCCATAGACAATATTTAAATGAATGGCATGGCTGAGTTCCAATATAACTTTTCAAAACAAATGGCAGATTGAGTTTGGCCCACTGGCTGTGGCTTGATGATCCCTGGTATGAGTTGTTAAAGCTATGAATTTTATTTTGAGGACAGTTTTAATTGTATCCTATAGATTATGATATGTAGGGATTTCCTATCTTTGGTTTTAGAGATTTTTGCAACATCAGTATATTTTCCCTTTAACTCAAGCATTATATATTACAGTTTATAACATGGTCGGGTAAAATGTACTTTTACAAAATTTTATTTCTAGTTTTATTGCATTACGGTTAGCTAATGTTGTTCTACCTCATGGAACTTATTGAGATTTTCTTTGTAGATGAATATATGGTAAAATGTCATTCATGTTCCATAAATGTTTGAAAAGACAATGTATTTTTATAACCAAGGAATAAAAACTGTTATGTTTTCATTATATTTATTTTATGTTGTACATATATTTGTTTCCTTGACCTGCCTTGAACTGAATGAGATAAAGGTATCCTTTTATTAGATACTTCTGTTTTTCATTACATTCCTATAGTTTCTGCCTTATGCAGCTGCTGTGTTATTGATGTATAGCTAATTATAACTGTTACAGTTTCATTGTGAATTATGGCATTATAAAATGTCCTTCTTTGTCTTATTTATCATTTATTGCTTTTTTATTTGCATTATTCTACTTTGTCAGACATCAAAATCACAAACATTTCTTAAATTTTATTTTTACATTACTTTTGCCTTATATGCTTTCCCCCTTTCCTTTATTTTTAGTCTTGCTGAATATACTTTGTTTTAGGTATATCTCTTTGGTGAGTTAGGCTCACTTATATTTATAAGTAAAATTGATATATTTGATCTGAGGGGTATGTATAATGTGTCTTGTGTTGACTATGTCTTTCAATATGCAATCTTAGCTTAACTCTTTTAAAACTTTTGGAAAATTTTTATTTTTTTTATTTTTTATTTTTTTATTTTTTATTTTTTTTATTATACTTTAAGTTCTAGGGTACATGTGCATAACATGCAGGTTTGTTACATATGTATATCTGTGCCATGTTGGTGTGCTGCACCCATCAACTTGTCAGCACCCATCAATTCATCATTTATATTAGGTATAACTCCCCGGAAAATTTTTAAATACTTACAAAGGTTTGTGTTTTTGTTTCATGGTAGTCTTTATATTAATAATTTGGTTACTGCTTTTTGTCACCTGCTTTTTCTTACTTAGCTTCTTGTTATCATGAAAACTTTACATAATATGTTTTGATGGCCATCAGTTACCTCTGCAGTAGTCAACAAGTTTTTTCTACTTTCTCTCTCTCCTGCTTTTCCTCCCATTCTTTTTAGTTTTATTATTTCTATTTGTCAGAACATATAATGGTATATGTTCTGACAAATAGAAATAATATATACTCTTCTTCCCCTCTTACCTTCATCTTGTTTTAATCTTAAATTTTCAATTAAATATTCAAGGCTCACCACAAGTCCTTTAGCTGAGGTTTCTCTAATTATTTCTTGGTTGGATGAAACTTACTCTCCATAGATTCTTGTTTTTCTTATTATTTATTTATAATAAATTCTTATAAATGAAAGTGTTGGGTCAAAATATATGCATTTTATAAGACTTTTTATACATATAGCCAAATTTTCCACAAGAAACCAATTTAGATTTAACCAGCTATATATGATAATTTTCATCTCTCAAGAAAAATATTGTAACATATATTTTAAGTTGTAACATGTACATTATTACATATTCATCATCAACCAATTTAACAAGCATTTATGTTAGTGAGTTTAAATACACTTAGGAGGTCAACATTTGCATCAAACCCAGAACACATATTGTACCATCTTTTAAATATCTTTCCTTAAGTATATGACAATTAATATATATATTTATTTTAGTTCTCATATTATTACCTTGTCAGGAGAAACAATTACATGCTTTCAAATTCTTTAAGAAGAGTTTAGAGTTCTGTATTTTTCTAGTGAACTACTTTTGCATAATAACTGACATCAAATCTAGTGGTTTAAAAAAGCCTACCATTTTATTATATCTCAAGATTTTGTGGATCAAAAATTCAGACAGAGCTTGGATGGGTGATTCTTCTGCTTTATTGGCACTAACTAGTGTCATTACACAGTATTCAGTTGTCAACTGAGCTGGTCTTGAGGATCCAAGATGGCATCACTTAGATGGCTCATGCTGTGGCAGGAATGGCTGTAAGGCTGGGTTTAACCCCTTCCTCTCCATATAATCTCAGGGCCTCTTTATGAGTTCTTCCTAACAGGGTAGTGAGCTTTTTACATTGTGGCTATAGGGTTCAAAGAGCTAGTTTTTCCAGAGATGAGAAGTAGAAGCTGCCAGTTTACGTCCTGGGCCTAAAAATGGACACAGCATGCCTTCTACAATATTCTATTGGTCAAACTAGTCACGGAGCCCAGCTGCAAGAAGAGGTGACTTAAATTCACCTGTCGATGAGAGAAGGGTCAAGATAATTTGTAGTCCTTTTGAGTCCACCACAAATATTCCCTGAACTATTGCACTGACTGATAATTTGGCTGGATATAAAATCTTTGACTTACATTTTCCTTAAGTTTTTTGAATATGTTCCTCCACTATTGTCTTGCTTTGTTTATGGCTGTTGAGTCATTGATGTCAATTTTATTTTATTTTTTAAGTGACTGGAGAACTCAAGGGACATTTAATTTTTAAGGTCCAAGAGTTTTACTAACACCTTCAAGTTTACTAATCTGGGAAAGTTTTTCTGGTAAACAGTGGGTTCTTTTATATGTAAATTAAGAACTTTTTTTCTTTCAGAAAACTTTAATTATAGTTTGAATATAGTTCTAGTATGTTGTATTGCTTTATCTTCTAGGAATTTAATTATATGTACTTTGGATCTTATTTTCCCTGTTCTTTTGGTAGTTTTCACCGTTGTGTTCATTTCTACATTTCTTTTGGTTCTTTTACTTTCTGGACCATATAATTCTTACTGTACCAGGTCCTATATATTTTCCTTGGGTATCTTGTAATTTAGTTTTTATTTTAAAAATGATTCTGTCTTTTGAAACAAAAATTATTTCCATGAGTTTATTCAGATTGTATTTTATATCTTCTTATTGCTTGCCCATTACTATTCTGAATTTTTAATTTCTGATCCATGGTGGTCCTTCACATTTGCAGTTGCTTTGGGGATTATATTTAGTTCATGGAGAATATTTTGTTTCAGTTTTCCTCTGTTTCATAGTTTTGTTCTTTATTTTCCTTTGCTTTGTTTTTCAGTGTTTTAATCTGCTGAAAAGTTTTTGTTTTCATTTTGTTTTTTTCATATTATAACTGCACGGATCCTCTTTTTTTCATGACTATTTCTACTGTGTTTTTCAAGTCCAGAAATAATAATCAATTCTCTTCTAAGGAGTAGAGGATTTGAGTAGTTTATTTCCTAGTGCAAGATTACCTCCTTTTGTTGATATAATGCAGTTCCCTTAGTAAATTATGCTTTAGAAAAATGTTTTCAGTTCTAATTTTTATGTTACATTATTCTAACAGGTCCTTATATTCAGCCATTCCTTTTGGTTTTATTGCCAATTTACAAAGGACATCACCTCCTTCTCAACCAGAAGCGGGCTTTCTCAAAACTGACACTCCTGGTTTGTTTGTATTTTTAAGAGATGGGGGGGTCTCTTAAAGGTTCAGCCCAGGCTGAACTTGAACTCCTGGGTAAGCAATCCTTCTGCCTCCATCTCCTATGTAGCTGGGACTACAGGTGCACACCACTGCACCCAGTTATTCTGGTTTAACACATTTCCCAGTCCCTTACTTTTGATTCTTTAGTAGCTCAGATTTGTCCTTAGTATTTTCCCACGCAAATGGGATTCTCACCTTTTTGAGATGAACCCACTATACTCTCTTCTCTTCTACATGATCTTTGCCTGACCATTAAATCTCTTGTGTGTCCTGGAGCTAATTCTGCTTGTCTTGGATATTTGTTTTTTGACTCGTATGTAAATTAAAGTTTGTAGTTTTCTCAGTCTCCTAGTTATGATGTAGGTGTGGGCTACAAGTAATTTTACTGCTACTTGTTCATCTTAATATTTTTATTATAAAGGATGTGCAGTGGTTTTCCAAAATAGGTAACCACCATTTTCACTTAATCATATACTTGTGTGTACACACACAGGCACACACATGAACACTCTTTTTTGAAGTTTCTTCTCCCTGTGGAGTCTCTATTTCCTAGATTGTTTTCTTCTGTTTCCTTGTTTTGATGCCTTTGTCATGTTGGAAGCTTTTCCCCTGACGACTGGTTATCCATAGAAGCTGGAGATTTCAGCATTCTGTATGTAAAGGTCACTCATTTGCCCTGTTTTCAGTGTTCCCTATTCTACATACCTTTAATTCTCTCCAAGTTAAGTCTTTTCGCAGTGACTGGGCGGCATCGATAACTTGGCTGTGTGGAATGAGGGAGAGGATATGGCGATCTAACTGCTTCTTAAACAGACTCTCAACCTAGTCCTCATTTTAAGAATTCCTGCGGCCGGGCACAGTGGCTCACGCCTGTGAATCCCAGCACTTTGGGAGGCTGAGGCAGGTGGATCACCTGAGGTCAGGAGTTCAAGACCAGCCTGGCCAACATGGTGAAACCCCATCTCTACTAAAAATACAAAAAAAAAAAAAAAAAAAAATTAGCCAGGCATTGTGGCAGGTGCCTGTAATCCAGCTACTTGGGAGGCTGAGACAAGAGAATTGGTTGAACCTGGGCGGCAAAGGTTGGCAGTGAGCTGAGATCGCACCACGGCACTCCAGCCCGAGCAACAGAGCGAGCCTCTGTCTCAGTTAACAAAAAAAAAAAAAAAAAAAAGAGAAAAGAAAAAGAATTCCTGCTAACCTTCTCTTCTACAAATACCTACTGCTACCTATTTCTGAGACTTTTGGGGATTCTTTTTTTTTTATTATTTTATTTTATTTTATTATACTTTAAGTTCTAGGGTACATGTGCATAACGTGCAGGTTTGTTACATATGTAGACTTGTGCCGTGTTGGTGTGCTGCACCCATCAACTCGTCAGCACCCATCAATTCATCATTTATATCAGGTATAACTCCCCAATGCAATTCCTCCCCCCTCCCCCCTCCCCATGATAGGCCCCAGTGTGTGATGTTCCCCTTCCCGAGTCCAAATGATC
>NC_045437.1:105301207-105424610 GCF_002776525.5 Piliocolobus tephrosceles | reverse complement strand
AAAAAAAGATTTATCCCACCTATGGGATAAGAGAAGTAGGATATTTTTCTTTTGACTCCCATCTAGCATTGGCTGAGGCTATTCCCAGGGCATTAACTCTGAGCACTTCTGCCCTGCCCTTTTGACTGGCTGAGAGAGGGCACTCAGGCTAGGAGTTTCATCTGCTCGCAGTAGGACCCTGTCTACATGTACTGGCACAGCAAGTGATCAGGGTTTTTATAGCCTGGGCCCGATAGTATCTGCTACAACCATTAGACTTGTCTTATATTGTGCTGAAAATGAAAGGAACTGGATTTCAGAAAGACGTTTTTATACCACTGAGTAATTTGATATTTGTGTCATTAAAATTCTGTGCTCCTCTCATACCTTGAGCTTGCTTCTAAGTGTGTCTGGAAAAAATAGTAGTAAAAAGTAATCCCTAAGCTTCTTAGTTGTAGATAACAATACAAGTTATTCATTACCATTATTTGGTAACAGTGATGAGTAATAACAATAAGCCTGAAAGACCATGCATACTTTTACAATATCACCAGGGGACTGCAGAAGAAAGGGGAGAAGGAGGGGGACAGTTTGTTATGACCAGTAACTTTCCTGGCTTCTTATCTACATATGGCTGTTGATGAGGTATGAAGAAAATAGGGTCAAAGGCATCAGAGGCTGTGGAACTCTGAGGGAGGTGGAGACATAGGAACAGGAAGATAACTTCATGACTTAAGGTAGCTTCTGGCCATGTGTACTGGTTAACTGGGCTGCCATAATAAAGTACCATGAATTAGGTAGCTTATAAAACAGAATGTATTATCTCACAGTTCTGGAGCTAAAAGTCCAAGATTAAGTTATCAGTAGAGTTGGTTCCTTCTGAAGTTGTAAGAATCTGTTCCATGCCTCTCTCCTAGCTTCTGATGGTTTGCTGACAATCGCTGGCATTCCTTGGCTTGTAGACGCATCACACCAATCTCTGCCTTTATCTTCACATAGGGTTCTCCCTGTGTGCATGTCTGTGTACAAATTTCCCCTTTTTATACCACTAGGCATATTTGATTGAATGACCTCATCTTAACTAATTACATCTGCAATGACCCTATTCCAAATAAGGTCACATTCTGAAGTACTGGGGGTTAGGACTTCAACATAATAGAATTTTGGAGAAACGTAATTCAACCTATAACACCACGTAATGCAAAATATACTGTCTCTTCATAGACTTAAAGTCCAGCCTGCCACCTAAATCCTAAAGATTCCATGAAGTGTTTCTCCTTCTTTGTAAATATAGACACCTGCCTTTTCCATAGCATAAAAATCTGCAATTGATGTTAGATAATTTTTCATTTTCCCATAATTGTCACATGTGCCTGTGTCTCCACAGCAAGCTTCTCAAAGACTGGAATCATAAGAAACACAAGTCTGTGGCAATATATAAGTCCTAGATTCCTTTAACACATGCTGATGTAACATCAGGTGACATATACCCTTTTCCACACTAAGTTCTAGAAGGGCAGTAGTTCACAGTCTTGTCAAACTTTACAAATACAGATTCCTGGGCTCCATGCAGATCTAGAGAATCTGCACTTTGGGGGATATAAGGTATACAAATCTGTGTGTTCTTAAGCTTCTCTAGCAATTTTGATGCAGCTATACCACAGGCCAGTATTTGGGAAACTCTAGGGTAGAGTCCATTCCTCACTGAGTCTTTGGCCACTGCTCACCAAGTCTGTTGTCATTTTTACATATTTCTAGTCCTTCTTCTGGGGCAACATAAAATATTATTTCTTAAAATTCCAAGGTACCACATTGGCAGAGATTCTTGATCAAATGTGTTTGGGAAATGCTGAGTTAATTACAGCAAAACAAATTTACCTACTATAGGACTTTTCAAAAATTATAATAGGGTAATATACATTATGACCTGGGGTAGGGAAGGATGGTATACAACATCTTCCAGTCTTATTTTACTAAAGAAACTCTTTTTTTCATAGGGTACCTTATAAGACCATTCTTGTGAGGAACACATTTTGGGAAATGAAATGAAATCTGGAGTCAATTTCAAGAAGCCTGGCTTCCAGCTCCACCATATTATTCAAAGGAGCTAAGACTGCTTTGAAGCTTACTATTTTCCTCATCTATAAAATTAAGGAAATTTGTTCCAGAATATTTTTCAGATCTTGTAAAAACAATTTACTTATTTCTGACTCACATATAGTATGATGTTATTTATTAAGAAATCTATTTTGGTGCATTTGAGTCTATCACATTCAAGAGCAACTGAATTTCTACCATTATAAGGTACTAATGCCAGGCACATCTGGGGAGCCATAAAAATAAAATCATGTTTCCTCAGGAGAGGAAGGACAAACAGACATGCACACCTTTCCTTATCTCTCTCTCCCTTTTCTCTGACTGCACCCTCCCTTCCCCCCGTATCATCCATGTGTGTCTTTGGTATTCTGAAGAAACATGTGCAGCAAAATATGCAATAAAGTGCTATGCTATTTCCTACTTATCTTCATTTTCTCCAGAGAGGATATGCCAACATGAAAATCAATGAAGAGTTTACTGTTCCTTTCTCCTTACAAAGGAAATCTTTAAAATGATTACTTATCAGAAAAATTTGGCCTAGGATCCCTTCGTGACTTTCACTTAATTAAAATTGGGACAGGGAACTGATTCACTGACAAGTAAATGCAATGCCATGGGCAAATTTTTGGCTGACCAAAGAAACAGTTTCTAATATTGAAGAATTTCTGCATATTGCTAGCAGTGGATGACACAAAGGGAAAGCTAGCGTGGTCATGATCCCAGATGTTGGAAGTTTGGCTTGAGGACTTGAGAGTAGCCTGCTAAGCAAGCGGTTCTCAAGAGACTGGTTCTTTCCTCCAGGATATGGTTGCCAGATTTAGTAAGTAAAAATACAAGACACCTAGCTCAAAAGTAATGTCAGAGGCACCATTTTTTTTTTAAAGTAAAGATAGATCCCAAATATTGTGTGGGACCTATTTATACTGAAAAAATTATTTGTGTCTCTAAAATTCAAATTTAAGCATCCTGGACTTAATCTGGCAACCCTATTCTGGGGAGCTTTTTCATAATTTGTGGAGGGAATTTTTGTCATCACCGTGATGGAGGGATCAGGGATGCTAGATATTGTGCATGTGTTGAACAATCTTACCCAACAGAGAATTGTCCCATAGTCACATGACTATGTGCATATTTCCATGGGCATTCTTGAAAACAAAGTATTTTGGGTTGGTTTTAATGTACAATGAATTTAACATACAATGGAATCTTAAGAATCAGAATGCAACAACTGTGTAAATTAAGGGATGATTTGACTTTTTGTTTTAGTCATTTCAGCTATTCATTGTTCCAGAAAATCATTTCACCTATGGCAACAATGCTTGAGGTATTTCAGTTGCCAGTACACAACACTGATTCATTTATAGCTGTCACCATTATAGTGATTCTGTGTGTATGTGCAGGCACCCAGTTGTTCATTACTCTTGTAGTATTAATGAGCCCAACTTCCTACTTATTGAAATATTTGATTATAAATTACTTTTAGTTTATTTCTTTTTTACATTAAAATTAGGGCACTATATATTTAGTTCAAAATATTTGTATAGATATCACCTGTGAATTTCATTTCAGGAAAGTAAGGGGGTCTTGGGTCTGCTACATTTGACATCCAATGGTAGGGGGGCCTGATACCTCAGATTTGTCTATTTCACATGGGTAAACTCCAGTAGCAGGGGAAACACTTTGATTGAAAATGGTTCTAAAATATTGGAGGAAAAATCAAAATGGCATGACTATGCAAACATATTGTAACCTCTTCATCTCTTCCTTTCTCACCCCTCTAAATCTCTCAGAGAAGCATAGTATGAAATCAAATCTTCATTCTGCTTTTTTTTAAAAATGCTGTTTTTTCCCCCTAAGCTTTTGGACACTAATTACATCATTGGATATCAAACTTATTTCTTTGCATTAATCAAAATTGTGTTTTATGAGTCCTGACATTTCTAAATGGAAAAGAAATTTAAGCGCTGAGGCTGCTTAGGGTTTACTAATACTGATACTTCTTTCAGAATAAGTAATGATAATGTTGATTAGGGCTTTAAAAAATTTATTTCTAAAGGAATTCATTGTCTCACTAAGTAGAGGACAGACCTAGATCTTGAAGCTATCCAAACATAAAGATTACAATTCGCATTCTAGGCTATTGAACAATTTGTCTGGCAATTAAATTTCTATCTGGTTCCTTGAACCACCATTATCAAAATAAATATCATTTGGGTAAAATTGGTATTGGAGATGCAATGAGGCTGTCTTGGAGAGAAAAAAGGGAAAAATGAATGCTAGTGACAAGAGAGGTGACTAGGAAGAAGGACAGCAATGAGCTTGGATGTTCTGGTTACCAAGTACTATGTAATAAACTCTCCTCAAAATTAGTGGCTTAAAACAATAGCCAATTTAATTATATCTCATAATATTAAGGATCAGGAATTCAGGCATCTGAGCAATTCTGCTCCATGTGGTGCCCACTAGTCACTCTGCAGGGATATTCACCTGGTGGATAGTCTGGTCTGGTAGGTCCAGGACAGCTTCATGTGCATGCCCAATATCTTAACAAGGAGAGTTAGAGGTGAGGTTTGTCTGGGCTCCTTGTCATCTCCATGTGATCTTTTCTGCAGGGTAAATGGTCTGCTCATGTAGTGTTTCAGGGTTGCAAGAGTGATCATTCCTTGAGATGTGATGTGGAAGCAGCTGATCTTTTAGCCTAGAAGCTAGTGCAGCATCATTTGTGCTATATTCTATTGGCCAAAACAGTCACAGATTCAGAGGAAAGAAAAATGGGCCTCACGTTTCAAGAAGAAAAGGATCAAAGAATTTGTGGCCATCCTTAATCAAAACAGATTTGAAGGAAAAAAAGATAAGCCGGTTGATGGACACACATGAGACTACTTCAAGATGCAAAGTACCATGTTCATGCAGGAAAAAGATTGTGAAAAGAGACAGAGGGAAATGGCCCAGTGTGAGATGAAACAAAGTGTGGTGGATGGACAGAAGTACTACTACTATGGTCCTGAAGAAGTCTGAAAATGGGTTAAATTTTCAATGTCATGTAGTATGACAGTATCATGCTTGCTAAAACAAAAAGGTACAGCAGGCTAATATTTTCAAATATTATACCATGCATATTTTATTTCTGGAAGATTACTTCTCCAAAGGCCCTCTTGAAAGTGAGGAAAGAACATAGCAGACAAAAGATTAAAAGGTTCCATCTGGACTTCCAAGTTCAGTTCATTAAAGTCCATTTCACCCAAGAGTGTGAAAGTGTCAAGTTGTTTAAAATGAGCATAAACATCAAGGAATCAAAGAATAGAGGTTATAAAATGGACCCCAAAATAGAAAGGATACAGCTATAATTGCTTTGTCGAGAACTGGGAGATACAACTCCCCTGGAAAAGCTATGTGCTTTTTCTATGTGAATACTGCAGAGACATGAGGCATCTGGGTCAGGGAAGAGTTCTTTACCCATATAAGCAGATCAACAGCCAGAATAACATTGCAGCACCAGTTCCCCACACCTAGCCCTGCAGGAGATATGAGCCATGAAATCTTTTTATGTGAGTGCCAGGGGACAGGAAATAATGGCTTTTCTCCATTTACATACAGTAAGAAACCAACAGCCTCCTGCTTCCCTCCCAAAATAAGAGAGGAAGGAAAAAAAAAAAAAAAAAACCTTTTGCTGCTTTCTGGTGGGGATGAAAAGGATTCTGGTTTCTCACCTTAACCATTTGGATTACAAATGAAATGTCTCCAGGAGGGTGTTCCCACCTGGAGAGGTCCTAATCCACTCTTTTAATATGTAAATTCCTAGGAGCTAACCTAGATAACTATCTCAGGACAACTGACTTTAGGGGAGATAAGAGAAGTTTTATTATCCTTTTATATCAGAGCTATTAGCTCCATCATTTAGGGAAACATTGGCTACAGATCTAATCTTCATGGTATGTGAAAATGTTTCTAGGGGAAATGAGAGCCAACTTTTTTTTTTCCCGGTTTCTATCAGTTACATTTCAAAGTTTCAGGAGGCTAGTGCATTTTACAAGAGCACTGATGAATTGAGGAAAGTTTCATATCCCCACAATGATACAACAGTAGTTGCCCAAAATGTATGATGGCAATTAAAAAAAACTTGCTAGTCTGGGAGGTAAAGACGGGGTTTAGGAGGCCACATATACTTAGAGGCCAGAAGACTAGCATAAATATGGTGCCCAAGCTGATCATTTTTTAATGCTTTTAGCTGCATGTACAAGTGG
This sequence comes from Piliocolobus tephrosceles, assembly GCF_002776525.5. Lineage (NCBI taxonomy): Eukaryota > Metazoa > Chordata > Mammalia > Primates > Cercopithecidae > Piliocolobus > Piliocolobus tephrosceles. The sequence goes on along the minus strand of NC_045437.1, from coordinate 105,418,290 downwards.
CCAGATCATAGTGGTATAAGTAAATAGGCATTTATTTTTTTCTCCCCTAAAGAAGTCTGAAGGTCTGTACTCAGAGGAATAATCATCAATCCAGACTCTTCCTAGCTTCCTTCTGCCCTCTTAGTATGTAGCTTGCTGGTTGCAAAGTGGCTGCTCTACCTCCTTCCATCATGTTTGTATTACAATCACTAAGAAGGGAAAAGAGCAAAGGCAAAAGGTACATGCCAGTTTTTTTCTTTTTAAGTCTTTCTGAAAAGCCTATCAAGTAATATCCGTTTATGTCTTATTACCCATCTCCAGCAAAAGGAAGTTCGAAAAGGTAAATATTGGTACTAATCACATTAGTACCCTGAACAAAAATGGGTTTCTTTCAGCAAAGGGAAGAGAAAGAGCTATTAGAAAGGCAACCCAGTGATGTCATCCATCACCTGGGCTTCAACTGAGAAAGAAGTATGAGGCTATAAAAATCCTATACACTTTAGGAGTAGGCTGACCGCCCCACTTCCTTTCTGGAACTGTAGGAGGAGGCTTCCTGTCAGTGTACTGGCATTGTCACAATGTGATGAAGTTGGGTAGAAAGGTGAAGGGGTGTGTTTAGACAGAGAGAGGCCTGAGCACAATATGAGGTGTTGTCCAGAACTTCACTTCCCCAGTAGGGCACTCAGAAGGAAGGTAAGGGCAGTGGACTAAAAGATGCCCTAGTCAGTGGTGAAGAGGATGCAGAAGACATGGACCTTATCACTAGAGGCTCTGGCAGAGACCACAAACATCAGCATTATATTTGTGTTCAAGCCCCCAAACCAGGTGTGACCAGATATATCAGCAGCATAGAGCAACAGAGGCCAATATCTAAAGAGCCCAGTGAGGAAGACAACAGCAGAGGCCAGGGAAGACCTGCGGTGGGTCTGTAGACCAGACACACTACCCCAACACCCCATAATGGGACATAAGCTCCCCTGACCACAACTGTAATACTGATGCAGGGGTGGGTGGTAGGAAAAGCTATAATTTTTTAATTGTGTAACTATGAATACTGTGCTGTGTGACCCCAGTACATGTGCCTAATTCACAGGCCTACTGTGAACACTCTTTGGACACTTGTACAAATTCTCTCACTCTAAGAGTAAGGAGAGATTATTAGAGACAAGGAGTGGGGTTTTACTCCTTGACCCTAGACCCCCTACTTCCCATTTCTGCCAAAAAAGCAGTGGCTGTGTGCCCTTAGGCTTAGGTCTGGTTCCTAACCTCTAAAATCTGGCTCCACAAGTAGGAGGAACAGGATTGTCAACAGACAGTTTCCTGGTAACAGCAAAAGACTCTCCTGATTCCTACAAGATACAGTCAGTCTTCCGGGTATAACCACAGTGATCTTTCCGGATTCATAACCAACTGCATATGCATTTGGGATTTTTCCATTACGTTATTTGAACAACTGCCTCTCAATTTCATAACAAGTGATGTCACCCCTGAGGCCACCAGGGAGCACAGGGATTTTATGTCTTAAATATGTGTCCAGATTACTACAGTGTAGCTAAGTCACATCACAGTAATTGCAAATACGCAATTCATCATTTTCTTTGAATCACTGGAGTACAGCACTAAAAATTCTAAATTTCAATTTTTGGTTTATTTCTCAAAATAGAACTCATTGCATCCAGAGTTTTATGAGTCTCTTTAGGAAGATAAGGACACATCTCACCCTATCACCATGAAGAAAATAATCACTGAAGGTACTCTGTGGCCTGCATCTCCCATACCTAACTTCCTTCTTTTACCCAAATTTGTAAAGGTTTGATGGTATGATCTTGGATGAAAAGAGGAAGATAAAAGTGCATGACAGGAAAGTTTATGTCCCCAGCTGGCTTAATGAAAGATGCTTGGGAATTGATCCTCTAAATATTTTTGAGTTTTTAATATATAACAAAAAATAAAGAATGTGGTATTTGTTGGCATGTTTCATGAGTTAAATTTAAAACTTTATTGTCAGAGGCTCTTAACTGAAGTAATTTAAAACTTGGCCCACACTTGATGTGGATTTATAATGGGAAAGTATTGTCTTTTGCTTTGCCCACTAGACCCTCAAAAGTGACCCTGCATGAAGGGAATAAGCCCAAAATGGTAGGATCAGTGCCAAGTATCAAATCACAGCAGGACAAGTCATAGTGTTTTAAGAAGCTGAGCATGGGCTTAATCTGAGTTGAATCTGACAGGTGAAGTTTGTCAGCAATGGCCGGGTGCAGTGGCTCATGCCTGGAATCCTGGCATTTTGGTAGACCAAGGGAGAGGTCACTTGAGGCCAGGAGTTCAAGACCAGCCTGGGCAACATAGAGAGGCTCTGTCTCTGACAAAAAAAATTAAAACATTATCCAGGTGCAGAGGCATGTGCCTATAGTTCCAGCTACTCAGGAGGCTGAGGTGGGAAGATCACTTGAGCCCAGGAGTTTTAGACTGCTGTGAGCTACGACTGCAACATCCACTTCAGCCTGGTAACAGAGCAAGACCCTGTCTCAGAAAAAAAAAAAAAAAAAAAAAAAAAAAAAGGCTTGCCAGCAAGAGTTTCTGGAGCAGGTGAGGCAAACTATACTTTGCTGGACAAGACTCTAGCCAAATGTGGGAGTAGAGTAGGATGGGTTCAGGGGACAGATTCCAGTCCCCCTGACAAAGAAATGTAAGAACTACATAGAGATTAGGATAGAGTTCTAGTACCAGAAAGACAAACCACATTAAGAAACCGAAGCAAAAGCCAAGTCATAAGTAATGTATCCCGCTGGTTGAGGGGGAAAGTCTGCAGCCAGACAGGCCTGAGAGTGGCTGGAGGCCTACCAGAGTTACCACAGACCCTTGCCACAGATGGGAAAGGGGTATTTAGTAAGCATATGAGGTTGGTTCATGGAGGTATGAGCAACAGCGCTGCCACATTCTACAACTCCAAGGGCATTTAAAGGTCAGCCCTTGCCACTAGCCGGCAGGCACCAGGCAGGGACTCACAGGGAATATGGCATGGAGTTGTCCCATGCATTGACCCTGAGTGGGAGATACTCAGTTTGCACATTTACTAGGATACACTGTCATCCCACCCTGCCTCATCACCTAACCTAGGACAGAATATTTAGATCATGAGTTTTACTCAATTCATCTTGCTTTTGAGAGTGAGTCTTCCATATCCCTACTTGGCTTCCAGAAACACTACCCAGCAGTGAGCCCAGAAATGTTCAAAGACACTAAATATATTTTCAAAGTGGGCTCAAGTGATCTACCCACCTCAGCCTCCTGAGTAGCTGGAACTATAGGCACATACCTCTGCACCTGGCTAATGTTTTATTTTTATTTTTTTTGTCAGAGACAGAGCCTCTCTATGTTGCCCAGGCTGGGCACTTTGGAACCTTTAGTCTGGTGCAGATGGAGCAGAGACCACTGACAGCAAATTTCTATGTACTTGTGCACATTTGAAACTTAGATTTAGAAACAATTCTAAAATGTCTTGCTGCAAGTTGAGCATAGTGTATTGCTGAGTGTGAAGGGTCAGGGAAGCATTTCACTTGAAAGCAAATTTTACTTGTCAGAGGCAAGAATCATGGATTTTTTGATACCTAAGTGCTTTGATTCTCATCTTCAGATTTATGTGTACACGTTTCTCACAAGAGCCTGGAAAATGTTACACAGGGAGATCAACAACCATCTAAACCGTGAGGCCAAGCAGGGCCTGAAAATGTGAACCCACAGCATTTCCTTGCCAGAGATTGCAGTGTCTGGCTAACGGAACACATTTATTGCCCTCCATTGCTGCATCTTCAAGGAATACCTGTCAGTCACTCCTCATAACGATAAACTACTGTTTTATTCTGGTGTCTGCACTCCCCTTCCCTCAGATGGGAATGATAAACTATAATCTGAAGAGTTGCAAAGGTTTGCACAGAAAATAATTCTCACTCATTTTCTTCAAGCAGCTTGTTTGGCCCAGCTATGATTGATTGAGTTCGGTCATGATGACGCAAAGCTGGAGCTGTGATCACTCAACGTTCCTTCGTCAGAGAAAATAAATCAAAAGGAACAGCGCCATGTGGCAGGGAAGTGAGGTATCCCAGAACTATTTCTGTGGCAGGCTGGGAGAGCAAGAGTCTCCCACAGAGGCTGAGTCTCTCAACTTCATTTTCATGATCAGGTTAGCTACTTTTCAAAGACGTGCTGTGACACTCACAAGGAGAAAGCCTGTGTTGCCTGGCTTAGTTAAATACGATGACAGTGAAAGCGTTGGGAACAGACCTGCCCCTCTTCTTTTCCTAAGTGAACTGAAAAGCACTTTGAAAATATATTTAGTGTCTTTGAACATATCTGGGCTCACTGCTGGGTAGTGTTTCTAAAAGCCAAGTAGGGGTATAGAAGACTCACTCTCAAAAGCAAGATGAATTGAGTAAAACTCATGATCTAAATACTCTGTCCTAGGTTAGGTGACAAGGCAGGGTGGGATGACAGTGTATCCTAGTTACCAGAAATGTTGGAGTCTCCTTTGAGGCCTTCCTCTCCCTCTGTACCCTCTCCAATCCATCACCACGCCCTAACGATATTACCTCCTAATTGTCTCTAGTCCATACACTTGTTTCCATCTCAGTCACTAATACTTGACCTTCATCTCACCAGGACCCCCTACCACCACCACCATGCTGTCCTTGCTCCCATTCCTGTGCTCTCATAGTCCTTTCCCCACTTGGCAGCCAGAGAGGTGTTATTAAGTTATACCACTGTCTTAATAAAATTCCTTCATTGGCTCACTTTTGCACTTCAAATGAAATCCTAATTCTTGACTGTGGTCTTCAAGATCCTATGTTATCTGACTTCTCTCTCCCTGTTTTCACTTCCTGTAACTCATCATTCATGATCCTCCAAACACACCGACTTCCACTTTGTTCCTACTACTTTGCACTTGCTGCCCTCTCTTCCTAGAAGGTTCTTCCTTCCAATGTTGGCTTCTTTGTACCATTCAGGTAATCAGATTAATGTCCACTCCATAGAACATCCTTCCCAGCCAGCAGTAGATTTTCACTCTCTGCCAAATCAGTCACATTTTATAGATTCACCATTTATTCATTAATTGTTCATCTTCAACAGACTGAGGGGTCTATGAGAATAAGTATCTCGCCCTTATGCCTAGTAATAACTGGTACCTAGTAGGCACTCAGTAGTGAAGGAATGACATTCTGGCTCTAATTTCCAGCCCTGAGTTGCTGAGTTGTTCTAGCTGTTAGGCTACCCTGCTCCCAGTGTTACATTATCTGGATTTCCTCTGGTTCAAGGCACCGCAAAAGTCAGTTTGATATACTCACCTTCTGACCTATTCTGCTTTGACTGAGTTCTGCTTATGAGAGTGGGCTTAGCCTGTGTCTGACCACGAATGCCAATGACTGTCATCCAAGTTCACTAGCAAACAGTGGGAAAAGATTATATGATAGATTAAAGAACACCACAAACTCAGTAGCACTCTTCTCCAGTATATGTCTGAGAATATTTATCCACTTGAATCTGGGTCTGCAAATACTTTGGCTGATGGAATACACTGAGAATAACACTGTTCCAGACCTTGGTTTAGGACTTAAGACACTTTTGCTTCCATTTTTGGCCTCTGGAAACATACTCTCTTAGAGCCCTGAGCCACGTGGAAGAAGTTCAGCTATCTTGCAAAGAGGCCATGTGGAGAAGCCGTGAAACCATAGGAGAGGAAGAGGGCCCTGGCTGAGCCCAGGCATCAGCCAACCCAACTAAGCTGCTAGACAGGTTAAAGAATGCTTCTTGGACCCCCACAAATCCGAACAGCCACCAGCTGAAGATAACTTGAACAATCAATGCCATGAAGCAGAAGAATTGCCAAGCTAAGCCCTGGCCAAATTTCTAACCTATAGATTTTGAACTTAATGAATTGACTGTTGTTTTAAGACATTACATTTTGGGTGGTTTGTTAAATGACAGTACATGACAGGGCAAGCATGTAGACTGACTTTTGTACTTCAAAGAAGGTATGACTGTCTATTCCTGTCCTACTTTGAAAGAATGGTTGCAATTGCCCAGCAACATGATATGCAACAAAACCATAGTCAACGCTTGGGAATGATGGGTGGGTGATGAAGGTGGCTTCACAGGTGCGGGAGCAGATTCCTGTTTTTTAGGATGGTTGATCCAAACCACAATAATATCAAGAATATCTCATCAGGACAGCGCATAAATGAGAAATACCATTATAATATCCAGTTTTATTCCAATCTAATTTTCCTCCAGACCTAGCTGATAAGCCTATCCAGACAGTATGTGAGGTAGTAATCATAGGTGTACTTTATCAGGTGCTAATAATAGCATCTGATCATGACTTCTAAGTTTATTTGAGGATGTGCAGCATCCTCAGAGATTAGTCCTGAAAGGATTTTTGGCATCCTCTACCAACCCATCCACCAAATCCACTAACAGCAAATAAGAGAAAATCTCAGCAATTTTTTTCCTGCAGAGTCATCTTTCTTGATATTATCTAAACCTAAAATGCACTACAATATATATCTTTTTTTTTTTCATCACTGCTGTGTTCTCAGTGCCTAGAATGGGGCCTGGGACATAGTAGTTACTCAATAAATATTGCTGATAAAGTAAATTGTGGCATTAGAAAAAAATAAGATGCAATTCTTGGCAGAGGTGGTCACTCTCTAGAGGTATCAGACTATCAGACAACCAGCATCTCTTCAAGGCCTCAGGCATGCCCGAGTACAGTTCAGAAGATTATCAGAAAACATTTTATTTAAAAATTGTTAAAGTATATTTTATAACATTTAAGAAAAAAGAATGAAGAATAACATAACTAATACCCATGTACTACTGTCAGGCCTGTGAGCCAAAGCTAAGCCATCGTATCCCCTGTGACCTGCAGGTACACATTCAGATGGCGGATACCTGCCTTAACTGATGACATTCTACCACAAAAGAAGTGAAAATGGCCGGTCCTTGCCTTAAGTGATGATGTTACCTTGTGAAATTCCTTTTCCTGGCTCATTCTGGCTCAAAAAAGCTTCCCCACTGAGCACCTTGTGATCCCCACTCCCGCCCACCAGAGAACAACCCCCCTTTGACTATAATTTTCCTTTACCTACCCAAATCTTATAAAACGGCACCACCCCTATCTCCCTTCGCTGACTCTCTTTTTGGACTCAGCCCGCCTGCACCCAGGTGATTAAAAAGCTTTATTGCTCACACAAAGCCTGTTTGGTGGTCTCTTCACACGGACGTGAGTGACAACTACTACCTGGCTTAAGAGCCAATATATTGCCAACAGTGTTCAATTCACCTAGTGTGGCCCTCCCTGGGTGCCTTCTCCATCCTGCCCCTGAAATATAATGACTAGACTTAATTTGGTGTTTATCAATCTCATATATTTCTTTATAATTTTATTATATGTGTATGTATCTTTAAAAACCAATAGTGTTGTATTGCATGCTCTAAATTGTATGTGTTACCTTACTGTGTAAGTTCTTCTGTAATCTGCTCTAGTTATATTTAAGTGCACATCTTTCAGAAATTCTATACACATCCATGTTCACACACATATCCAGACATACTGCATAAGCTGTTTTGTAACCTCATTTTTCTTTACAGTTTTTCATCCTAAGACATCTCGCAAATACAAAAAAAACATAAAAAACCCAAGTTGGACAAAACTTAAGAAATTAAACGTTGCACCCTATGTATTCCCTTCCTCCACTGCATTCAGCTCCTCCCCATATAGACATTTATATTTTTTATACCCCCAAAATATCTAATATTAGTTTATATTTTTTAAACTTCATATAGCATTCTGTTCTGAAAAGAAGAGGTGAAATTGTGACTTTTGAGATTCTGGGTTTCCTATAGGGGCATCAGTTCCAACTCCCCACCAGGTGAGTGCCATTGTACTGTTACCTGATCTCTGGTCCCCTCCTGCCACATCCCACTCACTCCCCACCATCCCACAGCCCCATTACACCTCTACTCTAGTCTCTTCATTCTTCAGATTCCTTCAGGGCACACTGTGGGTATCACCACCACTCAGATTTTTCTCTTCTCTTCATTTTTGACACTTGTGGATTTCCCTGGTTTACTGTGAAATCATCTATGTTTTTTTTTTTTTTTTTTTTGGAGACAGTGTCTCACTCTGTCTCCCAGGCTAAAGTGCAGAGGTGCAATCATGGCTCACTGCAGCCTTCAACTCCCAGGCTCAAGCTATCCTCCCACCTCAGCTCTGGAGTAGCTGGGACTACAGGCACACGTCACCACAGCTAGTTAACTTTTTTGTTTTTTGCAGAGACAGGCTCTCCATATGTTTCCCAGGCTGGTCTTCTACTTCTGACTCCCAAAGTGCTAGTGTATAGAGCATAAGTAACCTTGACATAAGTAACTGCATCTTAGAAAAATACTCAATCTTACATTTCAAAAGGCACTTTGCCAATAGGGACCAGATGTTTTGCCTGATCAATAAAGACTGCATCCAACCAGGTAAGGACGTAACCAAGCACACTCTTCCACTATCAATCCTCACCAGAGGCCTCTGTGGCTATAAAAAGAGCAGGACTTCAGCATCTCCTAACACTCATCGTTGCTGTCACTTGTGATAAGCACCTGGCATCTGCTGCCGAAGGCTCTGCTCACAACAAAGACTCTTACTTGCAAGAACAACAGATCACCTGGGCCAGACCAGGATATTCTTTTTGTCTCATCACTCTCACTCGACTGGTTCACTAATCCTTTTTCCTATCCCCTTTCTCTTAATGTTAAATGTTTGTTGTGGAACATTTAGTCTATAATATTTATACATTGAATAAGTATACTATTGTGTATGGTTTGTAAAATTGACTGACTTGTAGAGTGGCTTGAGCCTGTGTGCCCGTGGCTCTGACTACCGAGTGAACAGGAAGTACTAAGGAGAACTGCCTCCTTGGGAACTCCATGGAGCTCTTGGCTTTTGTAATAGAAATAGCATTAATAAAAGTCTGACATTGTGGAAAGACACAAATGTGTATGGACCTGGTTATCTCTGACTTGCATCCTTCACAATAGCTGGGATTACAGGCATGAGCCACCGCACCTGGCCTCACCTATGCATTTTAAAAGACGTTTATTCTACCATATGCAGCTTTTCTAGGTGTAGCAGGGGAGTTTTTCAGGATAAGAAACCTGCCGAATTTCTGGAAGTGAAAGTCTTGAAAGTTTCCTAAATATTCTAAATATGTATTGTAGTCAGCACAAATAGTAATTTCCCATAAGAATCTCACAATTTAAATAGCTGACAGATATTTATAAAACATCTGCTAGATTTTATTAGGGGTATGTCAATTTAATCTAAACAACTCACTTTGTTTCAGTGTTAAAGTGTTTATATAATAATTTTTGTTTTCATAGATATATTTTATAGTTATTAAATAGAGAACAACAGTACTTGTCTAATAGTTTAAGAAAAAAAAAAAACCCTAAAAGACTTTTCCTTTATTAGAACAAAAATGAAAGGTATTCTTTCATAGGCATTAGAATAAAAATGAAGGGAATTCTTTCATAGCAGAGTAGTAAAGAAAAGGGGACGAAGGTTGTCTGGGGACAATCGTCAAACTGGTTAAGACAAGTTTAGTTAGAAAGAACATTCTGAGTTGGACTGACTAACCCAGATGTGAGGGGGCACCCAATGTTTGGTAAAAAAAGGTTTTGGTATGACTATACAAGCAAGTATACCCATTAGTTATGACCAGTGGAAAAATGGAACTCTGTAAATTTGGGAAGTTCTGTTCTAGAACTACATACCGAAGATCAAGTAGATATTATTTCATCTGAGGTTCATATTTTGTGGTCATGACTGCTTAGATATTTTTGTTTTGCATTGATTCTCTTTTTATATTTGAAATTTATCCCTGACTTAGTAGGTATCCTAGCTAGCTTCTGACTGCTCCTCCCCCATTTTCTAGCCTCTTCCTGCTTCAGCTCCTTGAGGCTCATGCATTTCCACAGTGGTTTCTTGCCCTGACTTACGGTTGAGTTCGGTCAATGATAGGCACTAGGATGGGTAGAAGGAGATAATTGCATGTGAGATGAATGTGTATGAGTACTTATTTCCACAGCATGCTTCCTGACAGGTCATCATGGGTTATCTATGTTTCTCTACTCAAGGTCACGGCTCCTGCCAGGCAATATTTTCATAGTTACTATCTCCTGGTTATGGTAACTCTTGCCCCTTCAAGCTTTGAATGGTCCCCCTACCTCCTTGCTACTAGCTCCACACGCCATAGACACTGCCCACCTCTTTATTAAACTCTCTTCAAATTATCTAACTTGATTGTTCCATCCAAATCTTGCTGACTGATATAGCTGGATAATTTTGGTGTGAAATGAGGGTGAGGATACTGGAAGGGAACAACCCTGCTGATATGGTCAGATACGTTTTTTAAAAGATTACTCTGGCTGTAATAAAAAACAATTGTAAGAAAGCCAGAATGGATGTGGGTAGATCTATTAGGAAATTTTATCAGTTGCCCTGGAAAGACTAATACTATTTGTCATGGATTTAGATGAGGAGCTGCAAACCCAGGTTTCCAGCTTGCGTAACGGGATAACGTAGCAGCCGTAACATGGAGAACACTGGAACGAACCAGGTTTTCCAAGTAGAAGCAAGCAAGCACAGGGAGCAGCTCATTTATTTTGATTCTGAATATGTTTAGTGGAAGGGGCCTTCAGGACATCCAAGATGAGGGCAAGTGGCCAGCTGGACATATGGGTCTGGGGAGTCTGGAAGATGTAAATTTGTGAGACATGTACAGAGATCGGATGGCCTGAGAACAGTGAAGAGTGAAAAGAGGAGAGGGCTAGGAATGAAACTCGAGGCATCCCATCATATAATGACTAGTGAGAGGCAAAGTGTACAAATGAAACTGAGAAGGACGAGCCAGAGAGCAAAGAGGAATTCAGCTCTCGAAATAGCTCTGAGTCTAACACAAATATCTGATAGTCTGGTGTGAGTTTTTCCAACATTCAGATTCATCCCACCTGATGATGACAGCCAGTGGTTGCAAAGTCTCACTAGGTTTCTCTCAAACCTTGGGAAGCCACAGAGACAGGTGTGTAGGTCATGGTTTAGGAATACTGGCTCAGAGCCAGATAACCTGGGTTTGCATCCTAATTTCATCTTCTGCTAGCTATATGACCTTGGGCAAGTTGCTTAACCTGTATCATCCATAAAATGGAGATACATTTATTACTTCCATCTTAGGCATTGTGAAAAGTAGACAAAAGTAATGTATACAAAGTCTATAGCACAGTGTATGACACATGGTAAATTTTGGATGCTATTCTTATTTTTCATGAAAAGATTAGGGAATAATACAAGGAAAGCAAAACAAAACAAAAGGTGAAAGAAAGAGAGATAAAATATAATGATAGAAAGGCCAGATACACATCTCAGTAGGTTAGAGAGACTGGGGGATGAGGAAAAGCAGGATGAGAACAGCAAGTAGCCCCAATCTACTGGAATCAACAGGTCCCCTGCCAGCTTCCACACCGTCTAGCTTCTGCAAAAAAGCAGTGAAGTACCCAAAAAGGCAAGTGGAAGAGGAGTGGGTAAGTGAAGGACTCAGGCCTTCTACCAACTGAATAATTAGATTTCAAATGATCGAGAGCACACTATAAGTGTGTTTTTTTCTTCATCATATGCAAATAAGCTCATAAATGTATTTCTGCAACGTCAGTGGAAAATATTGTATATGTGGTTGATAATTGAAGTTTCTGATTCCTAACATTTTAGGAACCTACAGAGCTATTTCAGTTTCTGAAGTGGCGGCTCTGTGAAGGTGACCAACTTGTCATGGTTTGCCTAGGATTTTCCTGGTTTTAGTATGGTTAAGTCCCGACAAACCCCTCAATCTGGGGAAACTTGAGATAGTTGGTTACTCTACTGGTATCTCCCTCTGATACTGAAGAAAAACAAACAAACAAAAAAGCCCACTTCCCCCAACCAGTTTGACACCAGGGGTTATAACTAACTTGCAGTTTATGAACAGAGAAGAGTGGATCCCTAAAGGGTATGATTTAAGAGGGCATCGAAAAATTTTTGTCTCCAAGCCAAATTGTTCCTCATTTGTAGCACACTTTCTGCTTCCATTCCATTGATTGATCCTGACTGAAATTCTGAACTGGCTGACCATTGGGCTGGGGCCACCTGATGCTTCCTTGCAATGTCAGTGCAGCCTCAGAGAAGCAAGAAAGCTCTTAGCAGGCACTAACATTTTACCTCAATATAATTTATCAAATTTGTCAGTTCCCTGGCAGACACTGGTGGAAATGGATTAAAATGATGTAAGTTTTAGGGGAGTATGTAACAGGTCAAGAAAGAGTCAGATCATGGAGGAAATTCCACATGCATTGATTTAGACAGGGTACCATTGTAGAAACCTACAGACTTCTAGACAAAAATTTCCAAATCTTTTTTCCTTGGAACACCTGTCCCAAGTTTCTCTTTGTAAAAGGGCTCCTTGGCAAATTATCTTTGGAAAACCTGACATGCCATCTCTCCTTTTTTTAGAGATTCAATATGCAGAGTAGCACAGTAAGAGCTCTGAGAAGCCCAGCATTAAATAATGCTTTTACAATTTTTTAACTCATCATTTTTCCATTTTATTTTATCATCAAGCCTTTTGTAGTAGTGTCTCTCAGAACTAGTATGCTGCAGAATGGTTTTTAGGAAAAATGCTATAATTTTTGAAGAGAAAAAAAATTCCCTCTGCATGCTTGAAGTAAACAGATACTAAAGAAATAATCGGATAGGAGGGTTTAAAAAAAACTAATCTGCTTTACAATAGGGCCAAGCATGTATTCATTCATTCATTCCACAAATCTTTAAGATGACTAAATGTGACCACTGACTATGGGGCAGGCAGAGTTTCACATGCTGGAGATACAGGAAAGAGCTAGACAAAGACCACCTTCATAGAGGTTTCATTCTACAGGGAGACTATAAAATTGAACCTAGGCTTTTAATCCTCTTTGAACATGTTTGTAAAATAAACCTTCAGACCGTGAGGTGAGTTAAAAGTCCCTACTGGAGTTTGGACAATTACCTTGCTAACTCCTGACCTTGTGGACCTAGCTCTGAATCCCTAGTTCTGTCAGCCCCAGCTTCAACTCCTCTCAATGTCCTTGAACCTCAGCTTTCCTCCATGGAATTATCACTCTAGATGTTAGCATGCTGAGGCATCTTTAGCAGAGTAACCAGTTCCAGCCCATGACTGACAAATGCTAATCCTGACGTCCCAGATGGATGGAGATGAGCCCTAGATCTTCAGGGGGCAGGGTGGTGTTAAAGTGGTAGTGCTGAGGGAGGTATTGAACAGCAATTATATATATGGAATATTTGAAGTGTCACATAAATTCACATAAATTGATAAGACATTCCATTTTATTAAACAGCAGGAGGAAGAATTACTCTAAAACTCAAACATATATTTGTCTCAAAAAGCAAGGGTTCAAGCCTATCCTAGTTCTTTTCAGATATTTCACATTTACTCCTTTCAAGGTAGCACATCCAAAGTATTTCAATTATTTAGTTATATAAATCTAAACAAAGGCAAGAGGAGTTAGAAAATTAATGTTCTAATATGGACTAGTATTTGTAAGATGAAATCATTATATAAGACTCCTGGCCAGTGGCCAAAATAATACGTCAGTTGCAAAACTTAGAGTAAAACTATCTTCAATTGCTACTCTAAAGCTAAACCAAGTTAACAGATAAAGCACTTGACATTTAATGACATTTTTAAAACTAAATGAATTTTAGTTTTAGTTCATTAATTTCCTACAAGCAAAATTTCAATTAAAAATAAGTATAATGTTAATAACTTCCAAAAATGACAACAGGCTCCTTCATTTTAAATTACTAAAATATTTTTCATTTTTCATTATTTTATAACTTTAGGCAGTAGTGTCCTCATAAATGTTTAACAACTGACTCTTTGGGTCGGGAGGAGGGGTTCTGATTTGCAGCATTTGCCACTTTCCATGGTGTTAAATACACCCATTCACCGTGGTTGGTTTCAAGCTACCAATGTGATATCATTTTGGAGCTGAAAGCTGCATATAATTAGTTTTCCTGAGTCAATGCAAGCCAATCAGAGTGGCCTACTGCACACCACGAACTAGATTTTTATGTTCTGTGTACAGCTTTACTCAAATCCTTTTCTTACAATTAAGGGAACTGCCACCAGGTGATGAGAAATGCATGGATCCTGTTTCCAGAAATACAAAGAAATTCATATCATGAATCTTGAATGTTCAAAGCCTACATTAAAGAGAACCCAAACCCCAAACCATAACTCTTTATTAGAGATGTTAAATTATGTAGAGCTATTTAACATTTTTTTTTTCTTGACAGGCAGTATAGCATGCCGGGTAACAGAGTCCTGATGTTGAGTTCAGACTCTGCCCCTCTCTGCCTCTGTGATTTGGGGCTAGTTATTTTATTTTTATCTCCTTGTACTATTATTTCATTACCTGTGAATAATAGAGCTAATTATCACTTTAGCTAATAGAGTTATTGTGAGGATCAAATGAGGCAGTCTATATAAAGGGATTTGCAACTGTGCACAGCACAGTGAAAATTTAATTGTATTAGTATTATTAATGGCATTGGCTAATTTTAATGAAATACACTCATCAAGTTGTTGATTGAGGGTTGGTTCAGCTGCAAAATATGCTGGGACTTTGGCACTGTAGAGTCAGTGAAAAGGAGTGGATCTGGAGACAGGCAGAGACTTGCCTGCTGAAAAATAGGGATGGTCTCACAACCCCACCACTTAGTGACTTTACCCCTCTATGTCTGAGTTCTCTTATATGTAAAACAGGTATAATAATAGCACCTGGCCAGGCGCAGTGGCTCACTCCTGTAATTCCAGCACTTTGGGAGGCTGAGGCGGGTGGATCACGAGGTCAGGAGCTCAAGACCAGCATGGCCAAGATGGCGTAACCCCGTCTCTACTAAAAATACAAAAATTAGCCAGATGTGGTGGTGGGTGCCTGTAATCCCAGCTATTCAGGAGGCTGAGGCAGATAATTGCTTGAACCTGGGAGGCGGAGACTGCAGTTAACTGAGATCATGCCTCTGCACTCTAGCCTGGGCAACAGAGCAAGAGTCTGTCTAAAAAAAACAAATAGCACCCAATTCATAGCATTGTAATGAAGTTTAGTATACATATATAAAGCACTTAGAATAGCATATTGGCATACAGTAAACACTCGATAAACATTAGTTACTATTTTTTAAGTCATAGACTGTTGAACAGGAAGTACGCTGAAGTTGTGACTTGGCCAAAAATACAAATGTCATCAAGTGATAGCAGTAGGCTTTAAATATTGTTACTGCCCCCTTGGTATGGATTCAGGAAATGGGGCAGAACAGCATATAAGGACAATTGTTTGAATGAACTCATAGGAAAAAAGAAAAACAGACATAAAGAAATGGTCACTGACTGAAAAAGATCATTTGATACCTTTTTCAATAATTTATACTAAATTGTTGTGATACCATAGCTTAATATTTCTCTAGCTTATTCTTCACATTGTATTAATAATTGTCTTCCAATTTGTCTTAAATCATCTCTGGGGATATGTTCCTCCTAGAAACTGCACTGTGCATTACAACCATATGGAGTCATTATGAAACATACTAATGCTTAGAAACTGGCTTATTCTAGGGTAGGACCTGGACATCTGCATTGTTTTCATAATGGCCCAGATTATTTAAGCATACAGCTGGGCTGAGGACTTCTATCTTAGAAGAAGATGGTTTCAGAATTCAAATCAGTGGCCATTAAAAACCTTCTCACACCTGCTAGCTTTGAGTATTGCAGCGTGATGAATAATTCCTGTGACTATCCTTTTTTCTAACACTCCACTGAAATCAGATTTTAATTTATCTCTCTTTCATGAAGCAAAGGGGGGAAAAAAGGAGTAAGAAACAGAAAAAATTTTCAACCAACATTTTTGTCTTTATTCGACCAACATTTATTGAAAATCTGCTATAGGACAAATAAGGTGTTGACTTCTAATGAATAATGTGGATTTCATAGCCTGTTAAAGGAATTCGTGGCCTGAAGTTCAAAAAGTACCTCCTACCTGGTTAAAATTAATTCACAGATTCTTTAGGTGTAATTTTTTTTTCTTCAATATTTTTTATTGTGGTAAAATGCACCAGTCATAAGATTTACCATCTTAATTATTTTAAGTGTATAGTGCAGTGGTATTAAGTGCATTCATATTGTTGTGCAACCATTATCACTATCTCCAGAGCTCTTTTTTTTTTTTTTTAAACTGAGTCTTGCTCTGTCACCCAGGCTGGTGCACAATTGCACAATTTCAGCTCACTGCAACTTCCACCTCCTGGGTTCAAATGATTCTCATGCCTCACTCTCCCGAGTAGCTAGAATTACAGGCATGAGCCACCATGCCCTGCTAATTTTTGCATTTTCTAGTAGAGACGGGTTTTTGGCATGTTTGGCATGTTGGCTAGGTTGCTCTGACCTGCGATCACCCCTGACCGCAGGTGATCCTCTCACCTTGGCCTCCCACAGTGCTGGGATTACAGGCGTGAGCCACCACACCCAGCCTACAGAGCTCTTTTCATCTGGCAAAACTGAAACCCTATACCCATTAAATAACAATGCAACCTCTTACCTCCACTGCCAGCCACAGGCAGTCACCATTCTACCTTCTGTATCAATCAACTTGATTCCCCTAGGTACTTCATGTAAGTAAAATCATATAGTATTTGTCTATTTGTGACTGGCCTATTCCCCTTAGCATAATGTCCTCAAGGTTCAACCATGTTGTAGCATATATCAGAATTCCTTTCCTTTTTAAGGCTGAATAATACTTCCTTGCATGTATATATCACATTTTGCTTATCCATTCATCTATTGATGATCACTTGAGTTGCTTTCATGTTTTAGCTGTTGTGAATAATATTTCTATGAACACGAATATACAAATAACCCTTTCAGAACTTCCCTTCTGTTTTTGAAATTTTGTTTAGAGTTGGGTCTTGATCTGTTTCACAGGCTAGAGTGATCATGGCTCACTGCAGCTCCAACTCTTGGGCCCAAGGGATCCTCCTGCCTCAGTCTCTGAGTACCTGGGGCTACAGATGCATAGCCACCACACCCAGGTAAGTTTATTTATTTTTTAGAGATGGAGTCTTGCTGTGTTGTCCAGACTGGTCTTGTACTCCTGACTCCATGTAATTCTTCTACCTCAGCCTTCCAAATTTGCTGGGATTACAGGCATGAGTCACTGTACCTGGCTGAAACCCTACTTTCAATTCTTTTGGATATATACTCAGAAGTAGAATTAGGGGATCATACCGTCATTCTAATTTTACTTTGTTGAGGAAACACCATACTGGTTTCCACAATGACTGTGACATTTTACATTCCCATCAGCTGTGCACAGCATTCTAATTTCTCCACATCCTCGCCAAACCTTGTTATTTTCTGTTTTATTGATAGTAGTCATCCAAATGGGTGTGAGATGATATCACATTGCCGTTTTGATTTCCATTTCCCTAGCGATTAGTGACATTGAGCATCTTTTCATGTGCTTGTTGATCAGTTGTATATCTTCTTTTGAGAAATGTCTATTCAAGTCCCTTGTCCATTTTGAATCTGGTTGTTTGTTTTTTTCCTGTTGAGCTTTAGGAGTTTTTTCTATATATTCTGGATATCAATTCCTTGTTAGATATATGGTTTGCAATATATTTTCCTTTTCAGTAGGTTGCCTTTTCACTCTGTTAATGACATCCATCGATGCACAAAAGTTTTTAATTTTAATGAAGGCTAACATCTATTATTTTCTTTTGTTGCTTGTGTCCTTCATGTCATATCCAAGAAATCACTGACAAATCCAATGTGGTGAGGATTTTGCCCTATGTTTTCTTTTGAGTTTTGTAGTTTTAGATTTTATGTTTAACTTCTTGATCCATTTTGAGTTAATTTTTGCATATGGAATTAGATAAGGATCTAGCTTCATTCTTTTGCATGTGGATATCCAGTTATTCTAGCACCATTTGTTGAAAAGACTTTCCCTCATTGAATGGTCTTGGCACCCTTGCTGGAAAGCACTTGACTATGTGCATGAGGGTTTATTTCTGAGCTCTCTATTCTATTCCAGTGGTCTCTATGTCTGTCTTTATGCCAGTTATTTGGGTGAAATTTTGATAGGTAGAAGATTACTATTAGTATCAGTAGAGCATCAAAAGAAATATCAGAGCTATAGAAATTTGGGTCAATAAAATATTTTTAGACTGGCAACATGTAAGCCATATATTTATATAACCCAGCTTCTAGCCACCTCCAGTTTGTACTGGCATCTTTAGAAGAAGCAGCAGCAACAGAAATAGCCCAACACAGCCTCTGATGTCCTCTTTTCAACATTTTCTCTTTCTGCATGCCTCTGTGGTTCCTCTTTGCTTGATCTGCCCTTCTAACAATTCCAACAAGCAGGCTGATAAGAAGGGAAGATTTCTTTTTTCAGGGTTTGAGCTTACATTGGGAGGGATAAAGTAGCCAGTTTGATTGTCAGTCACTTATACTTTAGTGTAAAATACAGAGTGCTGATGATCTGGGGTACTTAGAGACCACTGAGACAGAAATAGCAGGGATAAACACCTACTTTGACATCTACTTTGCTGCAGAGTTAGGACTACAAAAACCCAGATATCTGTTCAGCATTTCTTCCACCCTATCGCTTCTTCATGGTGGAGCCAAGAGCAGGTGTTTTAGTAGAAGTTTGGCCAAGGGTTCTCAGTGCTGTGGGCTGGATACTGAGTGCAAACAATGTGGCAAAGGATGCAAGACGATATTGATGAAAAGCATTGCCTACCTTTGTATTTTACAAACACATAGCCCTCGATCAAATTCAACTAAGAGAGATGAATTGGGTATTTTGAAATGCTGAACTAGTTTCAAAAGAGTTGATGTTTGTCCCATTCTTACTGAAGTTTGCAAGATGCTCTCAGCTATTCAGAGCACTCATACAGGGTATATATTTGAATATCAACACAGGATAATGCTATTCTCGTCCTGGGGGTGATCAGAGGGTTTCAGGCTCCCACTATTTCACATTCTGCTTGCTACAAAAAGAGAGAGGTGAAAATCTCTCACAGCAGGAGAAGCTCTTTCCTTGTCAGAAATTCTCACATAAGTAGTTTCTAGTTATTATCTTAATCACTTTACCCTTGGTTTTCCGATTTCATCATATTTTTGGAAAGTCTTATTATACAAAGGGCATGGCAGTTTAACAATAATGCTGGGCAAGAAAGGAGTCTTTGGTACGTTTGCTATGTAACGCAGCCAAAAAAAATTCCAGCTAAATTACAGAATTAATACATTTTCTTCATGATTCTCCAGGGTTTCCACCTAAGGCAAAAATCAGTACTGAACAAATTTAGGCCAGAAGATATTGTACTTGGATAGCTTACTTGAATTGCCTGACTTGGGAGCTTTTTTGTTCCTCATTTGTGATTTTCATGAGCTACGAATATGCTATAAAGTTAGGTATTTCTCATCTGGGTTGGGTGTGAGATTTCTTATTAAAAATGAAGTTATAACAGGAAGACAAAATGTAATTGTACCAATCTGAGATTATGGCTGGAGTACATTTATTCAAAGAAGAGTTCTTCTTTTAATAGCTATTCGTTATGGTCTACTGTCAAAATTTCTGCATGCCTTTTAAAATCAAGATATTTGAAAGAGGCCTTTTTGATGCTGTGTATTGAGTCTTGAAATTGTTGAAGTGTTGCTGCCAAAGACTCTCAGTGCTTAATTTGAAAAGATGTTTCGATGGACAATCATTTAGAACATTTAGAGGAAATAAGCGTTTAAATTAAGGAAGGAGACAACCCCTCATATTGTCTTATGCCCAATTTCTGCCTCCAAAGAAAGAAGAAGTAAAAACTAAAAGGCAGAAATGAAATCCACAGGCAGACAGCCCAGCACCACTCCCTGAGCCTGGTAGTTAAAGATCAACCCCGACCTAATTGGTTATGTTATCTATAGATTACAGACATTGTATAGAAATGCACTGTGAAAAACCCTATCTTGTTTTGTTCTGATCTAATTATGATCTAATTACCAGTGCATGCAGCCCCCAGTCACGTACCCACTGCTTGCTCAATCAATCACGACCCTCTCACACGCACCCCCTTAGAGTTGTGAGCCCTTAAAAGGGACAGGAATTGCTCACTTGGGGAGCTCAGCTCTTGAGACAGGAGTCTTGCCGATCCCCCATGGCCGAATAAACCTCTTCCTTCTTTAATTCAGTGTCTGAGGAGTTTTGTCTGCGGCTCGTCCTGCTACAGAATGAATCATTGACCCAAACAAGAAAAGCTTCCATATTATTTAAAATGCATCAGAAACTCTCAAGGAATCATTGGCAAATGTGAGTTCAGTGGAACATCCCTAGATCCTTGCTCCAAGAACAAAATGGTGAATCATGCTTCTAAGGTCCATTGAAAATTAATGTTCTTCAAGGCTCCTTTCATAGCACTTACTTTAGGGTGTGTTTTACTTTATCAGAGGAGAATATGAGTAGGCGAGTGTTAAAATATGTAATCTAGCCAAAAACGTCATTATTCCCTACAATTTTCTGCTCCTATACAAAATACAACTTCTTTTTTATTATTATACTTTAAGTTCTAGGGTACATGTGCACAATGTGCATGACTTTTTAATATTACTATCCAAACAATCCTACTAAATAAATAATGAGAATTAATCAAAATTAAAATGCTAATTGTCTATAGTCTCTAATCTGTCCAAAATGATTCACTTATTTGAAAGATTTATCATTGAACTTCTTGCAATTAAAAATATGTCTATGAATGCGAAAATATTATTATATTTCTTATCTGGGTGGTGGATACATGGGTGTCTTTACTTTGTATGTATATTACACCTCAATAAAATGTAAAAATAGGTAATATAAGACATGCTCCATAATAATAAACTTTGAAAAATATATGCAGCTCATATCATAGACTAAAGGTTAATTGTCCTCATCTATATATAACTACATATAATTATGTAGGCTATATATAAACCTCCTAAAATCAAACTGAAAAAGATCTATAACCCAAGAAAAAATGTGCAAAGGATATGAACTTATAGTTCACAGAAAAAAGAAATACAAGAGGGTCTTAAATATATATGATAATGTGCAATCCCATTTCAAGAGAAATATAAACAAAACTTTTTTGAAACAGAACTTTTTGTCTATCAGATTGTTCAAGGTCAGAAAGATTGTTAACACTATGTGGCAAAATCAAGGAGATCTTCAAGATTTTCTATATTACAGAGAGATGTGAATTGGTACCACTTTTATGGAGGATAATTTGATGATATCTATCACATTTACAAATGGATTTTCTTTGACCCAGCAATTCTACTTGTAAAAATTTAATCTATAGACATGTTCAAGCATTTGTAAGTTGACACATATACAAGGATATGTGTGGCAGCATTGCTTGCATGAGCAAAAGATGAAAAGCAACCTAAATGTCTACCAGTAGAGGACTGGTAAAATAATACTAAAGTCAAACAACAAGATACCCTTAGCCCCAGAAAAGAATGCGGATATTCTTTATGAGCTGATGAAACAGGAAATGTTCCCTGACCACTTCACGGGACTCATGAAGGAGGTGGCTCATTTAATCAGCCTGCAGTTCTCAACCCCTCACAGGAGGGGAAGCATGCAGGTGAGTGGGTGCAGGGGCCAGGACAAGTGCTTCTGGGCGCTGGCAGGAACAGAACTCTTTGCGGCCCTGCAGCAGCATCTGGGGGATACCCGCGACCCCTGGAGCCCCAGAGGGTGTGTGTTATAGTGTGCACTTTAGCTTTGCTGTTTGTGGACAGCTTAAGTGTTTGACATCTCAGTGTAACAGCTCTCTGTATCCTGAGCTCTTGTTCGGTGTCAGGAAGAATCAGGTCGCACAAACGAATTGAAGATGGTAAATGCAGGAGATTTTATTGCTGATGAAGGTGGCTTTCAGTGGGATGGAGAGCTGGAAAGAGGATGGAGCCAGAAGGTGGTCTTCCCCTGGAGTTTGGCCGTCCCTGGCTGAACTCTTCTCTCAGGTCCCATGTCAAGCTGTCCCTCTGAAATCAAGCTGTTTCTCTCTGATATCCAGCTGCTTTTCCTTTTCTTTCCTCTGCTGCACCACTGCAAGTGGAGGCTGGATTTTTATAGATATAGGATGGAGGATGGGGCAGTCCAGGGTGGTTTTGGAAAAGGCAACATTTGAGCAGGAAAGCGAGGATGTAAAGTTCTCATTTTGGGCTGCTGGTCCAGGCTTGAGGGTGGGTCCCTCACTGGGGACCACCCTCCTCTACTCAGTATTTCCCTGCCTCCTGTCCATATCACTGATATGGAATGATCTCCAAGATATATTGCTGGGTGAAAAATAAAAACAGGGTATAGGACAGTGTATATATAGTACACTATCATCCACAGAAGAGGGAGAGATTATATATTAATATATGCTTGTATATGCACAAAATATGCTTAGAGAAATAGATCAGAAATTCACTATTATTATCATTGCTTGTTTTCTTGCTTACTGTCTTCTAGAATGTCAGGTTGGAGCACAGAGAGATATTAGCACTGCTTTGTTCGCTACACTAATTAGAGAACGTGTTACACAGAGAAGGTTAATACTTATTGAATATCAGCACTCAAACAGACAAACCCAAACATACAAAAACAAGTTTTACACAAACCTCAACATAAGTCAACAGATACATGTTTTTCAATAAATGAATTGAGAAACTCATATTATTGATTGCTCTACAGACGGTAACTGTGTGGCTTGGGAACTGAGGTTCAAAGAAGACTTTTCATTACATATCTTTCTGTACCTTTTGAATAATGAACTAAGTGAATGTATTATTTCCAAAATAAAAGGATAAAATTTTAAAAATATGCCCATGAATTTCTGTCCTTTCAAGTAAACCTGAGATATCTTGCAAATAGAAATAGGTCAGAAGCATGGCGGGTGCATGAGGGATCTTATCCAGCCTTAAGGGGCCGGTAGGTCAGAGAAGGCAATGCATGTAGTACAATTTAGTTAAAAAAAAATCCAGGGATTCTGTTCTGTTATGTTTTGTGTTGTGCTGATTTTTAGTGACTGTTCATGTTCCTAGTGAGTTATCATTGTTACTAAAAAGACAAATTATGGCCAGCCGCAGTGGCTTATGCCTGTAATCCTAGCACTTTGGGAGGCTGAGGTTAGCGGATCACCTGAGGTCAGGAGTTTGAGACCAGTCTAGCCAACATGGCAAACCCCCTCTCCACTAAAATACAAAAAATTAGCTGGGTACGGTGGCACGTGCCTGTGGTCCCAGCTACTCAGGAACTCGGAAGGCAGAGGCTTCGGTGAGCTGAAATCCTACCACTGCACTTCAGGGTGGGGAACAGAGTGAGACTCTGTCTCAAAAAATAACTAAAATAAAGTAAAACAAAATAAAATAAAAGACAAATTACTAAAAAAGCAAAAATTTTGGTATGGAACTTATACAGTCTCTTACAATACCAGTTCTATTACTCGAAGAAATCCTAGGAATCAGTTAAAGATTGTGGTTATTCAAATTCTAATTCAATCCTATATTTATTGAAATATTGCTGTCTTTCTGAAGAATGCCCTTTACAGAATGCCCCAAAGAGAATTCACAGGACACAAGAAAAGACAGTCTTGGCATTGAGACAACCAACTTCCTAGGTTGGTGTCATGTCTTATTTGGTGTTCGGCAGGAGTCTAACACAAAATCAAAACTGTTTTTGGCAGTTAATTAGCAAATGGGGGTGCAGTACAGCTAGTCTGGTTGTGCCAACACCAATCATTAAAGTAGCTGAGAAAAATTAGACCACATGTAGCAATGGCCTTAATTCCTCATGATGGTAAGATATATGCTTAGTAAAATTGTTTAACTCTTTCATACTGTTGATATGAACAGGAGACAGGGAAATACTAGGTAGAAGAGGGCAGTCCCCAGCAAGGGCCCTACCCTCCAGCCTGGACCTGCAGCTCAAAGTGGGAACTTTACATTCCCCTCTTCCCACTCAAATGTTGCCTTTTCTAAGGCCTGCCCTGCCCCTATCCTGTACCCATAGAAACCCCAGGCTCCACTGGCAGCAGCATGGCACAGAAGGAGAAAAAAGAAGAAACAGCCAGATGTTGGAGAGAAGCAGCTTGACTTCAGAGGGATGGCTTGACAGCAGGACCTCAGAGAAGAGGTCCCTCTGAAGTCAAGCCGTCCCTCTGAAATCAAGATGCTTTTTTAGGGGAAGATCACCTTCCTGCTCATACCCTTTCCAGTTTTCCATCCCACTGAGAGCCACTCTCATTGGCAATAAAATCCCCCACATTTACCATCTTCAATTCATTTGTGCGACCTGATTCTTCCTGGACACTGGACAAGAGCTCAGGATACAGAAGGCTGTCACACTGAGCTGTTAAACCCTTAAGCCATCTGTGGACAGCAAAGCTAAAAGAATGTGCTGTAACACATGTCCTCTGTGGTTCTGAGGGTCACATGTACTCCCCTAAATGCTGCCATGAGGCCGCATGGAGTTCTGCTCCTGTGGGTTCCCAGAAGCACTTATCCTGGCCTCTGCACCCGCTCACCTGTGTGCTCCCACTCCTGCGAGGGTATTAAGAGCTGCAGGCTGAGTAAATCAGCCACCTTTTGCATAAGTCCCACGAAGGAATCAGGGAAAATTTTGTTTCACTATTAGGATAGAGAGATCATTTTCAGTGATCACATTTGGTTTTTGACATGGAAAACCTGCACCATCAACTTCCCTACTTTTGAGATTTTGGGACTCAGACTGGCTTCCTTGCTCCTCAGCTTGCAGACGGCCTATTGTGGGACTTCACCTTGTGATTGTGTGAGTCAACACTCCTTAATAAACTCCCTTTCATATATGCTTCTATCCTATTACTCCTGTCCCTCTAGAGAACCCTGACTAATACAGACATTGGCACTGGGTAATGGGGCACTGCTGTAAGGATACCCAAAAATGTGGAGGCAACTTTCTAACTGGGTATCAGGCAGAAGTTGGAACAGGTAGAGGGTTCAGAAGAAGACAGGAAAATGTGGGAAAGTTTGGAACTTCCTCGAGAATTGTTGAATGGCTTTGATCAAAAAGCTGATAGTGATATGGACAATAAAGTCCAGGCTGAGGTAGTCTCAGACAGAGATGAGGAACTTGTTGAAAACTGGAGCAAAGGTGACTCTTGTTGTGCTTTAGCAAAGGAGGTAGTGCCTTCTTGCCCCTGCCCTAGAGGACACGTAGAAATATGTGGAACTTTGAACTTGAGAGAGATGATTTGGGGTATCTGGTGGAAGAAATTTCTAAGTGACAAAGCATTCAAGAGGAAGCAGAGCATAAGAGTTTGGAAAATTTGCAGCCTGACAATGCAGTAGAAAAGAAAACTCCATTTTCTGGGGAGAAATTTAAGCTGGCTATAGAAATTTGCATAGTGATGAAGAGCCAAATGCTAACTGCCAAGACAATGGGGAAAATGTCTCTAGGGCATGTCAGAGACCTTCAGGGCAGTCCTTCCCATCACAGACCTGGAGGCCTAGGAGGGAAAAATGGTTTTGTGGGCCAGGTCCAGGGCCTTCCTGCTCTATGTGACCTCAGGACATAGTGCCCCGCTCCCCAGCTGTGGCTAAAAGGGGCCAACATAGAGCTCAGGCCTTTGCTTCAGAGAATGCAAGCCCCAAGCCTTGGTGGCTTATATGTTGTGTTGGGCCTGTGGGTGCACAAAAGTCAAGAACTGAGGTTTGGGAACCTCTGTCTAGATTTCAGAGGAAGTATGGAAATACCTGGATGTCTAAGCAGAAGTTTGCTGTAGAACCATGAGGTTCCCCTCATGAAGAACCTCTGCTAGGGCAGTGTGGAAGGGAAATGTGGGATTGGAACCCCCACAGAGTCCCTAGTGGAGAATTGCCTAGTGGAACTTTGAGAAGAGGATCACTGTCCTCCAGACCCTAGAATGGCAGATCCACTGACAGCTTGCACTGTGCACAGACATTCAACATCCATGAAAGTGGCCAGGAGGGGGCTGTACCCTGCAAAGTCACAGGGGTGGAGCTTCCCAAGGTTGTGGGAGCCCACCTCTTCCATCAGCATGTCCTGAATGTGAGACATGGAGTCTAAAGAGATCCTTTTGGAGCTTTAAGATTTTGAAATAGCCTCATTGCCTGAGGTACTATCTGTAGTTCTTTGTCTCGTGAACAAGGAAATCAGGGAACACGAACTCCAAGGGAGAGGTTAGAGCAGACGTTTAGTAAGTGAAAGAAAGAGAGAAAGCTCTCTGTCACAGAAAGGGATCCCAATAAACAGTGGCCGTTTTACAGTTGAATACAAAGGCTTTTATAAACAAGCTAGTGGGGAGGAGTGTTTAATTTACATAAGGTGCAAAAAACTGGTTAGGACTAGGTATGTCATTTGCATAAGGTGTGAATTTCTGACAGCCCCCACCCTGCCCTCCTAGTGCGTATGTGAGCTCTTGGCTGGAGTTACTCCATGTTGTTCAACCTCCTTTACTGTACATGTGTTAGGGGGCAGAATTCTTCCTTGCAGATGTGCCTAGCCCAGTGTAGCTCCTCTTATCTTTGCAGCTGCAGACATGTTCTAAGTAAACTTCCCCCAGTGTAAGTTTTCTTATCTGGGTATATCCAAAAAAGGAAAGGAGTGTGCTCACTGAGGCCCACTGTATATATGTGAAACCTGCTGATTACACAGAAGGCATCCTTTTATGCTGGACCTTGCTTCCTTATCTGTGTGTGAAGTTTAATCTTTCAGGCTGCCTCTTCCATCAGAAAGGAAATTCAACTGAGGACTTTGCTATCTGCCTAACTGGTTGCTTCCTTTCTTCCTTCTCAATTTGACTGCCCTGCTGGATTTCAAACTTGTATGGGGCTGGTAGCTCCTTCGTTCTGGCCAATTTCTCTCATTTGGGATGGATGTATTTATCCAATGCCTGTACCCTTATCGTATCTAGGAAGTAACTAACTTGCTTTTGATTTTACATGCTCATAGTCAGAAGGGACTTGCTTTGTCTCAGATGAGACTTTGGATTGTGGACTTTTGAGTTAAGGCTGAAATAAGACTTTGGGGGATTGTTGGGAAGGCATGACTGGTTTTGAAAGGTGAGGACATGAGATTTGGGAGGGGTCAGGAGTAGAATTATGTGGTTTGGCTGTGTTCCCACCAAATCTCATCTTGAATTGTAGCTTTCATAATCCCCACGTGTCATGGGAGGGACCTGGTGGGTGGTAACTGATTCATGGGGGTGGGTTTTTCCTGTGCTGTTCTCATGATAGTGAAAAGTCTCACAAGATCTGATGGGTTTATAAAGGGTAGTTCCCCTATACACACTCACTTGCCTGCTACCATGTAAGACGTGCCTTTGCTCCTCCTTTGCCTTCTGCCATGATAGTGAGACCTCCTCAGCCATGGGGAACTGTGAGTCCTTCAAACCTCCTTTTCTTTATAAATTACCCTGTCTTGGGTATTTCTTTATAGCAGTATGAAAATGGGGTAATACAGTAAATATTACCTGGAAGCATACAGTGTGCATCTGTCCTTCATGGATGATGCTAATTTTAATCACCTGGTCAAAGTATTGTCCAGTTTCTCCACTCTATAGTTACTGGGCTTTTCCCTCAGTTGCAATCAATAAGAAGGCAGTAGAGAGGTATTATAATGCTATGCAAATATCCTGCTTCTCACTAAATTTCCTCCTAGGTTTGGCATGCATTGATGATTCTTGTATAAACCAGTCTTTACCACCATGGTTGCAAATGATGATCTCCCAAATCCAATATTCCCTTGACATTTACCAGGAAGTCCTTGTCATTCTGTGTTAAGCAAGAGAAGTCACTTATATTCTATTATCTATCTATCCACCTATTTACCAATCATCTATCTGTCTATCATTAGATTATAGACTCATAAAGACTCATGAGTTCATATTTTTCAATGATTTATAACTCATTATTTTACTTAGTGATTTTGGTATTCAAATTTTCCCATATTTGGCCAGTAGGAATCTATTCAGCTGGCCTCTGTGCCTTTGTGACACGCCCCTATCATGTTTTTGAATACTTCTTTATTTTCTGGAATAACAAGATGTTCCTGTATTACCTTGTACCTACCTTGCCCCTGCCCAAATGCTGGAAGCCATTTCTCTGAAAAGTCTTAGTTGTTTTCTGTGGGGACTGATACTAGAGACTAAAATCTGGATGCTAAGTATACTGATTGCTACTGGTATGTCTGCTTCTTAGCCCTTTCAGCAGTTAGGAAATACATGCATGTATACCCCTACATACATACACATATGTAAAAATAAATACACACACATAAATATATACATGTACCTGTATACTGGCATTATGACAGCCAGCCTCCAAGATGATCCCCAGTGATCCCTGGCTCTGTATATTCATACTCTTAGGTACATATAACATTGGATGAGGTCTGGTCTGTGTGACGAACAGAACATGGCAGAAGTGATGGTGTGTCACTCCTGAGATTCAGTTGTAAAATACACTGGCTTCCATCTTGGTTTCTCTTTCTCTCTCTCTCTCACTTTCTCTGAGAGAAGCCAGCTGCCATGTTATGAGTAGCCTATGGAGAGGCTCACATAAGGAAGAAATGAAGCTTTCTACCAACGACCATATCAGTGAGTTTGGAAGTGGATCCTTCAGCATCTATCAACCTTTTAAGATTACTTCAGTCTTAGTCAGTAGCCTGGTTGTAACCTCATGAGAGACAGTGAGTCAGAACTATTCAGCTAAGCTACTCCTGGATTCCTGACCCACAGAAATTGTGAGATAATAAATATTTTAAGCTGCTAAATTTTAGGGTAATTGTTATGCATCAGTAGGAAACTACTACTACTACTACTACTACTACTACTACTACTACTACTACTATTACTACTACAACTACACACACACACACATACATTTTGGAAATCGTCAGTACGTACCACAAGAAAGAATCCTACGGGAAGGGATTGATATCTGATCCATTTTATGGAACTGACCTACTGTGACTGTACAAGTAAAATGTCAAGGTTAGGAGACCTGTCCAAGCATTACCAAAGTACTTAATGTCAAGGTTCAAATTAGAACCGAATTCTTATGGTTCCTAGCACTCCTCTTACCCTAAGGATTCATTGAACTTGTTCCACTGGCATGTATTCAATAACTAACTTAAAATTCAGAATGCTTTAAATAGATTAATCATTTCTCAAGGCATTTATGTTTAAAACTTAAAAAATAAATGGAATCATTTCCCCTTCTGTTTATCTTGAAATCAAATGCTACAGGGCAGATTTTTATTCATAGTTTCTCTATTAAGACAGGGTATAATTTATCAAGTTTTAGTAACATTTTGATGTATTGCTTTTGAAGAAAACCATTTGCTAAGAGATTAGTAACATGATATCTGGATAAACAGTTGCCTGCAAGTTGAAAAGCAAAGGTTCTTCTCAATTAACTTATATCACATTAGGCATTTATGTCAAGTGGGTACTTCATGGAATTTGACATCAGGACAAACATTATTAATAATAAATCTATCTTTCAAGTATATTATAAAGTATAATTAGTTACTATCTGAAGACTGCTTTGTATGTAGAAACTGCCTTAAAAATTCCAAGTACTATTTCTCATTAATAACCTTGAATGCATTTGACATTAATCAAATGTGAGTTAATTTGACATGAATCAAAATTGGTCATGACCTAGGAGTGGTATAAAAGATGTAATTATAAAACTTGATGGTTCTAGCCAAGTAGGAAGGAATGAAAATGGAAATAGATATAAACATTTGAGAAAAAATTAAACACTAATTCAAAATAATAAAAAAGCAGCTCAGGGCTCAAGAAAAA
The DNA here is from genome assembly GCF_002776525.5 of Piliocolobus tephrosceles. NCBI lineage: Eukaryota > Metazoa > Chordata > Mammalia > Primates > Cercopithecidae > Piliocolobus > Piliocolobus tephrosceles. Next base: position 105,388,298 of record NC_045437.1, on the reverse strand, counting down.
TAATAAAATTGTGGGGCGGGAACAAAATAAGACAACCATTTGGCTATTGCTTTGGATTAAAGTGATACTTTTCTCTTGCAGAATTGATCATTTGACTTCATATGAAAACCTGAAAGGAATCAAGGCAGGAAAATAATTACCCTGATAAATCCTTGCAGTATTTCGAGACTCATAAAAATTTCTGAAGGGTTATAGATGGGCATCTTTTATTTCACTGGGGTTAAGACGAGCTCCCTTTTAAAATGTTGCCCAGTAGCTTAAAGTTAAAGCTATTGCTTCTAAAACTCTTACGGTTCAACAATAAAAAGCCTAATAAACCAATTAAAAATGAGCAAAGGAACTGAATAGACATTCTTCCAAAGAAGACACAGTTAAGACCTCATTTAATGTGTTTGTTAGGTTCTTGGAAACTGACTTTAAGAAAAATGGCATAAAACAAAACCATGGGCTAATTGATATGAACAACAGTTTCAGTTTTAATGGTATATTTCTGGTCACAAAAACATCACCAAAATTCTAAATAAAGTCCAAGACACTTCTTATATTATACACGGAAATAAATGTGAGCTCTATACACATTTAGAAAAGATTAATAAAAACAAGATCATTATTTACCCACTTATTCCAGTTCAGGATCACAGGGAGCCAGAGCCTCTCCCAGTAGCTCAGGGAACAAGGCGGGAACCCACCCTGGCCAGGATGCCATTCCACTGCAGGACACACTCATACACACACCCACACTCACTCAGACTGAAATGATGCAGACACCCCAGTTCACTCAATGGGCACAGCTATGGGATGTGGGAGGAAACCAGAGTAGCCAGAGAAAACCTGTGTAGACATGGGGAGAATGTACAAACTCCACACAGATAGTGGTCCTGACTGGGAATTGATTTTGTTTTTCTCATCAACATTATAACGAAATGACATTGAATGAAACAATGTTATTCGAGGATCTGTTATATACCAATGGCTGATAAACACATGGAGAGACATTCATTAGTCATTAAGGAAATGCAAGTTAAAACCACAATGAGATACCACTTTATACTCACTAAGATGGTTAGACCTGAAAAGTCAGGTAATAGTAAGTGTTGGTAAAGATATGGAGAAATCAAAATCCTCACACACTGTTAATGGAAATGCAAAATGATATAGCCATTTTGGAAAATAGCCTAGCATTTTTTACAAAAGTTAGAGATAAAATACTACTCCACACCTATTAGGATGGTTATACATTTTTAAATGAAATTAACAAGTATTGGTGAGTTTGGAGAGAAATTGGAACTCTCATATATTGTTGATGGGAATGTAGAAAGGTTCAGCCACTGTGGAAAACAGTTTAGTCATTCCTCAAAAAGTTATAGAACTACCATATGACCCAGAAATTTCACTCCTAGGTATCTACCCAAAACATTGAAAGCAGGGACTTAAGCAGATACTTGTACACCAACGTTTACTGCAGCATTATTCACAGTTGCCAAAATGTGGAAACAACCCAAGTGTCCATCAACAGATTAATGGATAAACAAAATGTATTATATAGACACACAATGGAATATTATTCAGCTATAAAAAGGAATGAAATTTTGCTACATGCTATAACATAATGAACCTTGAACACATTATCTAAGTGAAATGAGCCAGACATAAAAGGACAAGTATTATACGATTCTACTAATATGAGGTACCCAGGCTAGGCATATTCATAGAGATAGAAGGTAGAATAGAGTTTACCAGGGGTTAAGGGAAGGAGGAATGAGGAGTTATTGTTTAGTAAGTGTAGAGATTCAGTTTGGGGTGATGAAACAGTTGCATAACATTGTGAGTGTAATTAATGGCACTGAATTGTACACTTAAGAATAGTTAAAATTCCATTTTTTTCACATAACCACATTTTGGTCAAACTTTTTAATGCCAAATTTTATGTTATATATATTTTACCATAATTTTTAAAAATTAATAATATAATACACCAAAGCCATTAAATTGCACACTTAAAATTGGTGAATATTATATGTGGAGTATGTCTCAGCAAAGCTATTACTAAAACACACACACACACACAACTATGGCTGCTGAAGCCAAAAATACCTCTTAAATGTTACTTACACACATGCACACAAATAAATATATTTGTATATTTCATTTCTAATCTCAAGCAAGCTTTCCTAAATCCCTCTAGTCCCATTAGAGTTAATCCTATCCATGCTTTTCCTTCACAGCATTACCACAGATGAAATTACCACAGTTGAAACTAGATGGCTAGCTCCATGAGAACAAGGGCTTTTAATTCATTATTTTTAATTCACTACTGCTTCCAAGGGCCTAGCATAGCGTCTAGAATAAAATTGTTGGATGGATGGATGGATGGATGGATGGATGGATGGATGGATGGATGACTTATTGGGCTTAAAGTCTGCATGAATAGCTGTAAGTCTTGCTGCTTGATAATTTAACACTTGCAGAATTTATGGGTTAAACAGGACAAAGAGTTCAAATAAGGAAGTGAATAGCAACTGATTCTTAAAATTGCCTTAAGAATTCACCCCAAGAGATATACTTATAAGCATATTGAATACAGTGTGAAACATTATTAAATAAAGAGTCACCCAATTCTGATTTGAAAAGTAAGGCAAGAGGTTTCTAATGGTGCTGTTTTGTAGTAGGATAAAATATTCACTTATACATTATGAGAAAAATGAGTTTGGGAGATAAAATATTAAGAGAAACTTTAAACTCTAGAAACAAACAAAGACAAGCTATTGATATGAGAGGGAAACTACACAAAGAGGTCAAGAGATCTGATTTATTTAAAGAAACAACATTTCAAGTAGAAAAACTCTAAAAAAAAATCTAACTTGAGAGGAAAACAGACTTTAGATTGAAGAGGTCTGAAGAATAGTAAGGCAAGAGCAGAGGGCAAATTCAAACTGAAATTGGAAAAATATTCCTGGAGTTAATTACAGTCAGAAAGTGGAACCATTTCCCTAAAGAGGTAATTATAGTAAACTCAATAGCGATGTTCAAATGGAAATTAAATGTTTATGGAAAATGTGGTGTTCATTTTTCTGATAGAGGAAGTTCTTCTGGCTGACTCATGAGTTCATTACCCTCTTCCATCTTCTTCTATTTTTTTTTGCCTCTTAGGAAGTTTTCCATTGTATCTGAGACTGGGTCTGTCTGACGAGTGTTTTACAATTGTGCACTTGGTCAGCATTTTACATTTTACAGCAGACATTAGTTTAAATACCATATGTAAAACTTCCCCAAAAAAACTAGGTCAGTGAAGGTTTGCAATATCATTTCTCAGCTTCAATTCAGTGCAAGAAACTATCTCAGGCCAAAGCTTCCCAATCTAAAGGACATTGAAGACTAGTGAAATATTCAAAATCTCTTATTCAGATAGTTCTACATTCTATGTTCCATAGAAAATTGCTACATTTATATAGTTCCAGATACAAATTGTGATTTCTGGTTCAAATAGCAAATTTAGAACTAATGCTTATCTCTTCTCTCTCCCTAGATCTCAATGAAATGATAGTAAAGAATTAAACCCATATCACATCAGTGGAGGAGAGATTTTGAGACATTTCTAGAAAATAAAAAAGAAAAAAGTCTGTTGGCAGATTCAACAAAGCAAAGACAAGACAACTCTGAGCTGTGCATGTGAAATAAGAATGCTGATATTCTGCAGAAGCTTAGGAAAGCAGGTACTATGAGAAAGTCAGATGGAAAGGGGAACCAAAAAAGAGTGAGGGGGTAATGGACCTTGTGCCTCTAAATAGCTCCTCTCCCAGGCTCTTCTCTCTAGGATGCCAAGAATTTCATTCCCAGGCAAAAAATCAGGGGGCTCTTCTCTTAGGAATTTAGTCAACTATCAGAGGAGAATTAGAGTTATTAGAGTACATGTGTGCAGCCATTAACATTCTGACATTTAGAGGCCACTCCTGCGTTATGGCCTGCTCCCTGTCTGCCGCCACTCCCAGTGGACGTAGAGCTCCTGGTCAGTCATCCTGATGATGCTAAAGAACCAATGAGAAAAACAGCAAAGGTACTCCAGGCCAGCTATTTGGAAATCAACACTGTCAGACAAAATCACAGAAAGATTAGGAAACCATCACCATTGAGGGGAGAGAAAAACGTATTGTGCCGATTAAACAAAAATCCTACGAGAAACGGAAGAATCAGAAGTGGTCCTTGAGAAAAACAGAATGGATCCAAGACAACAAATAGCAAAAGTAAGGGGAATAGAAGATGTTCTGACATGATTAAAAAAAACGAAAGTAGGTCAGGCGCGGTGGCTCATGCCTGTAATCCCAGCACTTTGGAAGGCCAGGGTGGGCGGATCACGAGGTCAGGAGTTCGAGACCAGCCTGGCCAACCTGGTGAAACCCCATCTCTACCAAAAATAAAAAAATTAGCTGGGCGTGGTGGTGGGCGCTTGTAATCCCAGCTACTCGAGAGGCTGGGGCAGGAGACTGTTTGAACCTGAGAGGCAGAGGTTGCAGTGAGCCGAGATCATGCTGTTGCACTCCAGCCTGGGCAACACGGCGAGACTCTGTCTCAAAAAAACAAAAACAAACAACAACAAAAACCAAAAGTAAATGATTCTTCTATTAAGAAGAACAAATTAAAATTGGGGGGGGGGGGGAACACTTTATAATAAAGCAAACTGAACTATGGCCAGATTTGGATGGAAAATATGAAGATAATTCAGGTAGACTTATTCATTATAGGAATATTAGTCTTTGAGTGGCCCAAGACATGGGTTCTAATTGTTCCATTATTGAAGAGGTTTTTTCTTACAGTCTTCAGGTCAATAGGCTCTATAGTTTGATCATTACTAGACTGTTCTGATTGGCTTGGAACTAAGCACTTTGCCTAGGTACTACAGTGTGCAGGAACTCCCAGCTGCATGTATATGCAAAGTGGGGGAGATTGATGTGTGCCTTATACCTATCCACCCCCACCAATGATGAGTGTGTCACATCACTCTTCAGGTGGTCTCCACCACTCCCAGACTTTACTAGTTTCAGAGAATGTTGTCTTGAGCAGTCCAGAGAAGTAGGGAAATGAACTGCTGTGCCCCATAAAGGATTCTGTGCAATGAAATTTGACCTTTGGCTTATCCATTCCCAATTTTCTGTGCCATATAGCCCTATCTTCAAGTATAATTACAAGAGAGGTATGGCCACATGCCTTTAAGTCTTTATAAATGGTGACCTCTCCTGGCTACTAGTGGTATGGCACATATACATACAGCCTGTCTTCTGGGAAAGTAATATCTTAACTCCATACAAAATGTCCCAGAGGACAAGTGGATAAATCAACAGAAATATTTATTGATTTTACTCTAGTGTGGGTACATCATGCAATGCTATTAAAAATACTTTTAAAAATTCTGAAAGATTCCTGCTGCATGATTTCTTGGAATAAACTATTATTACGAAATAAACTATTATGACATAAACTATTATTATGAATACCATTCATCTGTGCTTCATAAATGACAGGGAAAAGAGTCCAAACTACTCATATCAAGCAAGATCTGACAATTAGGACTTTGTTAGACCAAAAGAATGAAAATGTAGTTTATAGGCTCTGGAACTGGCAGTTTAGGGTTCGAACTTGATTCTGTCATTTACTGTCCGAGTGACCGTGGACATGTTACTATACCTGTCTGAGTTTCAAATCCATAAAGTGGGATCACATACACTACTGTGGGAAACCAAAATAGACCACCCCAAAATACACTTCTTTGGCATATTTCGAGATGGCTGTTCAGAGAGCCTGCAGACGCAGGAATAGCTCTGAAAGCTGTCCTTTTGTGAGGGAGATTTGCATCTGTAGAGGAAATCTGCACTCATAAAGTAAACAGCAGATGCAAACATCCTTTCTTTGAGGCTCCCTTATCTGCCTTATCTGGTTTTAGAAAAGATAACGCACAGGAAAAAGACGGTAAAGGTCTGGCACTTTTAAAGTTCAGACAGAGAAACTTTTACTAGAAATGCATCCGTATAACAGATAACCTTGGTATTTCCTCCCCTCGTCTCCCCATAACCCCTGTAACCTGTGGCAACTTCACCCAGGAGCTCCAAGGCTCTATTTCTCTCTGTACAGTGTAAAAACTTCAGTCATGTGACCCTTTATCGAGTCTCATATTTTGTGTGGCTCCCATGCCCATGTGCACATTAATCCATTTGTATGCCTCATCTCCTGTTAATCTGTCTATTGTCAGTTGTTTGATAGACAGAAATCATCAAACCTTCAGAAGCAGAGGGAGAAAATTTCCTTTTGCCTCTACACTATTTACTGCATAGACTGTGTGGGGTAAATGAAATAACAAAAAAACTTAACATAGTCCCTGGCACTTTTTTTTTTTTTTTTTGGAGATGCGGTCTTGCTCTGTCACTCAGGCTAGAGTAAAGTGGGGTGATCATGGCTCACTGCAGCCTTAAACTCCTGGGCTCAAATGATTCTGACATTTCAGCCTCCCAGTTAGCTGGGACCACCACCATGAGCAACCATGCCAGGCTAATTTTTTTATTTTGTAGAGATGGGGTCTCCCTACATCGCCCAGGCTGGTCTCAAACTCCTGGGCTTAAGCAATCCTCCCGCCTTGGCCTTTCAAAGCGCCAGGATTACAGACGTGAGCCATCACACCTGACCTGACCATTCACTTCTATCAGAAAATAAAATTGGATACTGTATCCCCAAAATATTTATATTTCTTTAAAATTATATTCATATAGCCCAATGTGTTACACACAATCCAAAAAATTAAATCAGAACTGTTTAAAGGATACAATACAGAATAAATAAAAGTTTTGTTACTTTCTTCCCACATTCCAATGAGTTATCTTATGCCAATCCTTGCATAGGTGTACCCTACTATGGAGACTACTACAATAAAGGCGCAAAATGAGAGGCATTTCCCAAAAGATTTAGGTTTGAATCCAAGCTCATAATTCTCCTCTGTAATCTCCTCCTATTCCTCTCTAAACTTATCTTTCACTGCTACAAAAGGTAAATCCCATAGTATAAGGAGCCATCTTTCTGCAATCCTGGTAAGACACATTCACTGCAATTGAAGGCTCAGTTCCTTAGCTAAGAAGCCTTCCAGGAGGCCCCTAAGTGACCTCCCCAACACATGGGGTCCCATGTTAGTCCTGTCCTGCCTATTGCCGGGCCCATGTGAGTACATGCTATCTTGGACTTTGTGATAGTTAATATTGAGTGTTGACTTGATTGGATAGAAGGATGCAAAGTATTGTTCCTAGGTGTGTCTGTGAGGGTGTGGCCAAAGGACATTAACATTTGAGTCAGTGGACTGGCAGAGGCACACCCACTCTCAGTCTGGAGGGGCACCATCTAATCAGCTGACAGCGTGGCTAGAATAAAGCAGGCAGAAGAAGTTGGAAAGAGCAGATTTGCTGAGTCTTCTGGCGTTCATCTTTCTCCTATGCTGGATGATTCCTGCCCTCAAACATCGGACTCCGAGTTCTTCAGCTTTTGGATTCTTGGACTTACACCAGTGGTTTTCCAGGTGTTTCAGTGTTCCAGTTGTGGCCTTTGGCCGCAAACTGAAGGCTGCATCGTCAGCTTCCCTACTTTTGAGGTTTTGGGACTGAAACTGGCTTCCTTGCTCCTCAGCTTGCAGAAGGCCTACTGTGGGACTTCACCTTGTGATTGTGTGAGTCAATACTCCTTAATAAAGTCCCCTTCATATATACATATATCCTATTGAAGCAGCGTTATTCATCTGGGGTAATACCCAAGGTTTGTTGCCTCATGCCAAGGAAATGAAGGACATGGACACATGTGGAGTGACGTTAAGAGCAGAGGTTTAGTAGGTAAAAGAAAGAGAAAATAGAATAGCTCTCTTTCCTTCAGAGAGAGGGGCTCCTGAGTGGGTCTTCTGGTTCCGTGGTGAAATGCATGGGGATTTATAGACTGGCTTGATGAGGCGGTGTCTGATCTACATAGGGCTCAAATATTGGTTGGACCAGGTGTGACATTTACACAGTATGTGAAGAAGCTGGCCACTCGATGCTAATCTTTTATTATGTAAATGGGTTTTTAACCTGACTGGTACCCTGTTGTCTGCTCCTTACTGTACACATGGTTGATAAGGAAAAGGGAAGATGGAGCCGCCATGTTGAACATGCCTATAGCCACCAGGTAGACTTTTCCTATTGTCACAGCTGCTGACATTCACTCGCGCAAGCTTCCAGCTTCCTTATTTATGTTTGCAGCTCAATTTTACAGGCTGCTTTTTGTTAGAAAAGAAATGATTTGGGGGCTGCTTTTTATTACAAGGGAAATCTTACCAAGGACTTCCTTTACCCTCACTATCTGCATAAATAATTTCTTTTTAACTCTTATATCACTATTAGTTCTGTCCCTTCAGTTCTGTCCGTGACTAATATGGACTCTTTGGCTTATATGTCTACATATCTTGTCTCTCCAGCAAGGCTATTGTTACCAAATGCAGGTTTAACCACTCACAGCTTACAAAACCAATTAGCAAGGTTGAGGTATGGTAGAAGGAGAGTGACTTTATTATAAACCAAAGCTAGCAGTGGGGGAAAATAATCCAGGCTCTTGCCTTAATGGAACCGCTTCAAGTTTCCAAGTGAAATGCAAGGGTTTATGAAGGGAAAGTTTTGGCATAGAGGGTATGTAGGCAGTGAGGCAGTGCAGGTCTACGTGACTTGTTCCAATGACTTTTCTCGAGTTATTGCCCCATATGGTGAATGGGCTGGCATCATCTCAGGTTCGCTTGCATTGTAAATTAACTGTAGCCTTGAAGCAATCTTTTGGTGGGGGAGATTTCCACAGGTGCCTGTGTCAGAGGTGTTTGAACTAGAGCACCTCTGTCTTAAATAGGGGCTGGGTAAAATAAGGCTGAGACATATGGGGCTGCATTCCCAGAAGGTTAGGTATTCTAAGTCACAGGATGAGTTAGGAGGTCAACACACGATACAGGTCATAAAGACCTTGCTGATAACTCAGGTTTCAGTAAAGAAGCCGGCTAAACTCCACCAAAACCAAAGAGAGTGACTTCTGATCGTCCTCACAGCTACACTCCCAGCAGTGCCATGACAGTTTACAAATGCCATGGAAATGTCAGAAAGTTACCCTATATGGTCTGAAAGGGAAGGCATGAATAATCCACCACTTGTTTCCCATATAATCAAGAAATAACCATAAAAATGGGCAACCAGCAGCCCTCAAGGCTGCTCTGCCTATGGAGTAGCCATTCTTTTATTCCTTTACTTTTCTAATAAACTTACTTTCATTTTATGGACTCGCCTGGAATTCTTTCTTGCGCGAGATCCAAGAACCCTCTCTTGGGGTCTGGATCAGGACCCCTTTCTAGTAACACCTGTAGTGTTTAAGATAATAAGATACACTAACAGTGTGAGGGGGCACCCAGTGGTAAAGTAAACACAAAGAAAAAAAAGAATAAAACTTTAAAAACGGGGTCTTCAGTTGCACTATCAGGCCTGAAGACAGAGACCAGTCAGGTTTCTGGTGATTTCTGGCACCCAGATAGTCTGGGTACTGAGGAATATGAGATCTTCAGAAAACATCTGTTGAAAACATTCACATGCAATTTATTTGTTTTTAAAAAGTATCCTGATAACTTCCTTGTCTAAAAACTTGTTCCATCACACAAACTAACCATAAGAGTAGAAGTTTCTTGCTACATGTTATCTACTCCTTAAAATCAAAACAATCTAAGAGGTAAAGAAAACTTTATTTTTCAGATGTAGAAACCAGAATTTTGGGATATTGTGTGAATTTACATGTTTTTCAAATTCCAAAAGAAATGTTCAGAGTTCAAGATACTTCTTAATTGATCAGAGTAAGAATGGTTGGAGGGCATAGAGAGAGAATTTGGATATTTTTGAATGAAATTCATTAGGACAGGATAGCCTTCTTCTGTCTTCCTTGTCTCTGCACCTAATTTATCTACAACTCTAGGTATTATTTTATGTTCTGCAAAAACACTAGGCTTTTAAAATCTATCAAAAAAGAAAAAGAAAAATCAACTGCCCTTGTTATGTAAGGTACCCTGAGAATTGAACATAAGCAGTGCTAGGCTGTTAGATGACCTAAGTATAAGATGATGACTATCAGATAGAAAAAAATCAATTGTCTCTTTTACCCTACCCCAGAAAGTGCTCTTTAGGGGATAGATAAGTGCAGGCTGTAAATAGTTTATTACCTGGTAGTTCTTTCTAATGGCAGGCAGCAGGCAGGCTGACAAGGAAACAAGTAGTCACTCATCCAAAGGTCACTTGCTCTGGCCCAGTAGCCTTTTCACTTGGAAATACAATCTGGGTCTAATGCTGATTCTAAAAGAGAGGTCTTTATACTCACAGCTCCAGGCATCAACTTTCGTAAGATTTTTAAGTTGTGTTTCTTTTAAAAAATAAGCTCAAACTTGTGATATTTGTGCTTTATTGCTAGTGGAAAGAACTGATTACCATGGTTAGCGCAACTGCTTTTATTGAGAAGTAGAAGCTAGGTAGTGGAAAATAAATCTTGTGGCTGTGTGTAGGAAGCCTAAAATAAATTTCATTGCTTCAGTTAGCTTTCAGAAAGAAAAGAGATGGGGATGGGGCTCTGGTTCCTTTGCATTTCTATTGTCCATGCAAGTGGATAGGGAGACAGGGTGGGGTCTAAAGGATGCTGCTGGAGAGAGGGTCACTGGGGATCACTGAGCAAAGGGGAAGGACCTCCAGATGGCTGCAGGCACTCTAGACCAGCTGGAAGCCCTTGTGTGGTAGCAAAAGACTAGTTCTGAGCTACCCTGCACTTGGGCAGAAAGGCTAGAACCCCAAATAATAAGATTTATATTTACAGTTTTCAAAAAACTCTATCCTTGAGAGTAAACCCAAGCAATTCTAATGGGATGGAGGAAATAGAACTTACATTAAAGATGTGATTTTCCTATTAACCAAGGAAGGCACTCTTCTATTTCTGGCTTTAGTAGTAATATTAGCAACGCTGCATACAGCCAGTTAAATTTCAGTTATCTGGCATTGATTTAGTTTTGGCTCTTTGGGACCCAATTAGTTAAAAACTGAATAATGCTGATTATTACATATCATAAGTTTTTCCTGGTTATGTCCCCTGTTTAATTTCATACACTATTTATATTTACACATTTTATAATGTCTGCTTGACTATATCTCCCACAACAGTCTTCAGAATCACTCTGAAAATGGAGCTAAACTGACTGCATATTTCATAATTCAGCCCATATTACCTGCAGAGGGAAAATGACTCAGCCCAATATATTTCCATGGCTTATGATTTGCTTCCATGGCTTATGTTTTGAAATCTAACTATTGGCAAATTATTCTGAACGTTCAGTAATTCCTTTGGGAAGTTTCTTGATTATGTAAATACACTTCAGAGGTAGGTTATTCAAGCCAGCTTGGATTTGTGTGCTGGCCTTGTAATAACTCCACAATATATTACCCATAATTCTTTCCACTGGACAGCCCCTACTTACGTCACACTGCAGTAATGCAGCTTTATCTTGGGGCCATCACCACTAAAATTTCTACTTCTCAGAGGTATAGTATTACAAGCCATTTTGAATCACACCACGCTGAAATCAGAACTTCAGTTTCTATATCTCCCTGAAGAAAATGTGTTCCTTAGTTTTAAGCTGACTAAAACGAACAAAGGGTCAGTTTGTTTCAAGGAGAAAAATGGAAAATTCGTGTGCCCTTTCTCTTATATCTGCCTTTTGTCACTTGGTTTTCAGGAAGCTTCGAGGGCAAAGGAAAACTTTCCTCTAACCCGTATATAGACTATATATGACCAAAAGAGAAGTATTAAATTGAGTGACAGAGCTAGGAAATCATGAGAATGCCAAAGCAAGATAAAGAAATAGAAGATATGAATGAGATATTAAGGGACATTGGGGATAGAAAAATCAGGTCCCATATATATCTAATTAAAGTTCCAGAGAAGGAGATGCAATATTTAAATTAAAAATGGCTTGGATTTTCCAAGAGAATCACCTTGTCTATAAAGAAACATGAGGTATTAAATAAAGGGAGCATGCCAATTCCTGAGGAAAGTAGGTGAAATCAATGCACATCTGACAACACTGCACTGAAACTGAGAATATTAAGATCACAGAGAAAATCCTAACAGTTACCAGAGAGAAAAGTCAGATTACAGGCTTAGATAACTCACCTCTGATCATATTCATATCATAAAGAAAATAACCCAAAGACGTTCCTGGAAATGCTGACTCCTCTACTAGTCGTTGAGGTTCACAGCATTGTCTGTATATATGAGGGAAATTTATTTCTATATAATTTTGTACCCTACTATCTCACTGAATTATCTCAGTGTTTACATAGTTTTCCAGTTGATTGTCTTGTGTTTTTCACGTAGAGAATTACATCATCTAGAGATGACAGTACTTTTACTTCCCTTTTCCCAATGTTTATTCATTTGTCTTCTTTGTCTTTTCTAATTGTATTAACCAGGACTTCCAGAAGAATGTTAAATAGCAGTAGGCATCCTTGTCTTGCTCATTAGCTTATGAGACCATTTTCAGGGTACAATTTTAAATTAACATGATGTCCCTTTAAGGTGAAGATGTGTTCTTTTTCAACATGAAAAAATGTATCTACTAATTCCTATCTTATTTATGGATTGTTTATGAAGAATGGATATGGCCTATTATTAAATACATTTTCAGCATCTCTGAACATGATCATATATTTTTACATTTTGTTTTATTAGTGTGATAAATTATTTTAATAGTTTTTTTTCTGATGTTGAATTATCCCTGTACTTCTATTCCAAATGCCACTTGGTCATAATTTATTATCCTTTTAAAGTGCTGCTGAGTTTTGTTTGTTGATGTTTTATTTAGATCATATCATCATAAAAAAGACTAATCTACCATTTTTTTTCTTTATTTTTGCTGTCATATTTAGGTTCCAGTATCAATGTTTTCTCATTTTATGAAAATTATTTGGAAGCTTTACTTCTTTTCCTATGTTCTAGAGCAATTTAGGTAACATTGGAACTATCCTTTAGGAGCTAAATAGGATTCTATTGTGAGAGCATATGGATTTGATAATGGTTTGGGGGTTGTTTTTTTGACAACATTCCATATTTCTCCTCTGATAATTCCTGATTATATTTTCAAATCTCTTCTGAGGTCACTTTTGGTAATTAAACTTTTTCCCATGAAGTCAATCATTTATCGAGAGAGTTTACACACACACACAAACACACACACACACACACACATGGTTTAAGGCAATCTCAAACTTACAAAAAGTTGCAAATCGATACAAAGAACTTTGGCTTTCCTGAGTTCTTTGAGAGTAACTTGTTGACCTGTTGCACCATCATCCCCAAATATTAGTGTAATTTTCCTACAAACAAGGAAAGTGTCCCTTATAATCACACTACAAAGATCAAATTCAGGGACATAATAACACTGATATACTACTACTATCTAATCCTCAAACCCATTTAAGTTTTACCAGTTGTACTGAGAATGTGCTGTACAGCAAAAAGATCTAATTCAGAATCATGTGTTCCATTTAGTTATCACATCCCTTTAGTCTCCTTCAGTGTGGAAGGAGATATTCTATCAGTGACATTCATAATGTTGGCACTTAAAACCATTATAGGGCAGTTATTTTGTGAAATGTTCCTCAGTTTAGGTTTAATATTTCTTTATGATTAGATCCTGATTAAGTGTCTTTAGCAGCAATATCACAGAAGTTATAAAAAAGGTTTTGATTTTATGTAGTTGAATTTATCACTTTTCTTTTAATTGTCTCTGGATTTTGAGTTATAGTTAGAAAGTCTTTCCCACACTGATATTAAAGAGATATTCACCCCTGCTTTCCTTTGACATTTAAGGTACTATAATTTTACATTCAGTTCTCTGAGAAATCTGGAGTTTATTCTTTGGTGTATTGTGGAATCTAATTTCCTTTTCCCAAATGGCTACTCAGGTACATCTTTGACTCAGTGATTCGAGATGCCATTCTTATCATACACTGAATTTCTGTATGAATTTGGATCTCTGTCTGGGTTTTCTGTTCGGTTTCACTTGCCTTTCTGTCTCTTCATGCACCAGTACCACGCTGCCTTAATTATAGAAGCTTTCTAATATGCTTAAGTGCTCCATAAAAGTAGTCCTCCTTCATGGTTTTCTTTTTTAGTGCTGTTTCTTTTTTTCTTGGCAATTCTTGCATGCTTGTTTTTATATACAAACTTTGGTATCAACTTATCTAACTCCATAGCAAAGCTTGTTAGTATTTTTATTGGGATTGCATTAAATTAATAAATTCATTTAGGGTGCATGTCATGAGCTTTCCTATTCAAGAATAGTGAGTATACTTTTGATTTCTTCAAGTCTATGTTTTGTGTACTTGAGGAGTGTTTTAATGTTTACCTCATATGGGTTTTAGATATTTCTAAATGTTTACCTCATATGGATTTTAGATATTTCTTGTTAACTTTATTCCTAAATATTTGTTACTATTATAAATGCAGTTTCTTCTCTCTGCTGTAACGTAGAGGACTTAATTTTGAAATGGGACAAACTTGCTTCACCTCCACAGCTTCCCCACTTTCTTCTTCTATGTAACATGTTATCTACCCCCTAAACCATCCTACTACATGAACATCCATTCGTCTATTCTTTCAGCAAGTTGAGAGGCCAGCATGTCCTAGGCACAGGGCCACCATGTATGGTGTATGTAGCTGGTACACTGCCTGACGTCAAAGCACACCATGCACAGTGTGGGCTGTGGCCCTTTAGAGGCCTGGCCAGGAAGCCCAAAGCATCATCTTTGATATCCATATAGAAAGGACATAAAAAGGTCTGTAGAGAGTCATTTGTTATAGAGTTACATCTGGAAATATCTGACAAACTTTAGATACTTTGTTCTCTGAGGAGCTTGTATATTACTTACCATAAAGAGTTATCGCCATGCAGTATGATTAGTTGATTATGTGTCCATCTTACCCCATCTGAGTCCCTCTTTGAAAGGAATGAAGTCTCAATTAATTGTTTATGGATTAACAGTTTGTGGCACATAATACTAGGTAATCAATAAATGTTTATTGAATGAATGAATGAATGAATTGTATTAATCACTAAAAGTCTGTACTCTGAATAAAACATGGGTTGTCTCTTCTCGTGGCATTTTCTATCTCCGGAAAATTCAAAATGGAGAATTTTTTTCCTCTGAGTAAGAAGAGAATATCATGTTTTAGACTTACTATATTAAAAGGTACCATTAAAGTGAGATTTTCCCCTAAAGTAGTACAGAGCGTGACCACCCTTCATGGACTGTTAGATCCTCCCAGAACCTCTCTTTAGTAGATGTTTCAAGATACCAAAACCATTGGATTCCTTATGAGCCCTCGGCATGTTTTCAGATGTCATAGGACGTGAACTCGTCACTATCGAAATTCCTCTAGCTAGGAAATAAGGATTTATCTCTAGATATAAAAACCAAAGTTGTTTTTTGTTTTATTTTTTAAAGAGTAACCTTTAGCTGAAACCCACTATACTGAGCATAACTGCATTCTCTCACTGTAGCTTTGCCCCTTCTAAAACCTTCAATTGAACTCACAGTGAATTTTGAAGGCTTCAGAAGAATAGAGTGCCTTCAGACATTTTTCTGGCTTTCTTTTCCAGGCAGAGTTGTTCACTTTTATTCTAAGAGTCATTCAATTTGGTAAATCTCTTCACAAATGCCAAAAAGTGTTTCATACCTTTTAGAAGCACAAAGCACTTTTCTTCCAAGAGTCCTCAGGTAGTAGGCAAACAGTAGTCATATTCTTAGAAATGATTGTGAGGAAGTAAATGCTACTGTTACATCTCTTCTCTCTCAGAGAAAATGAGACATCAGAAGGTAAAGCAAAAAATGTCATAGGTAAAGGAAAGCTCCATGGAATGATCTAATGAAATCTAATCTCTCAAGTAAGTGCCATCAACCTTGCAGAAGCAATATCCTAAAGGTCATTCATCTTCTGATAGGCTTACATTTTCAGCGTGTGGGGTTGGGAAATGTGAGGGAGAGGGGATTGTGTGATGGCTAAGACCAACTCATTCTTGAAGAGTGAAGTAGATGGCAGATTTTTAGCTCTCTTAGTTAGTAGAGAAAGCCATTGCTTCTCACGAAGCAAAAGGAAAGGATATTACCATGGCAACTCTTGAGAGGGAAAGAGGGGACAGTATTCTACTTTTGTGCTTTGAGAAAATGCACTTGAACTGATGAGATGGGCAACTCCTACATAAAAACAGCAGGAGACTTGCACTGGTGGCTACAGCCAGGCTGAAGACAACTAAAAAGTGACCCCTGTGTCACTTTTGGCTCTAAAAAGTATAGATTCTTGACTTTTGTTCTATTTTGAAAAAGATTTTTAAGAAATGCCCTCGCCAAAGTTTGTGGGAATGAGCCTTCATCTTCGTAGTTTGGAAGATAATTATTACATTTCAGCTCTCTTGAATCAATTTTATCTCTATTCATATGATAAGAACAATTAAATCATGACAATTATCTCCAAATATTAGGGACTAGCTTTTCTATTATTTCAGAAAAAAAAGTCAACAAGTTAACAGGTGATCCTAACACAAACAACATGTGTTTAGGTATACAATTATTTCCATAATACTGTTTGAAACAAATATACATTTTTAGTTCAGAATGTACAGTGTTAAGATGAACAAAGATTATTTTCAGTTTAAGATATTTTAAAAACTGTCTGTGTTTCAAAATGTAAAAACTAAAACTTTCTTCAGATCTAGGCCATTATACTAATTCTTGAAAAACACGCTTCATGAGACTCATTTAATTCCAAGAGAGATCTGCACAGTCTGTGATCACTAGAGGTTTAAATACATGTAGAGTTGTTGTTTTTAGATTGCCTGCAAATTTAAATTAAGCCTTGATCCTGAGATTAAAGATTATCATAGCCCTAATACTAAAATCAGTATTTTTAATGTTGTTTTTATTGATACCTTTTTCTTAGCTGAAAAAATAATTCACCCAGTTGTCTTTTAAATTATTGCAGTCATTCTTTTGACTTTGAACTTATGGTATCAGTGGGTGGTGGATCACAGAAAAAACTACCATTTTCTCTGCTGAGATCAATTTTTAAAAACTGCATAACAATAATATGAATGAGTCTACTTTAATATAAGTACAAGTAACACAATCTTAAAATAAGCTTCATAAGGGATCAATAACTACCCCCTTATAATTTGAAAATAAGCAGAATATGCAAGACAACCAAAGAAATTCTAAATTCAAAACCCTTGTTATAACTATTGATTAGCAAAAATTGAACAGGGTATCTATAGCTAAATTCATGTGATATGGTAAACAACTCTGATATTAGATTATTTCTGTTCACCATTACATAGTCAATATTCTTGGTTGTGAAAAAACAGCTAAACCACCTTTGCCAACTTTAGAAATTCAACTTGTGACTTAAGTTCAATTCATGGCACAGCCAGCACCTCTATGATCAACAGCAGAAAACACGCATGTTCTCTGGTAATAAATATTAGCAAAGGATGTGCATATTTCTGTTCTTCAGATGACTGTGTCAGTTTAATCTAATTTTAGTTCAAAGATTTATTCATCTCTGGTTCTGCATCAGAGACAAAAATTACTTCATTTGATTAATCGTGAGGACTGGGAAGAAGTCTTCCATATATCTTAATATTCAATTCTAATGCATTCATTAGAAAGAAGCAATTCCATAACCTCAAGTAAATTGTCTCAAATTGGAATGGTCAAAACAAAAATGTTAATACACAAATAGAATTTAGTGTGTTACATAAGCATGCACAATCATCTAAAATTAAAACTAATCACTTTGTACTAGAAGCGGTAATAAAAGCCAAAGTTCCACCTCATTGTTCTCCAGTGAAGTATGAATAATTCATGATTCAGGTAAGCTTTCCATCTACCTTGCATCTTCCACAAGATTTTACCAATTTCATTATTCAAATTGTATCTCTTTAGAGCACTTTCACCATGCTAGAACTGAAACGATGCTAGACATCAAACCCTCTGATATTATTTGTAGATCTGTCACTCATGTAAAGCAGAGTATGACCAGGTCTTATGGTTCCCACTCTTCCTGAATCTGGCCTGGTTATTTTCCATACTCCTTAATACTCTCCCTGAATTCAAATCTTTCCTTCCTTCCTTTCTTCCTTTTCTTTTCTCCTTCCCTTCCTTCCTTTCCTTCCCTTTCTTCCCTTCCTTCCCTTCCTTTCTTTCTCTCTTTCTCTCTTTCTCTCTGTCTCTCTCTCTCTCACTCTTTCTCTCTCTCTCTGTCTTTCTTTCCTTTCTTTTGAGACAGGGTCTTACTCTGTTGCCAAGGCTGGAGTGCAGTGGCATGATCACTGCTCACTGCAGCCTCAATCTCCTGGGCTCAAGCAATCCTCCCATCTCAGCCTCCTGAGTAGCTGGGACTACAGGAGTGTGCCACTATGCCTGGCTAATATATATATATGTGTGTGTGTGTGCACTCACATGCATGTGGTGTTTTTGTTTATTTGTTTTGTAGAGACAGAGTTTTGCCATGTTGCCCAGGCTGGTCTCGAACTCCTGAGCTCAAGCGATCTGCCCTCCTTGGTTTCCCGTCATGACTACTTCTCTTTTATAGTCAAATGTTCCTCTGCCTCCCTTTTACAAGGAGGCTGCACACAGCCTCAAATATTTTCTCATTCAAAAGTATCTGGTTCCCTCTCTTCTTCCCAGAAAGTTGCTCTATGGGAAAATAAAAATTATTCTCTTTTTTATAACTGAAAACTCTTCTTTTAATAGCATTTTAATAGTGTTTTTTAACTTCATAATAAACACCCATATCTGTAGTGTCACTGGTTTCATCCATCACACATATTTACTCAGCAAACATCTATTGAACTCCCACTGTGGGTGATGTGCTAACGACAGAAGACTCTAACTCTGCCTTCAAGGAGGTGACAGATGAAGTGAACCAAACATTAATATACCGGTGTTGACAGCTACTATTCCACACAGACAGGAGATGTGGAGAAAGTTTCCCAGAAAGGAAGAACTTTCACTTGTTCTTGAAGGATAAGTAGGTGTATCCAGGTGATTGCGGAGGAAGGAGAATGAGAAAAAGAACTCTAGGAGGAGATGAACATCTATGAAGGTGGAGAGTTGTGAAAGAGCACAAAAATTTTAGCACACGGCTTACACACTCCAGTGTCTCCAGGCACCAGGCAGACAGTGTGGATGAGAGAATGCAGCTGAATGCAGGGCAGTAGGAACTGATGGGTACTAAGCCAAATGCAGGCCACTTTGAAGGCATGGGCCTTCAAGTATGGGAAAGAAGTTTGGGAAAGAAGATGAGTTCATTTTTTGACAGGTTGAATTTGTAGTTCTTATAGTTCTCAAAAGAAGCCAGAAATGTGGATTTTCATATTGTATCTTAAAATTTTTCATTGTTAGCATGTATTTTTTTTTTAATCACCACTCTTTAGACAAAGTAAAACATGTCTTCTGTGGCAGGCTGAATAATGGTCCTGGAAGATATCCAGGTCTTAATTTCTGGAACCTGTGAATATATTATCTTAAGTGACAAAAAGGGATTCTGCAAATATAATTAAGGAGAAGAATCTTGAGATGGGGTGATAATCTTGGATTATCTGAGAGGGTCCCAAATCTAACGACACTTCAAGTGTCCTTAGAAGAGGGAGGCAAAGGAAGATTTGACTATAAAAGAGAAGTAGACGTGACATGGAGGCAAGAGATGGGGATTATGAGAAGAAGGGTTCACAAGCCAAAGAATGCAGGCAGTCTCTGTAAACTAGAAAAAAACCCCAAAAAACCAAAAAACAAAAAACTTTCCCCTGATCCTCTAGAAGAAAACAGCCCTTCTAATAACACCTTGAGCTTAGTGTGGTGAAACTGATTTTGAACTTGTGTGGCCTTCGGAACTATAAAAGGATAAATCTGTGTTTTTTTAAGACAATAAATTTGTCGTAATTTGTTATAGCAGCCATAAAAAAGTAATGTATTTTCTGACCTGATTCATCTCTTGAGTTTTTAGTTTGTAACCTTTGCTTTAAGGCCACAGTTAGAGTTGTGTTTGTGTTTGTGTGCCTACATGGAGAATGGCTGGAATTAGACTAGAGAAGTGAGCCTAGTCTAGACTTCTGGTGTTATTCCTGTTGCCCTATTTTGTAAAAAACATTTGTTTACATGTCATTCTCCTCTGTGAGACTATGAGTTTCTTTGGGACAGGAACTGTCTTATTCTCTTTGCATCTTAATTGCCTAGCAGAGTGCTCGGCACATGTTCTTTGCTTAACAAATGAATGAAATGCAAGGTTTAAAGGGAATCTGGAGCCAAACCACCAAGTGCCTATTATTGCCATATCAAGGAATTTGAATTTCATCCTGAAGGAGATGGGGAATAAATGAAATGTTTTAAGTATAATGGGAAAATGAGCAGCTTTGCTTTCTAGAAACTGACAATAACTTAGAGAATAGTTTAGAAAAGCACAAATGAAACCAGTAGATTGGCTAGAAAGCTGTTGTAATACAGGAATCCTATAAACTAAGACCACGTTAGTGACAGTGAGGACACAAAGATGACTGATCAGATCATGGAGTTTAAAATGACAAGACTTAGAGACTCCAAAATTGGGAAAGCAGGCAAAGGAAAAGTCCTGGATGATTCTCAGATTTATGGTTGTCAAAGTAGGATGGAATAAAAGGAAGTTTGGGAAAGAAGAGGAGTTCATTTTTTGACAGGTTGAATTTGTAGTTTTTGTGGGATGCCAAAATGGAGGTTCCATTGATTACATTTTCTTTGGCTTAGTAGAGAAGTTTGGGGTACAGATAGAGATTTTGTCAACAACCATTGTAGTCAAAGCCATGGATTTTGATAATATCACACACAGAAAGTACATAGATTGAGGAGAAAAGAAGAGGAAATAGAGGAGAGGAGGAGAGAGGAGGGGGAAGGGAAGGAAGGGTTAGGAAGAGAATGGGAAGGGGAAGAGGAAAGGTGAGCCTCAAGGACTAGTGGAATTTATGAAGAGAATAAAGATGAGGAGCTCCTAAAGTAAACACAGAACAAATACAGAGAAAGAAAGAAAAGTCAAGAGAAGGGCATATCACAGAAACCAGAGACACAAAAGAAAAATACCAAAAGCAGGGGCACAGTTATCAGTGTCAAACACTGGAGAATAGTTGAGATAACAAAGATTGAAATTTGTCCAAGAAATTTGGCAATTACAAAGATATGAGTACTCTTACCAAGACAAGTTTCAGTAATGAGGCAAGGTATGTAAGGGTCAAACAGAAATCACATTACAATTGACTGAGCAACTAATTCAAGGTGGAAATTTGAAAACAATGAGCAGAGGTGGAGAAATTAGCTCTGGACATAGATTGTAAAATGGAACTGGAAGTTATCTTGGGGGAAATTGAACAGGTTCCTGCCTGATTAATTCTATTTTGTCTGTTAAGTGGGAGTTGAAATTCTTTCTTGAGAGTAATGGTGGGTTAGAAGACATGAGGAGAGTAGTGAAGGCTTGGAAGAGTCACCAAAGTGAGATGATGGAGAAAGTGAGCTGACTAGGAGAATAAGGATAAATTATAGTTAGTGTGAAAAACCAGCACACGTTGCAGGCCATGAATCTGTGGAGGTTCCATATCAACCCAGTTGTATGATTTTTCTCCATGGCTTATATGGTAAGCTGGCACAGTGAAAACAAGAGGCCAAAAGAGTTGAGGGTATTTATGTGTCATGGATCTCTGCCAGAAAGAAGGAAGTAAAGCCAGGACAAGACTGATGGCCTAAGAGATGATGATGGGATTAAGGGTCAGGGTGCTAGGAGATAAGCAGAAGAGAACCAAAATGATAGGATGCTCTAGTCATATAACAACATGTAGAGGTCTAATATTTCAGAGTTGCAACCAATCTGGTTCGAGGAACAGCTTTGAAGTAGGTGACTAAATGGGAGTAGGCAAAAGTCCTTAGAGCCAAGGAGAGTAGAAATCCTAAGGCAAGTGTGATGCTAAAACAGTATGTGTAGATATTGAGGTAACCCAGAAGGACTTCAGGTGGAGAAGAAGGCAACAATTTAATGAACTTTTGTACAGGCCCACTTGTATCAGGTACTGCATTAAGAGATGAGACAGACTCAATATGAACTATTGAGTTCAACTCTGATCACAGAGTTGATCAGAGAAAACTCGTAAATAAACATATCCCTTTTAGTACACGGTAGATAGTAATTGATGTGAAATATCCAACTATAGCTGGCATACAAAGGAGAAAGTATAGTCAACAACTTGACAATTTCAGAGATTTCACACTGGGGAAATTAATTAGGAAGTAGATAGGTGGATTTAGGACAGCCAGTCCCTATGATATGCAAGCGAGGGATGCAGGCACCAGAAGTGTACAGGAGGAAAATGACATCCTCCCTCCAGCATCTCTGGCTACACTAAATCCAGGCTGTCTCCACCTAAACCATTAAGCACAACATCACCAGTCCTACTGGCCTTAAATGTCACATTCAACACATTTGATAAGTTTCCTTATCAAATCCTCCCATTTTTTTCCCAGTTCCTACACCATTACGCCTAAACTCCTACATCATAGAGAGATAAATGTTGCGTAGGCTGTTTTACTTGTGCCACATTCCCTGTCCAACAATACTACCCACCACTTATCTATCATGTACTCCTACAATATGTCATCTGCTTCCCTTCTCCTTGACTCATAAACACTTATGCTCATTCCCACATTTTCTCCATGTAGTCTCCTCACTTGTAATATTTCTCCCAAAGTTCTCTTCCAAATGAAGTCATCCTTCATGGTCTGGCTGAAGTTCCATGGCTCCCATGGAATCTTTCCTTAAGTATCTCTGAATCACTTTATTTGATATCACTATCTTTAGAACTGTGCTATCTCCTGGTATTCTCTAATGGTTCACATGTGTTAGACTTGTTTTCTCAAATAAGGTCTCCTCAGAGACAGAGACGTTGTTTTATATCCCTCTGACAGTGATTTTTATTAAGTTGAGCACACAGTAGATATTTGAGAGACAAATTAATATGATAGAAAGTATGTGAGTCAGGAGATCATTTTTTAAATTCAAGCTTTGCCTTTCAGGCTGAATTCTCTTTATTTGGGACTTGAAGAGCCTGGATGCATATCACTCAGACCACTTTTACCTCCTGAAACCTGATTCTACTAGATTCTAATTATTTTAGTTATTTGCCCAGAAGCCATGATAGTCAAAATAATGCACATCATATTGATTTGATTCTAAAATTCTATCACATCCCATGCAGTGTATTTAATAGATGAAGAACTATATATTCAATGTCTCTTTAATTGTAAGAGTTAAGCTCAGTGAAAGGTCTTATGTAGATATGCAATAAATATTTGTTAAATTCATTCATTCATTAAGCAAATATTTAATGAGCACCTATTATGAGTCAGACATAGTTTAGACTCTGTAGGACACCATAATAAACACGACAAACAAGCTATTTGCTCTCTTGGAGTTTATATTCTAGTGAAAGCAGACAGATAATAAATAAATGTATAATATAATGTCAGGTGTCAGTAAGTAGTATGAAGAAAAACAAAGCATGGAAAAAGTATAGAGAGTTATCAAGGTGGTTTTAGCTAGGACAGTCTTCCTTATTTCAATTTCATACAGTGAAGATATGGATATTCTTGTAGACCTGGGCATAAATAAGTACAGATAAAAACATATAAATAGGTATAGATATGCAGGTAAATATAGATCTAAACAGTCTAGACATAGCATTAATTATATTCCATGTACTGAGCTAAGGTGCATCATAGTCACTAATTTGTCTTATCTTTTCAACAATATTTTGAGATGGGTATTACTTCATGTTACCAATGAAAAACCTCAGGTTTAGAGGCTTTAAATAACTTGCCCAAAGTTACTTAGCTATAAAGTGTCAGTAGTTGGAACCACACTGCATTTGCCTGTTATCTGCATAAGCAAACATATTAGGTTGATTTTCTTGCCCAAAAATGTTCAAAATTAGAATAGGAAGGTAAATTGTCATGTATTCTGATTATGAGAAAGGAAATCTATCTTCATTTTAAATATGTCTTAAAAGAAAGCCATATCCAACATCATACTGAGTGGGCAAAAGCTGGAAGCATTCCCTCTAACAATTAGAACAACACAAGGATGTTCACTCACCACTCCTATTCAACATAGTACTGAAAGTCCTAGCCAGAGCAATCAGGCAACAGAAAGCAATAAAAGGAAGGAAACAAGGAAGTCAAATTATCTCTCTTCACTGATGATACGATTCTATACCTACACTCTCTCTCTTGCTTTCACCATGTGATGTGCCTGCTCCCACTTTGCCTTCCACCATGATTGTAAGCTTCCTGTGGCCTCCCTAGAAGCCAAGCAGATGCCAGCACTGTGCTTCCTGTAAAGGCTGCAAAACTGTCAGCCAATTATATATCTTTTCTTATAAATTACCTAATCTCAGTTATTTCTTTATAGCAATGCAAGAATGGCCTAATGCAAGGATTTAGTCATAAATTGTTTCCCAAGACTGATGTCCATAATGGTGTTGCTTAGGCTTTATTTTAGGATTTTTATAGTTTGAGGTTTTACATTTAAGTCTTTAATTCATCTTGAGTTGATTTTGGCATATGGTCAGAAATCGGAGTCCAGTTTCATTCTTCTGCATATGGTTTGCAGTACCATTTACTGAAAGAAAGCCTTTTCCCTATTGCTTATTTTTGTTGACTTTTCTGAAGATCACAAGGTGACCTTTCAGTTCCCAATAAGTTCCCAAGAAATTCCAGTTCCCAATAAGTTCCTCATTTCCATCTGAGACCTTGGCAGCCTGCATATCACTGTGTATCACTGTCAGCATTTTGGTCATAATCATTTAACCAGTCTCTAAGAAGTTCTAAACTTTCTCTCATCTTCCTGTCTTCTTCTAAGCCTTCCAAACTCTTCCAATCTCTGCATGTTACCCAGTTCCAAAGTTTGTTTCACATTTTCAGGTGTCTTTCTAGCAATGCTCCACACCTGGTACCAATTTTCTATATTAGGTCATTCTTGCACTTCTCTAAAGTAATACCTGAGACTGAATTATTTATAAGAAAAGAGATTTAATTGGCTCATGGTTCTGCAGGCTGTTCAGGAAAGCATAGTGGCATCTGCTTCTGGGGAGGCCTCAGGAGTCATCCAATCATGGCAGAAGGCAAAGAGTGTGCAGGCACATCACATGGCAAGAAGGGAGCAATAGAGACAGTTGGGGTGTGTTCACACACTAAACAACCAGATCTCTCAAGAATTCATTCATTATCACATGGATAGCACCAAGGGGATGGTGTTAAATCACTCATAAGAAATCCACCCCCATGAATCAATCCCTCCCACCAAGCCCCATCTTTAGTACTGGATATTACAATTAAACATGAGATTTGGGCAGGGATAAACATACAAACTCTATCAGTTCTCAAAAGCAATTGCAACAAAAGCAAAAATTGGCAAGTGGGATATAATTAACTAAAGAGCTTCCACACAGGAAAAGAAAGTATCAACAGAGTAAACAGACACCTACAAAATGAGAGACAATATTCACAAACTATGCATCTAACAAAGGATTAATATCCAGAAGGTATTAGGAACTTAAACAAATCAACAATCAAAAAAAAAAAAACAAATAATCCTATTAAAAGGTGGGCAAAGAACATCAACGGTTCTCCGAAGAACACATATAAATGGCCAAGAAGCATATGAAAAAATGTTCAACATTACTAATGGTCAGAGAAAGGCAAATCAAAATCACAATGGCATACCAACAGCAGAATGGCTACTAATAAAGTAAAAAATAATAGATGTTGGCAAGTCTGCAGAG
This sequence comes from Piliocolobus tephrosceles, assembly GCF_002776525.5. Lineage (NCBI taxonomy): Eukaryota > Metazoa > Chordata > Mammalia > Primates > Cercopithecidae > Piliocolobus > Piliocolobus tephrosceles. The sequence continues at coordinate 105,362,335 of NC_045437.1, read as the reverse complement.
AAAAGGGGACATTTACACACAGTTCAGCCCCTGCAGAAAGTAGTTAAGTGATTTCTCAGAGAACTAAAACAGAACTACCATTTGACCCAGCAATCCCATTACTGAGTATATTCTCAATGGAAAATAAATTGTTCTACCAAAAAGATACCTGCACTTGTATGTTTATCACAGCATTATTCACAATAGCAACAACAGGAAACCTATGTGCCCATCACTGGTAGAATGGATAAAGAAAAATGTGGTACATATACACAATGGAATACTACACATTCACAAAACAGAACAAAATTATGTCCTTTGCCACAACATGGATGCAGCTGGAGGCCATTATCCTAAGCAAATGAACAGAAACAATAAACCAAATATCACATGTTCTCTCTTATAAGTGGGAGCTAAACCCTGGGTATACATGCATATAAAGATGGGAACAACAGACACTGAGGTCTCCAAAAGGAGAGATGGAGGGAATGGGGCAAGGGCTGAAAAACTTTTTATTGAATACTACGTTTACTATATAGGTGACAGGATTAATAGAAGCCCAAACCTTAGCATCATGCAACATATCCTTGTAACGAATCAGCTCATGTATCCCCTGCTTCTAGAATTAAAATTAAAAGAAAAAGTCTTAAAAGATCAGAGACCCTTTGTGTATTCAAGAATTGTGATGGAATATAATACAGCCATAAAAACCAATAAAACCAAATATGAAGAGATCTATCTCTACGATATATCATTACATGAAAAAGCAAAGTATTAAATCATTATATGTCATGCTGTTATTTGTGTTTAAAAGTGGATGGATTTTTTATATTCTTGCATATGCATAGGATATCTCTAGAAGACTATGAAAAATGCTGGTAAGAGTGGTTGTTCTAGACATGAATAAAAGGGAGGCTTACTTTTCGAATGCATACTTTTCATAATTCTTGAAACTTTTCCTATGTGTATGTATTGTTTATTAAAAATAAATCTAAAATTAAAAATATAAAATTGGAATAATTAATGTCAGTGAGACACCCAAATTGTTGATAGAATAATCTTGTGCAAATAGATCCTTTTCTTAACAAGTCATACAAATTTTCAATGAGAGAGCTTTTGTTAATGTGTGGCTACATTGAAAATTGATGTTCCTATAAGCTTGGCCTTCTTCAATAATTGTGGAACAATAATCATGTTATAAACAAAAGATTAATGGACAAGTGGATGATACCTGAAGAGTTGGAAGTGAGCAAACAATCTGAGCACTACGGTTAATGTATATGCAGTAATTCTCCAGCAGACATCGAAAACATGATAGGATCCCAAAAGTTGCTTCTAAGTAGTAACATAATAGAATAAAAATTTGATATTTTAAAAAGAATTTGAACTTTCCTACCATATAGGATTTTCCCTTGAAAGTTTCAAATCTCCACTGAGAATCTATAAGGTAACATATTATTCACAAAAAGTGGTGGGAAATAAATGAGAAAATACTAGAAATCTCTTTATATAAAGTTATAAGAATGCCAAATGTAAGTATGATCCTTTCATTTAATGTATTTTAAAGAAGAAACACAGTTTATACTAATCATTTGCCCTTATGAGTCATAAAATGTAAGTTTTTAGATGAAACAGGTATGGCATCTAAAAAAGTTTTACCTGATTCAAATTCATACCTCTCATTAACAGAAAGTAGAAAGCAGAGTACAACCTCTGTGTAGTCCCCTGGAAATCAGACCTGTTATTAGCCATCCTTGGGTATCACTACTTGCTGTTCAATAGAATTGCAGCTGAGAAAGCATTTATCTGGCAATAAAAAGCTTTTTATGTATTAAATGTGTCAGCTTTGTGTAGTTAGTAATATCTGCAATTAACTTTCCTTTACAATAAGCTTTGTGGAAAGATGTGGGAGTAAAGGTAACTAAACCAGAACAGGTTGATATTCTGTGTCATTTTGTAGGCTAGTTTGGCTCCAAGAAGAGAAAGGTGCAGGGTTAACATGAAATTGAATATAGCATGATCTTTAATTTCTGAGACATTTACAAATAAGTAAATGGTTTGATATTCACCAGTTCTGCATCCATGGAAATGTGAGCTCTTCACTTTGAAACTGCACTCACAGTGATGAGGCTACATTCAGTTTTCCGACTTCCTGATGAAGCAAGTGGATAATTTATATGTCTGACTGCACTGAATAGTATACCCATTTATAGCAGAAATGTTCTCAACATAAAACTAATCTACTTGGCCTGAAATGAGGTTCTGTCATCCTTACCATTATTAGCATCCTGTTGTAACCAAACAACCCACATACCTTTGAATCTTTTCTCTCTCTTTTTTTTTGAGACGGAGTCTCACTCTATCACCTAGGCTGAAGTGCAGTGGCGCGATCTCGGGTCACCGCAACCTCCACCTCCCAGGTTCAAGCGATTCTCCTGCCTCAGCCTCCTGAGTAGCTGGGATTACAGGCACATACCACCATGCCTGGCTAATTTTTGTATTTTTAGTAGAGATGGGGTTTCACCATGTTGGTCAGGCTGGTCTCGAACTCCTGACCACGTGATCTGCCTGCCTCGGCCTTCCAAAGTGCTGGGATTACAGGTGTGAGCCACCGTGCCTGGCCTACCTTTGACTCTTTTACTGCATTCTATGAATTAGTAAGTGAGGACTCCCATGGTTTAGTCAATTAATGATATACATTTTACTTTCAGGAAGGATTTTTTTGTCAGTCTGCTACTTTTTCATTGATACATGATCATTGTACATATTTATGGGGAACATGTGATATTTTGATACATAAATATATATACATTTTAATTATTATACTTTAAGTTCTAGGATACATGTGCACAATGTGCAGGTTTGTTATATATGTTGATACATGAATATAATCTGTAATGATCAAATCAGAGTAATTGACTTAAACATTTATCAGTTATTTGTGTTGAGAATATTCTAAATCTTCTAGCTATTTTGAAATATAAATTATTGATAACTAAAGTCACCCTACTATGCTTTTGAACACTAGAAACTTTCCTTCTAACAGTATTTTTGTATCCATTAACCAAACCCCTCTCAGCCTCTAGTAACCACCATTCTACTATCTACATCCATGAGATCAACTTTCATTTTAGCTCCCAGAAAAGTTTTGTTCGTTTTGCTAAAAAAAGAAAAAAAAAAGTGTGAACATGTGACATTTGTCTTTCTGTGCCTAATTACAAGTAACATAATGCATCCAGGCTCAGCTTTGTTGTTGCAAATGACAGAATTTCATTCTTTTGTATAGCTCAATAGTAATCTATTGTATACATATACCACATGTTCTTTATGTATTCATCCACTGATATACACTTAGGTCAATTCCATATTTTGGCTAATGTGAATACTGCTATGATAATCATGAGAGCACAGATATCTCTTCAAAATATTAATTTCCTTTCTTTTGGAAATACACCCAGTAGTAGGGTTGCTGGATGATATGGTAGTTCTAGTTTTAGTTTTTTGAGGAACCACCATACGATTTTCCATAGTGGCTGTATTAATTTACATTCCTACCAACATTGTACAAGCATTCCCCTTTCTCCACATCCTTGCCAGCATCTGTTTTTTGTCTTTATGATAATAGCCACTTTAACTAGAGTGAGATATCTCACTTGATTTTCATTTCCCTGATGATTAATGATGTGTTGAGCATTTTTTTCATATGCCAGTTGCATATTTGTCTGTCCCCTTTTGTGAAATGTCTATTTAGATCAATTGCCCATTTTAAAATTGGACTATTTGATTTTTCCTGCTGTTGAGTTATTTGCCTTCTCTATATAGTCTGCTCATTAATCCCTTGTTGGAAGAGTAGTTTTCAAACATTTTCTTCGATTTGTAGATTGTCTCTTCACTGTCTTGATTGTTTCCTTTGCTCTGCAGAAGCATTTTAGCTTAATGTGATCCTGTTTTTCTACTTTTGCTTTTGTAGCCTTTGTTTTTGAGGTCTTGCCCCAAAAAATCATTGCCCAGAGCAATGTCCCAAGCGTTTCTCCTATGTTTTCTTCTAATAATAGGTTTCATAGTTCCGGGTCTTACATTTAGGACTTCAATCCAATTTGATTTGATTTTTGTATATGGTGAGAGATAGGAATCTAGTTTTATTCTTCTACATATGCATATCCAGTTTTCCCAGCAACATTTATTGAAGAAACTGTCCTTTCCCTAGTGTATGTTCTCGGTGTCTTTGTTAAAAATGAATTGGCTGTTAACACATGGATTTATTTCTGTGCTCTCTATTTTATTCCATTGGTCTGTGTGTCTGTTTTTAATGCCAGTACCATGCTGTTTTGGTTACTATATCTTTGTAGTATATTTTGAAGTCAGGTAGTCTGATGTTTCCAACTTTGTTCATTTTGGTCAAGATTGCTTTAACTATTCAGGTATTTTGTGATTTCAAACACATTTTGAAATCGTTTTTTCTAGTTTTCTAAAAAATGTCATTGGTATTTGGATAGGAATTGCATTGAATCTGTAGATAGATTACTCTGGGTAGTATGGACATTTTAACAGTATTAATTATCCCAATCCATGAACCTGGCATATCTTTTCATTTTTGTTGTATCTTCTTTGATTTCTTTCATCAGTGTTTTATAGTTTTCAATGTGGAAATCTTTCACTTCTTTGGTTAAGTTTATTCTTAGTTATTTTATTTTTTTGTAGCTATTATAAATGGGATTGCTTTCTTGAATTCCTTTTCAGATCATTCACTGTTGGCAGATAGAAATACTATTGATTTTTGTATGTTGATTTTCTATTCTGCATCTTTATTGAAATCGAGTATCAGTTTCTAAGCATTTATTGGTAGAGACTTTAGGTTCTTCTAAATATAAAATCACGTCATCTGCAAATAAGGATAATTTGACTTTTTCCTTTCCAATTTGGATTCCATTTCTTTCTCTGGCTAAGATTTCCAAAACTATGCTCAATAAAAGTGGTAAAAGTATGCATCTTTGTCTTGTTCCATATCTTAGGGGAAAGGCTTTCAAATTTTCCCCATCGGTATCATGTTAGCTGTGGGTTTGTCATATATGGCCTTTATTATCTTGAGCCATGTTTCTTCTATAGTCAGTTTGTTGACAGTTTTTATCGTGAAGGGATATTGAATTTTTCAAATGCTTTTTTTGTTTCTATTGAGATGATCATATGATTTTGTCCTTTATTCTGTTGATGCTGTGGTTCCCTATGCTTTGGGGGCAGCCTCCTTGGTGTGCTCAACCACCCATTTCTCAGGGTATAGGATGTAGCATGGGCTCAGATGCCAAGGACACAGCTGTACTACTGGGTCCAGACAGCGCCATGATGCTGCAACCCTCTGGGTGGATGTGAGGGAATCTTGGTGGGGTCCCAAGGATGTGGAGTATGGTGACTATTGGGCCCCAGGGCAGGATGAAGTCTAGTGTTGGCTGTTCTTTCAAAATGGCACCATCTTGCAACAGCTTAGGGACCAGAAGTGGTACTCCTCACACGTACTCTCTCTGGAGCAATGTGCAGTCACATGGACTCCAGGCAGCTCTCTATACTAGGCTCAGGGCTTGGGAGGACTGAGGGGTTTCATAAAAAATTTTATTCATCTCTAGTAATTGTTAACTATGTTGTGAGATTATTTTTTATAAGACTTGAAATTTAGGTCAAGAAAACCCAAGGGATTTATATGACTCATTAACAAATGGTTAGAATAAAAACAAAATAAACTTCTTCTGAAATATAACAAAAAAATACACCATTTTTTTCCATCAGAGTGGTTTCAAAACAGGAAGAAACATACTAGAAAAGATTCCCTTTGACAAAACATAAAGATTTAGAGGGGAGAGACAGAATTATGAAAAGATCTTTTAAAGTTGAAAGTATAAAGGATCCACAATTAGAGAGCTACATTAGTTATATATCTAGACCACATGTCTGAGACAAGAAATCCTGTGAAAAAAGTGCTTGAGCTAATCTAATATCTATAGATGAACCTGTTACCTCAACTATCATGTATGAAACTGAATCCTTTGAGCTCAAGTTGTCTTTGAAGCCCTGCATAGATATACATTAGTAGTAAAGGAATTGCTTTTTCCTACCCACTGCTATGTAATGTGACAATTTCTAGACATCTTTATACAAAGAAGGCTTGTTTGAGGAGAAACAAAGATATGTACAAAGAAGGACAGACATTTTTTCTCAAATCACTAGCCATCCTGTCTGCTGTTTTGTCATCCTTAACTGAATAGATGTCATCTATTTCCTACCAGACATAAGACAAGATGATTAAAGAGTATTAATAATGTCCTTCTCTTCTCTGTACTGCAGAAATAATGTATGTTTACTCAGAGCAGGTAATAGTATACTTAGAGATGCTAAGCCTATATACCCCCAAGTGGAGAACAATGAATAATAGTATTTGATCAGTCCCCGCTCCCCCAGTACATGGGAAAGTAGTTATAGGTAATTAGAATTGTAAGTGACCCATGTGGTCCAGACTTAGAGTCATGGAAACATTAGAACGTGAGATGGCTTAGAAAGCATGAGAACATTAACAGAGGTAGGAAAACGTGCCTTACCTCAAAGCAACAGTTTAAAAGATTGCATAAGGGCAAGAGTAAGCAAGGTATATTCAGAGAGCAATGATGAGGCCAATAATTGTCTTGGATTGGTTAGAGGGGGGATGAGTATTAATTTGGAAGAGCAACCAATACAAAACATATAATCTAGATTTATTGCTTATTGACATTAAACACCCCCATTGGAAGATCATGAACAAAAGAAAATAAATTATGTGTAAATATAAAGTTTAGCTACATAGAAATTCCCTGAAAATTTAAATTTGTTACAAAAGCACTTCACTTAACCAAAGGTCATATCCTCACCTAGACATGGTTGAGAAAACCGGAAGTAAGCAAAAAGCAGCCTTGAGTATTCAGGGGGAAAAAGAAATCACAAAACCACACACTAAGGTCACCCAATTAACCATTAGAAAACTCTCAGATTTTCACTTAAAGCCTATTCACTCTTGTTTTAGAGAAAATCTAATTTCCCTCTTCACTGCAGATTAGAAGCAAGAAATTAAAAGGGGTAGCTTCTAGACTCAGGCATCTGACAGTTGTAATATGTGATAGCTAACAGAATGACAATAAAAAAGGAGGCAGAAAAAGCATTCAAAGCAGCCTTAAATTGAGAGATGTGGGTAATTATTTACTTGAAACTAAGATCAACTATCTCAGTAAAAAAAAATCTTCATTACATTATTATAATGTCTCATTTTCACTCTCTGATAATTTTGTTCCTGTAACAGAAATTCATATTTTGCAATACTATCTAAAGGAGTATAGCTTAAAAATATGCCAAAAAGGGCAACCTTTCTCTGATTTTCTGACCAATTTCAAATGTTACATCCTTTTTCTTATAATAGCTTCCCATTATAACATGTGGTTTTACTTACACTAGACATGTCTAATATTTGCTTCACAAGAGCTGAATGAAGGCTATTGTACAACTACAATGTCTTCCTTGTAATGCTATAATCACATATTTGCAGGGAAATAAACAATTCTAAATAAAAATGTTTAAAGGCATATGTAGTCTAAGAAAACATCTTTTTCTTTCTTTCTTTCTTTCTTTTTTTTTTAACCAGGTAGATTTCTTGCCAACACAATTTTCTTCTCATTGATTTCATAGCATACAAAGTGGTCTAAGTGAACATATAAAAATGGAAATTGCTTCAAGGCTGAATATAATCCTGATATAGCAGTCATACTTTGTTGCTTTTCCGTATTAACCATTAACGCACAAAAAACTGACAACCTTCTACGATCTAGTATAGAATCTTTTATTTGTACCTTTGGCTGCCAGATCCATGTCCAAATGTGGCTGGAGAAACAGATGAGGATGGTGTCATGGTGTGAGAATCCTGGGTTCCTCTCTGGGGCAATGTTGTGATGTCTAAAATTAAAGAGAAATAATATAATCAATGCATTTTGAGTACTTATTAGGCCTAGACACTGTTCTAAGCTCGTTCCCCAAATAAATCTGTTTAATTTTTTTAAAAAGCCCTATTAGGCAGGACTATTATTATTCCTACTTTAAATATGAGGCAACCGTGGCTGAAAGGGTAAGTAACTTGGCCACAATCACAAAGCTAGAAAGCAGAGCCTAAATTCAAAATACATCCACCACATGAGAGTAATTTGGTACCTCAACTGGTATTTCCCCATCTATTTATTAATTACAGTACCTGTCAACCACCTACTAAGATTTGCTTTAAGACTGTAGAGCTGACATCATGATGTAACATGCACTCTAATCAGCGCTCTCCACTATTCCAGTTTTATGAAAAGGATAAAGGACAGAAATGTAGAATTCCAAAATACAGCACCAGCAATCTGCATTTCACTTTCTGATCTTCAGGGGTATGCTAGCAATTGATATCATGGACTGCTCTTCATTAGTAACAGAGGTCTTCAATATGACTATTTACTATACCATATTTCAATATGACTATCTACTATACCATATTTCAATATGACTATCTACCTATACATGGGTAGGCATGTATAGGTACATAAGGGCTCTTGAGGTTTAGTTTGTTGTCATGCCTACTGAATTATTCAAGATTCTTTTGGTTGCAAAAGATATAACCCAATCCAATTAACTTAAACTAATCTAAAATGTGAAGGGCTTATTGCTGGCCTCAAGTGAAGCTAGATCTAGGTGTTCAAACAATGTAATTTGTATGTTCTTCACTTCCCAGCTTGGCTTTCCCCCATGTTGCCTTCATTCTTAGGCTGACCTCAAGTGGTGTCAGAGTGGCTACCAGCAAGCTTAGGCTTCACCACCACAAAAAACAAAAGACAGTTTTTCTTTCTCAATGGTTCCAGCAGAAAGTCCTAAAATTACGTTAATGGCTGTAACTGGCCTGCTTAGATCACAGGCCTACTCTTTAACTAGTCTTTATAATCAAGGCATATATTATACTCAACTGTCATGTACCAATCACTGGCTCCAGAGCGTGGTTTAGCCCTAGTAGTATCATGGGCCTTAACTGAATCAACGGAGGAGGGTCAATCTCCAAAAGAGTTGATTTTACCTCGATGTAGGGAAACAGATGCTGAGCAGGGATAAACCACAGATGACCATTATATCCGTTTTGGCAAGCCAAAAGAATAAGTTGGCATCTTGTCATGTGACTTTGAGGAGATTTGGAGAATCTCCATCACCATGACTTCCCTATGGTGAACTAATCTGTGATTAGTTAAGGCAAGAGTGAGCCAAAGAATACTAACAAGGTCTCACTGAATCATATCAGTGCAGATTGTATAGACACAACAAAAGCAGCAGAAAACTTAGAGGCTATAGCAATAAGAGATGATGTGGCTATTTGGGCAAAGACAACTTTTACCGCAGAGGGTAGAGACATTGCTGCTAAAGAACTTTGCCACACAACAATCCACAGAGCGAATTCACATGGATAATGCTTATTGTGAAAGTAACCGCAAGTCACGCATGCATCAGCCTTTGTAGCCTTGCAAATACTCAGAAAGCAATACTGTCATCAGCAGTATCTTTAAATGCAAAGAATGCTGCATGAAGATAAGAGGTGAAAGAGCGCCAATAGTCTCCTACACACACGTTATTCTAATTTGATTCAATTTATCATGCTGCATAGGTTTTCATTCATTGAAAGTTGCAGTCACGCAGTTCAGACAGTTCTCTACTCACAAACACATTGTGTTAAGATACTCCATTTGTAAGTCAGTGCTTTTCAAGTTGGAGTTCATTTTTACATTGAAAATTTATTATAAATTGTAACTGGATTCTCAGGCTAACCCATGAGTATTAATCAAGTAATTTGAAGGTGCTTAGTACAATGCCTAGCACATTGTAAACTCTTAATAGATTCATATTAGTTATAACATAAGCATGAACAAAATCATCAGAATAACTTTTTAAAATAAAAAATACAAATTCAGGTAATAGCACTTAGAAAGATGACAGATAGGAATACTCAGTAAGGTAATATGAAAAATTAAGTCCTTAATTCCACTTTAAAGAAGGTATTTAATATATTTCAGCTTAAAGATTGTTTATTGTTACTAAAGAAGAATTTACAAATTTATTCTACTATCTTTTAGAATATAATATTACTTAAATTATTATGTTTTAATTTTGAGACTCTATGTAGTTACAAAACTGAAATATTGGGAGTATAACTAGACCCATACAGATGGGAATAGTATTTAATAAATTGCTTTTTATTTACAAGAAATTTTCAGAACTTCTTTTTCCACATACTTATATCTGGATGCAATTCCACTTCTAAATTGAGGACACAGTATATTGCTATTACCATAAAAAGATCTGTAATGGGGAGACAGCCATAATTGAATTTACATCTTAATTATTTACACTCTTCTCTTTGCAGCCTGAATATTCTATGCTTCAGAATTGTTTTGCAGACAAAATATCATCCAGGATTAGTGATGCAAACACTCTTTTGACACAGGTGACAAGTTCTTTTTGGTAACTTACATAACTTCTCAGTAAAATAAACTTTATTTAATAATTAGTTCCACAGATCTATTATAGAATAATTTGATGCTAATTTCAATGTGTTTTCAATTACATAAATGCTAAAGATATGTAATCTCTATCATTTATCTGACCACTTTTGTTTTAGTGACAAATTTGGGGAGACTTTTAAAAATTAAGTGTCTGCTTAAGAAATAAAAGTATAGGCTCATGGGTATCTAAGAAATTTAATGAGCTAGCATCAATAAGACCACTTAATTAGGGTTGGGCTACTACTTTCCAAGTATCCGCCATACAACTTGTCAAAAGAGATGGTATAGACACATCAGTACTGAACTTTGCTTATTCTTTCATTCATTCAACAACTTATTGAGTACCTACTATGTATCAGGCATTTTTTTTTTAGTCCTGGGGAGATAAGAATAAACAATATGAATCCCAGTCCTCCATGGAATTTATATACTTTGTGACAAACAGATACTTCTGTTCTTCTGAGGGAGAAAAAAACAGGGTGAGGATAAGGTTGGGAGAGGGTCAGTGATCAGGGAAGGCCTCTCCAAAGAAGGGACACCTGAGAAGAGACTTTATTGAGGACATAAACTATGCAAAAATCAGAGAGACAATAGAGAAGTGCAAAGGCCCCAGGTGGGACATGCTCATTATGTTCAAAAAGCATCAAGACCATAGTAGCTAGAACCAAGTGAGCAGACAAGAGGGAGAATGGTAGAAGATGAGGTCAGGGAAGTGGAGAGGGCTAGATCCTGTAGGGCCTTGAAGATTGCTTTAAGGAGGCTGGGTTTACTTTGGTTGTGATGAGAAAGCACAGGCTGGGAATAGGAGAGTGACATGATATGAACTTTGGATAAGAGGCTCTACAGAGGCAAGAAGTAGGACATTTCAGCAATTTAGGCAAGGGCTAATGTTATTTCAATTTTTGCATTTTTTTTTTTTTTGAGATGGAATCTTGCTCTGCCGCCCAGGCTGGAATGCAGTGGCATGATCTCAGCTCACTGCAACCTCCTTCTCCTGGGTTCAAGCGATTTTCCTGCCTCAGCCTCCCAAGTAGCTGGGACTACAGGCGCATGCCATCACGCCTGGCTACTTTTTGTATTTTCAGTAGAGACGAGGTTTCACCATGTTGGTCAGGCTGGTCTCAAACTCCTGACCTTGTGATCTGCCTGCCTCGGCCCCCAAAGTTCTGGGATTATAGGTGTGAGCCACCATGCTCGGCCATGTTATTGATATTTTGTAATATGGACTCTTTACTACCTAATTTTCAAGATGAAAAACAAAAATTGTTTTTGTGCAAACGGTATGTCAGGAACACAAAAATCAACTGTTTTAATTTTTGTAGGGTGGTACGAAGGCAGCTGGAATACAGTGCCTGTTTTTATATTGACTGTAAGGAAAGTGCTTACCTCAACTGCCAATTTACAGAGGATCTCTGTGGATGGTAAATCAGAGGAGAGTGTGAAAGGTAAGAATATCTTGAAACACATCTACCACCTTGTCTCCCGTCCCCTCCCGCTGTTGACAGCCTGACTCAGGTGCTGTTATGAATCAAAAAGCAGGAGAGGCACTGCAAGCACTGAACATTTTCCAAAGTAAAATGCTGCCATCTGGAGGCTTCTAGAGTACAAAAATGAGGCACACACACACACACACACACACACAAACTTTAATCCCACAAACACTGTTTCTGTTTGATGTTTCTATATGCAAGGGATTTTATTTGGAAAAAAATTTAAAAGGTCATTAATTCAAAAGAAAGAAGAATGAAATTTCCCAGTCTCATTCCCTTGCTTTGCCTGGCCCAATCTATTAAGTGGAACCTGTTTATGTTGGTTTTGAAACCTGTTCAGTAGGCTGTAAATTTACTCTAGATTGAAAGTTTGTATTCATTTCTTTCCCCTCTATAGTAACTAAGACTAGGCCTGGTCCCTCTGCAAATGGTCTGTCTTCTCCATCTCTTCCATGATTACTAATCTATTTAGGTTTTCTATTTATTCCATTTTGATAATTTACATTTTTCTAGGAAAACATTCATTTCTTCCAAATTTTTAAATATATTGTCATAGAGTTGCAAATAATATTCTTCTATAAAATTTTTATTCTTTTATCTACTAAAATTTTTATTCTCTTATCTACCCACAGTTGCATATAAATTTTTATCTTTAACATTATATCCTTTTACTTTCCTCTTTTATTGTCAGATTACGAGCATGAGAATGACATACTTGGACTATGTCCCAGAGAGACAACACTGATGATAATGAATATAATGGGCTGAAAGAGAACACTAGGAACACTGTTTAGAAGGCAACTATAACATCTCAAATTAGTGATGACTGACATCTGAACCATGGAGAAGATTTTGTAAAATAAAACTAGTAGGAATTTGTGACTACTGATGTGTTTATAAGATAAATAAAGAAGGTTAGCATGATGCTACAGTATCCTACCCAGGATGATGGGGATAATCATAACCAAAGGGGACAGAAAAATAATTTTTTGAGGGGACATTTGACTTTGAGGTGTTGGAATGACAACCATATGTAAATGTCCCATCAGTCTGGAGCTAGAAATACAAGTCAAAGCTAAAAGTGGCAGATAAAGTTGTGAGATCGGCTGGAAAAAAAATGTAGAGAGAAAAAAAAAATCGTATTAAGATGTCAGTAACTGAAATTTTTTTGTAAAGTCTTACATTTTGGGGCAGCTGAAGAAAATCTGGGTACATATTAGAGAAGCCAAAGGAGAAGAGAATTTTAAGAAGGAGGAGGTTTAGCAAAATCATAGCACAAAACAAGTAATACATTAAAATGATGATGAATTTATACAACAGAAAGAATAATTTTATATGAAACAAAGTAACCTAAATTGGAAAAATATTTCCAGTACATCTGACAGTCATAGAACCAATTTCCTCAATATAAGAGCATTTAAAAGTCAATAAAACCATAAAGGAAAATTTGATAAACTTCATTTTATCAAAAATTAAAACTTTTGCTCTGTGAAAGCCCTGTTAAGGAGATGAAAGAACAATATTCCGACTAGAGAAAACAGTTGTAAACCACATACCCAGCAAGGAATTTTATCTAGAATATAAAGAACTCTCAAATCCCAAAAGCAAAATAAGCAAATGATGCCATTAGTAAATGGGCAAAAGATATGAAGGGACATTTTACCAAGAATGAAATAGGAATGGAAAATAAGTACATGAAAACAAGTTCAACAACACTAGCTGTTAGGAAAATGCAAATTAAAACCACAATGATATATCATTAAACATCTATGAGAATGGCTAAAATAAAAAATGGTGATAATACTAAATACTAAGTAAGATGAGGAGAAATTTTATCACTCATACACTACTGGTAGAATGTAAAATGGTACAACCACTCTGGAAAATAACTTAGCAGTTTCTCTTAAAAGTAAACATGAATTTGCCATATGACCCAGCTGTCACACTCTTGGGCATGAAAATTTATGTTCACACAAAAACCTGTTCATGAATGTTCGTAGCAGTTTTATTTGCAGCTGCTAAGATTGAAAACAACCCAAAAATGACCTTCAATGGGTGAATAGTTAAACTCTGTTACATTCATACAATGGAATACTACTCAGCCATAAAAAGAATAAATGTATATAATAAACAATCTGGATAGATCTCCAGGCTATCATGCTTAGTGAAAATGCCAACCTCAAATGGTTAAATACTGTATGGTTAAACTTATATACTATTCTCCAAATAAAACTATAGAGATAGAGAAAAGATCAGTGGATGCGAGGGGACAGGGATGGAGTGGATGCTAATATAAAGTAGCACAAGTCTCCAATGTCCATTATCTCACTCTTTATGCCTTTGCATATCCATACCTTAGCTCCCACTTATAAGAAATACAGTATTTGGTTTTCTATTCCTGAGTTATTTCACTTAGAATAATGGCCTCTAGCTCCATCCAAATTGCTGCGAAGGACAGTATTTCATTCTTTTTTATGGTTAAGTAGTATTCCATGGTTTATATAGACCACATTTTCTTTATCCACTCATCAGTTGATGGGCACTTAGGCTGCTCCATATTATTGCAATTATGAATTGTGCTGTGACAAACATACATGGGCATGTGTCTTTTTTAATACGGCGACTTCTTTTTCTGTGGGTAGACACCCAACAGTGGGATTGATGGATTAAATGGTAGATCTACTTTTAGTTCTTTGAGAAATCTCCACATTGTTTACCATAGAGATTGTACTAATTTACTTTCCCATCATCAGTGTATATGTATTCCCTTTTCACCACATCCATGCCAATATTGTTGTTTTTTGATAATGGTCATTCTGACTGGGGTAAGGTGGTATCTCACTGTGGCTTTAATTGGCATTTCCTTGGTGATATGTGATGTTGAGTATTTTCTTTCATATGCTTATTGGCCATTTGGATGTCTTCTTTTGAGAAATGTCTATTCATGTCATTTGCTCATTTTTTGATGGGATTATTTGTGTTTTTCCTTGCTGATTTGAGTTCCTTATAGATTCTGGATGTTAGTCCTTTGTTGAAAGCATACTTTGCAAATATTTTGTCCCATTCTGTGGGGTGTGTGTTTACTCTGATGATTATTTCTTTTGTTGTGCAGAAGCCTTTTCATTTAATTAGGTCCCACTTACTTATTTTTATTTTTATTGCATTTGCTTTTGGGATATTAGTCATAATTTCTTTGCCTAGGCCAATATCCAGAAGAGTTCTTCTTAGGTTTTCTTCTAGAATTTTTATGGTTCCAGGTCTTAAGATTTAAATCTTAATGCATTTTGAATTAATTTTTGGTATGGTGAGAGATAGTGATCCAGTTTCATTCTTCTATATGTGGCTATCCAGTTTTCCCAGCACCACTTACTGAATAGGGTGTCCATTCCCTAACTTACGTTTCCATATGTTTTGTCAAAGATCAATTGGTTGCAAGTATTTGGCTTTCTTTGTAGGTTCGCTATTCTATTCTGATCTATGTACCTACGTTTTTATTTTTATTTCTATTTATTTTATTTTATTTTATTTTATTTTATTTATTTATTTATTTATTGAGACAGAGTCTCGCTCCGTCACCAGGCTGGAGTGCTATGGTGTGATCTCGGCTTACTGCAACCTCCAACTCCCTGGTTTAGGGGATTCTCCTGCCTCAGCCTCCTGAGTAGTTGGGATTACAGAGCTGGGATTATAGGCATGTGCCACCATGCCCAGCTAATTTTTGTATTTTAGTAGAGACGGAGTTTCACTATGTTGGCCAGGATGGTCTCAATCTCCTGACCTCGTGATCAGCCTCCCTCGGCCTCCCAAAGTGCTGGGATTACAGGCGTAAGACACTGCACCTGGCCCTATGTAACTACTTTTATACCAGTATCCTGCTGTTTTGGTTACTATAGCCTTACAGTATGAAGTCAGGAAATGTGATGCCTCCAGATTTGTTCTTTTTGCTTAAGATGACTTTGGATATTCAGGCTGTTTTGTGTTTCTATAGGAATTTTAGGATTTTTTTCTAATTCTTTGAAAAATTATGTTGGTGTTTTGATAAGAATTGCATTGAACCTGTAGATTGCCTTGGACGGTATGATTATTTTCATGATATTGATTCTTCCAATCCATGAGCACAGGATGTATTTCCATTTGTTTGTATCATCTATGATTTCTTTTAGTAGTGTTTTGTCCTTCTCCTTGTAGAGATCTTTCATCTCCTTGGTTAAGCATATTCCTAGGTATTTTGTTTTTTTATTGCTGTTGTAAAAGGGATTGAGTTCTTTATTTGATTCTCAGCTTGGTTGTTGGTGGTGTATAGCAGTACTACTAATTTGTGTGCATTGATTTTGTAACTTAAGACTTTAATGAATTCATTTATCAAACATAGCAGCCTTTTGGAGGAGACTTTAGGGTTTTCTAGGTATACGATCACAACATTGGCAAACAGAGATGGTTTGACTTCTTGTTTTCCAACTTGGATGCCCTTTATTTCTTTCTCTTGCCTAATTGCTCTGGCTAGGACTTCCAGCACTGTGTTGAATACAAGTGGTGAAAGTGGGCATCATTGTGTCATTTTAGTTCTCAGGGGGGATGCTTTAAACTTTTCCCTATTCAGTATGATGTTGGCTGTGAGTTTGTCATAGATGGCTTTCATTATTTTGAGGTATATTCCTTCTATACTTAGTTTGTTGAGGATTTTTATCATAAAGCAATGCTGAATTTCATTGAATGTTTTTTCTCCATCTGTTGAGATGATCATGTGGGATTTGTTTTTAATTCTGTTTATGCGATGAATTACATTTATTGACTTGCATATGTTTGAACGATCCCTGCATCCCTGGGATGAAACCCACTTGATCATGGTGAATTACTATTATTATTATTGTTGTTAGTTTTTGAGAAAGGTCTTGCTCTGTCACCTAGGCTGGAGTACAGTGGCACAATCATGGGTCACTGCACTCTTGACCTCTTGGGCTCAAGCAATCTTCCGACCTCAGCCTCCTGAGTAACTGGGAGTATAGGTGCACACTGCCACATGCATCTAATTTTTATATTTTTTTGTAGAGATGGGGTTTCACCATGTTGCTCAGGCTAGTTTTGAACTCCTGAGCTCAAGCAATCCTCCTGCCTTGGCCTCCCAAAGTGCTGGGATTACAGGTGTGAGCCACTGCACCTGGCTTGAATTATCTTTTTGATGTGCTGTTTGATTTGGCTTGCTAGTATTTTGTTGAGGATTTTTGCATCTATGTTCATCAGGGATATCGGTCTGTAGTTGTTCTTTTCTTTGTTATGTCCTTTTCTGGCTTTGGTATCTGGGTGACACTGGCTTGATAGAATGTGTTAGGGAGGATTCCCTCTTTCTCTATCTTTTGGAATAGTTTCAGTAGGATTGGTACCAATTCTTCTTTGGTAGAATTCGCTGTGAATCCATCTAGCACTGGGCTTGTTTCGTTGTTGGAAATTGTTTTATTACCAATTCAATCTCACTGCTTGCTATTGGTCTGTTCAGGATTTCTATTTCTTCCTGATTCAAGCTAGGAGGTTTGTATATTTCCAGGAATTTATCCATTTCCTCTAGATTTTTTAGTTTGTGTGCACAGAAGTATTTATAGCGACCTCAAATCTTTTGTATTTCTTTTGATCTTTTGTATTTCTGTGGTGTCTTTGTAATGTCTCCATTTTCATTTGTGACAGCTTGTTTAAATCTTCTCTCTTCTTGGTTAATCTAACTAATGATCTATTGATTTTGTTTATCTTTTCAAAGAACCAACTTTTTGTTTCATTGATCTTTTATATTGTTTTTCTTTTTAATTTCATTTAGTTTTGCTCTGTTCTTTGTTATTTCTTTGTTTCTACTAGCTTTGGGTTTGGTTTGTGCTTGTTTCTCTAGTTCCTTGAGGTGTGTGTTAGGTTGTCAATTGGTGACTTTGCAGACTATTCGATCTAGGCATTTAGCACTATAAATTTTCCTCTTACATTGCTTTTGCTGTTTCCCAGAGGTTTTGATAACTTATGTCACTATTATTCGTTTCGAAGAATTCGTTTCGAATGAATTCATCTTGATTTCATTGTTAACCTCAACATCATTCCGGAACAGATTAATTTCCATGTATTCGTATTGTTTTGAGGGTTCCTTTTGGAGTTGGTTTCTAGTTTTAGTCCACTGTGGTCTGAGAATATACTTGATATAATTTGAATTTTTAAAATATTTATTGACTTTATTTTGAGGTCTATGATATGGTCTATCTTGCAAACTGTTTCACGTATTAATGAGAACGTATATTTTGCAGTTCTTGGATAGAATGTTCTGTAAATATCATTAGGTCCATTTGTTCTAGAGTTCAGTTTAAGTGCAATGTCTCTTTGTTGACTTTCTCCCTTGATGATCCCTGTCTAGTGCTGTAAGTGGAGTGTTGAAGTCCCCCGCTATTATTGTGTTGCTGTCTATCTCTTTTCTTAGATCTAGCAGTAATTGTTTTATGAATCCGGGAATGCCAGATTTAAATGCATACATATTTAGGACTGTAAATATCTTCTTGTTGGATTTTTACTTTTATCATTACATAGTGACTTTGTCTTTTTTTACTGTTGTTGCTTTAAACTGTTTTATCTGGTATAAGAATAGTATATTCCTTCTCACTTTTGGTTTCCATTTGCATAAAATATCTTTTTTTTAACCCCTTTACCTTGAGTCAGTAAGAATCCTTATATGATAAATGAGTCTCTTGAAGATGGCAGATATTTGGTTTGTGATTTTTTAATCTGTCCTGCCAATTTGTATCTTTTGAGTGGAGCATTTAGACCACCTACATTCAATGTTTAATATTGAGATATGAGGTACTGTTCCAGTCATCATGTTGTTACCTAGATACTTTGTTTTTTCATTATTATTGTTTTATAGGCCCTGTGAGTCTTTATGCTTTCAAGAGGTTCTAGTATGGTGCACATCCAGCTTTTGTTTCAAGATTTAGAACTTCTTTCAGCATTTTTTTGTAGGGATGATCTGGTAGTGACAAATTCCCTCAGAATTTTCTTGTCTGAAAAAGACTTTGTTTTTTCTTCATTGATGAAACATAGTTTTGCTGGATATAAAATTCTTGACTGATAGTTACTCCATTTAAGGAGGCTAAAGATAGGACCCCAATACCTTCTGGCTTGTAAGGTTTCTGCTGAGAAGTCTGCTGTTAGTCTGATAGGTTTTCCTTTACAGGTTACTTGACACTTTTGTCTAACTGCTCTTAGAATTCTTTTCTGCACATTAAGTTTACATGGCCTGATGACTCTATATGCCTTGGTGAAGTCCTTTTTCCAGTGAATCTTTCAGGAGTTCTTTGAGCTTCTTATATTTGGGTGTCTAAATCTCGAGCAAGGCCAGGGAAGTTTTCCTCAATTATTCCCTCAAATAAGTTGCCTAAACATTTTGTTTTTTCTTCATCCCCAGGAACATCAGTGATTCTTAGGTTTGGCCATTTTATATAATCACATATTTCTTGGAGATTTAGTTAACTTCTTTTGAGTTTTTTTTCTTTATTTTTTCTGATTGGGTGAGTGTGAAAGGCTCATCTTCAAGCTGTGAAATTCTTTCTTCTACTTGCTCAAATCTATTGTTAAAACTTTCCCACTGCATTTTGTAATTCCCTAAAATGTGTCTTTCATTTCCAGATGTTCTAATTGTTTTTTTCTGTAAAATATCTAACTCTTTAGAAAATTTTTCATTCATATCCTGATTTTTAAAAAATTTCATGTTAGTTTTCACCTTTCTCTTGTATCTCCTTCAGTAATTTAATAAGTAACCTTTTGAATTATTTATCTGGTATTTCAAAGATTTCATCTTGGTTTGGATCCATTGCTAGAAAGCTACTGTGATCTTCGTCGGGGGGGCAGTTATAGAACCCTGTTTTGTCATATTATGAGAATTATTTTTTCTGATTCCTCCTCATTTGGATATATTTCCTCTAATTATTTTAGAATTTCTTTTTTATTCAACTGTGTTTATTTTTAAAATTCTTTTTCTTTTTTTCCCCTTAAGGATGTGACTTTAATGATTATAGTTTATTATAACCTAATTCAGCTCTGGGTGCTTTCAAGGGTGAAGACTCTGCATGAGTTTCCTGTTTATAGAGAGTCTTTACGATGACTTTCTCAGATATTGGTTGTAGTAACAACATGCTCAGTGTGTGAGCAGATTCGCTGTCTCCTGCGGGGTAGAATGGCAGAGCTCTCTTGAAGCTTATCTTATTCCTCAGTGGTATGCAGTTATTTATTTATTATTTTTCCCCCAGTATTTCATTTACTGGATTAAACAGTTCAGGATTCAGGCCAGTAGAGACGGGGTCCATGGGTACAAATCAGCTGTGGCTAAAACAAGTGGGTAAATGCAGTACCCAGTGGTGGGCTGAGGTCCCAGTCTTGACAGAGATGGTGGAGGGAGCTCTCAGTGAAACACACTGAGGTCTTTTCACAGGGAGGGAGGTAGCCACCTCAGCTCTCCTGTAGGCCAGCAGGAAAGCAATCTGCCTCCCAGTCACACTCCTGACCCAGTGTTCCAGCTATTTAGATCACACAGGCACCTCTCTACATCTGTAGGAATGCTGATGTTCCATGTAGAAAGGGATTGTGACTCAATCTCTTGTTGAAGCCTGAACTGAAGAGCAGTCCTCCTGTGGGGACGCAGTCACCCTTAAGTGCTCCAGAAAGTCTGTCTACAAGTGCACCCACACCAAGCTCCTATGGGAAAAGTCCTAGCTGGGTCCGCAGTGGTGGGTAAGGGTAAGAAATTTCTTCTCCAAGACCCTTCATTAGCACCAGGGCTGCCTGCCAGCTCTGTTGGGGTAGAGCTGCAGACTTTCCCCACTGAGCCCAGTACTGCACCTGTGCTTCTGCTGAAAGAAACTTCCCACAAGCAGAAAGTTCTGGGACTCAATTCCAGTCATCTGGATTCTTTTGTCCCACGGAGTGCTCCCTTGATGTGGTATACTCCCGCTTCTGGAGTAGGAGTCCCTGAGGCCCAGTTCGGCTGTTCCTTTGGGTCTAGCTACCCAGTGGGACCACAATACTCTACACTGGTGCCGGGAAATGTCTGCAAAGGATCCAGACATGTGAACTGTCCTCAAGTCTCCTACCAGCAGGTACCAGCACCAGCTCTGATAGGGATGGCAGGGAAATGATATAGACTCTGTGAGATTCCTTGGTTATAAATAACCTTACAGTGTTGGCTCTCAAATTCCAGTTGTAGTAGTAATGAACTGGTCATGTAACAGACTTAGAAGCTTCTGGTTATCTAGCCAGGGTGATTCAGGCAATGGTGATAGCTGAGGTCACACACAAGGTTTCTCCTTCCTGGGCACTGTGGTCTTCTGCAGTTTTCCATCTGGCTCATGGTGTAGGCTGTAGCCTGCCACTTCATTCAAAGGATCTGTGGTTTCTTTCAGTTTTCCTGTTAAATTTGTGTGTTGCTTGTTGGAATAAAGTTCACACTGTGAATCTCTATACACTATTTTGTCTTTCCAAGGGGGACAGGCATGCTAACAATGCCTCCAATCCACCACCTTGAGGGGAAAAAAAGGGAAGTCTTTACCATCAAGTTGAGTAGACTATTCTCCTTCCCTCTCCAACTTATGTTACTAGGAGGTAATCAGAATGCCCTTAGAGGAATTCCTAGATCCTCTGCAGGTGAAAGCTGACTCTTCTCTCCACTGATGGAAGGAAGAATAAAGGAAATGCCTGGTATAAGGAACCACCCTTTTCCTCTGGCTTCAGCTGTTCTCCCCTAACCAGAGTGGCCCAGAGTGGCAGCCTAAAGAAGCTCCAGTCCACTGGGCTGAGCTCAGCAGAAATGGAGAGAAAAACTACTAGCAGTCATGGCCCCTGCGTGCCCCCTCATCCATCCCAGCCTCCCAGGAATTGAAAAAGGTGGGTGTGAGTTTCTTTTTGCTGTGCATGAAGGGAAAGAGACAGATCTGGAGAAGGGGCCACAAGTCTCAGATTATAGTGAAGCCTATCACAGAGACAAGGATTCTGGCAGATCTAGGGGAGGCAGGGTCCCCAGGGATATCCCAAGGCCCTTTGATGCCTGATTTCAAAGCAGGAAGGCCCATAATACTCTGTACTTCTCCTTCCCCTGCAGTGGGTACAGTCCAGCATCTAGAACCAATAATGCTGCCTCAGCCAAGTATATTTGAACTCTACAGGGATGGGAGGGTGAGTGTAACTCTGGAAGAGAAAGAAGGATCCCCAGGAACTCTGCGATCCTGATGGGAGAAAAAAAGAGCTTCATGGGAAAGGGATTTTCCCCTGAGCTCTTTACATACCTTGCTCCTTTCTCTCAGGCCACAGCTCATAGGTCACCTCCTCACTGGGGCCCTCTATACTCCCTGATGAGACCACCCCCTCCAATTCTTCCAGAATCCTGGCTATTGCCTTCTTTGGGTTCTGATCCCAAATTATCTTGTATATTTATTTCCTTTACTTATTTATTGTCTCTCTCTCTGAGGTGATACATATGTTCCATGAGAACAGGGACCTTATCTGCCTTGTTCCCTGCTGTCTTAGCTTGGTTTACCCCAAAACAGATGTAGATTTGGTTTTTTGAGAGGTAAGTCCAGAAGTGAGACAGGAAGGAAGGAAAGCAAAGACAGTGTTGATGAGCAGGTTACCACTGGGGGCGAACTAGGCCTCAATCCTTCTGGAGATCCTCTCAGAAACTATGGGAGATGCTTCAGAATTGTTCTACTGAGGGATAAGGAAGCTGGGGTATATCCAACATCTTCTCCTCATTGGTTGAGGATCAACCTCAGTCAGTTCTGAAAGGTTGAGGATCCTTCCAGAAGTGTTAATGCACACCCAGGCCTAGAGAACACCCTCAGCAAAGACACTTGAGAATCCATTGGCACAAACAGGAAGCATGTACAGGAGATCTCCGGAGAAGGCTGAATGGATATGGGTCAGGCAAGAACAAATTATTCCTGTCATAACCTCAGTACCAAGATCAAGCTCTGGAATATGGTACACACTCCATAAACAAGAGCCAAACAAAAAGGAAGATTGAGAAATGAATGAATAAAAGAATGGCTGAATGGGATTCTAGTAATTCTATTACCTGAGAGGATTGTTTTTGTTTCTTGGTGTTGGCCTTAATTTTGACCCAGGTTTTTGACTTTTACATCTTCCCTGTATGTATACTGGGAAAGGTCCATACTATTTTTCCTGGCGAATACTCCTCTTCCTCTTCACCTCTGCGACTGCTGCTTCATATTCCTCCTTCATCAGTGAAAGGTGTTTCCTTGTGCTCACCCACCTCAGAAAAAAATCACTTTCAGATTGACTTCATTCCTACTCATTTTTCAGTGAGAAAACATTGCCAGATTTCTTGGAAATAAATATTGCATCGCTTACTGATCCAGTTTTTTTCTGGTATATAAGCTATTGCCTATAAATTAGCTGGCCTACTTTTTAGAAGTTGCATTAATTCTTTCGGGGCAATTGAGTGCCCTTTAGTGCACAAACAGCAATAGAAGTTAAATTTACAACATGGCAGACTGGAACCATTACTCTAGATCAATGCATTCTAGGGACCACTTTCTTCTTTTCTCCTTTTTATATAGTTTTCATCTGAGTTATGAATAGGACATCTTGACCTAAGCAAAGAAGTATTATATCCATGGGACATTTAAATTCTTGATTAATAATACTAAAAATCTTTTAACCTTAAATGAATATTGCTGATGTGCACATTCTTTTTGCTTGTCACCCAGAGCTTTTGGTTCACATAAGCTTGGCTTAATTTTATTACATAGCAAATAGTGAGAATGAACTTTAGCCATGAAAAAAAGTAATAACCCAAGTATTGAAGGTGAGGCCTGGTGGGAGGTGATTAGATCATGGGGGTGTTTTCTAATGGTTTAACACCATCCCCTCATGAGATCTGATTGTTTGGAAGTATGTAGTACCTCCTCCTTTGCCCTCTCTTCTTCCTGCTTTGGCCATGTGATGACATGCCTTGTTTCCCCTTTGCCTTCCACCCTCATAGTAAGTTTCCTGAGGCTTCCTCAGCCATGCAGAATTCTGAGTCAATTAAACCCATCTTCTTCACAAATTACCCAATCTCAGGTAGTTCTTTATAGCAATGTGAGAACAGATTAATACAACTATTAAATAAACTTCTTTCTATTTAAGGGTCCTATGATGGCTAATTTTATGTGTCAAATGGCTGGGCCATGGTACCCCAGTTTTTGGTCAAATGGCAGTATAGATGTTGCTGGGAAGGTATTTTTTAGATGTGATTAACATTTAAAACTATAAATTTTGAGTAAAGCAGATTAGTGTTCAAAACATAGTTTGGTCTTATTGAATCAGTCAAAGGCCTTAAGAGAAAGCTAAGGTTTCCCAAAAAAGAAAGAATTCTGCATAGTCTGAACACCACATAGTCTGCGGATTTGAGACTGCAACATCACCTCTTCCCTGGGTCTCAAGCCCACTTGACTACCCCTAAGATTTCAGACTTGTCAACCTCCAAACGGTGAGCCATATCCTTAAAATAAATCTGGGTGTGCGTGTGTGTGTGTGTAGGTATATTTTGCTTTCTTGCATTTTGCAGATATTGTGTGTTTTCACAAATTGAGGGTTTGTGGCATCCTGCATTAAGCAAGTCTATCAGTGCTATTTTCCCAATTGGATAGATTCAGCTTTTGAAAGAAGTAGAAGTTCTGCTGCGGCTAAAAATGCTATCAAACAGCATTGCAGACTACAGAGAAATCTCTCATAAAAGGAAAAGTGGGCCAGACACGGTGTGGGCTAGACAACGTGGCGGCTCATGCCTGTAATCCCAACACTTTGGGAGGCTGGAGCAGGCAGATCACAAGGTCAGGAGATCAAGACCATCCTGGCTAACATGGTGAAACCCCATCTCTACTAAAAATACAAAAAATTAGCCGGGCATGGTGGTGCGCACCTGTAGTCCCAGCTGCTCGGGAGGCTGAGGCAGGAGAATTGCTTGAACCTGGTAGATGGAGGTTGCAGTGAGCCAAGATGGTGCCACTGCACTCCAGCCTGGGCAACAGAGTGAGACTCTGTCTCAAAAGAAAAAAAAAAAAAAAAGAAAGAAAGAAAGAAAAAAAAAAGGAAAAGGGAATCGACACAGCAAACTTCACTGTGGTCTTATTTTAAGAAATTACCAGCTGGGCACAGTGGCTCATGCCTATAATCAAAGTACTTTCAGAGGCTGTGACGGGCTGATCACGAGGTCAGGAGTTCGGGAACAGCCTGGCCAAATAGTGAAACCCTGTCTCTACTAAAAATACAAAAAATTAGCTGGGCATGGTGGTGGACGCCTGTAATCCCAGCTACTTGGGAGGCTGAGGCAGGAGAACCGCTTGAACCCTGGAGGCAGAGGTTGCAGCGAGCCAAGATTGCACCATTGTACTCCAGCCTGGGTGACAGTGTGAGACTCTGACACACACACACACACACAAAAAGAAGAAAAAAAGAAAGAAAGAAAAGAAATTACCACAGCTACACCAACCTTTAGCAACTACCGCCTTGATTAGTCAGCAGCCATCAATACTGAGGCAAGACCTTCTACCAGCAAAAAGATTACAACTTGCCAAAGGCTCAGATGATTTTCAGCATTTTTAGCAACAAAATATTTTTAAATAAAGTATATACATTGTGTTTTTAAACATAATGCCACTGCACATTTAATGGACCTGTATAATATAAATATAACTTTTATATGCACTGGGGAACCAAAAAAATTTGTGTGACTCGCTCTATTGCAGTGATTTGGAATAGAACCTGCAACATCTCTGAAGTATGCCTGTGAGTGTATACACACACACACACACACACACACACAGTTGAGCATCACTAATCCAAAATCTGAAAAGCTCCAAAGCCCAAAACTCTTTGATTGCCAACATGATGCCACGTGTGGAAAATTCCAAAAGTAGCCTAGAGATGGCTCACGGTCAAAACACAGGACCACACCACCGTTTATCCAGCATCCCCAAGGAAAAAAGGACTCTTTCAGCCCCATTCTTCATTAAATGGAACCAGATGTCTGACTCTTTACGTATGCAAAAAATATATGTCTCATAGTCCATCAGTAAACTGAAAGAAGTGGATGTTGAAGAAGTTTTTGACATTGATAATGATGCTCCAGGCCGGGCTTGGTGGCTCATGTCTGTAATCCCAGCACTTTGGGAGGCCGAGGGGGGGGGGTGCATCACCTGAGGTCAGGAGTTCAAGACCAGCCCAAACAATATGGTGAAACCCTGTCTCTACTAAATACAAAAAATTAGCCAGGAGTGGTGGGGCATACCTGTAATCCCAGCCACTTGGGAGGCTGAGGCAGGAGAATGATTTGAACTTGGGAGGTGGAGGTTGCAGTAGGCCGAGATTGTGCCATTGCACTCCAGCCTGGACGACAAGAGCAAAACTCTGCCTAAAAAAAAAAGTAAGAAAATGAGGCTCCAGTTGTTTATTCTTTGACTGATGGTGAAATAGCAGAAATGGTTCTGAATCCAGGTGATCGTGATAACACTGATAATGAAGATGACATTTGTTAATGCTGCAGAAAAAGTGTCAATAGACAGCATGGTGAAAATATGTGATGGGCTTACTGAAGAACTACAGCAGTCTGCATTCATAACAGAGCAAGAAATAACGTCAGTTTGTAAAATCAAACAGACAGCCACACACAGTGGCTCACTCCTGTGATCCTAGCACTTCAGAAGGCTGAGGTGGAAAAATCTCTTGAGTTCAGGAGTTTGAGACCAGCCTAGGCAACATAGTGAGATCTCATTTCCACAAAAAATTAAAAAATTATCCAGGCATGGTAGCATGAACCTGTCGTCCCAGCTACTTGGGAAGCTGACGTGGGAGGATCAATTGAGCTTGGGAGGTCGAGGCTGCAGTAAACCATGATCATACCACTGCACTCCAGCCTGGTGACAAAGCAAGACCCTGTCAAAAAAAAAACCAAAACCAAAAAGAAAAGAGAGACTTCTGAGCCAACAAAAGAATAAAAGTTGTTAATGAAGCAGATGACTGGAGGAAATATTTTAAAAAGCCATCCAGCAGAATGCCTCCTCATCCCTAGAGGACCCACTTCCTCATCCCTCAACTGCTTCTGATTGTTTCTTCTCATCTTAAAACATCATTTTAAATAAAAACACAGCATTCGAGCTGGGTGCAATAGTTCTAGCCTATGGTCCCAGCTACTCAAGAGGCTGAGGCAGGAAGACAGCTTGAACCCAGGAGTTCAAACCCAGCCTGAGCAACAAAGAGTGATCCCATTTCTAAAAACAAAAACCCACAACATTGTAGGTGGAGACTAACTGAAAGCCTGCTGTTGTTTGTTGTTTGTGTTAACAGCTGATACAGGTATGCTGGTGGTGCTACCGTGCTGCTTAGTTCCCCCGATCTTATTTTTTCGCTGTATTAATGTTATGTCATTTATTTTGCTGTTAAGTGCTTAAGTGTGAATAAGTGTAAGAGAAAATGATTGCTTATTCATAGCATATTAATTCAGAGTCAAGAATGATAGTGACACCAAACAACCACAGATTATCTACATGGATGGCTGAGATAATGACACCTTTGCTTTCTTATGGTTCAGTGTACACAAACTTTTCATACACAAATGTATTAAAATATTGTATAAGATTATCTTCAGCTATGTGTATAAGGTGTATATGAAACATAAAAGAATTTTGTGTTTAGACTTGGGTCCCCTTCCCAAAATATCTTATTATGTATATGCAAATATTCCAAAATCTGAAAAAGCCTGAAATCTACAACACCTCTGGTCCCAAGCCTTTTGGTTAAGGAATCCTCACCCCATATATACCCCATTAGTTGTATTTCTTTAGAGAACCCTTGTTCCTAAATTTCAAAGAAAGTAAATCTTTAGAGGAAAGTCTTACATGAATTTTTATGTTTAGGAAGATTTCTTCCTTGATTATCCTCCATCATTTCAGATACCATATTGGGTATTAAGAATACAAAGAAGAAAAATGATGGGCATTGCTCTGACATTTCAACATGATGAGACAACAGCAAAGATATATGCAAGGGAGGAAAGGAGGCTGGGAAGGCTTGACAGAAAAGTCACATTTGAGCTGTATCTTGAGAGATTAATAGGAGTTGGCTAACTGGTAAAGGAAGGAGGGATCTTCTACACAGGTAGAACATTTGGGTCAAAAATAGGGCAGCAATCTCTGATATTCATACATTTATTTAACAGATATTTAATGAATGTATGTTTTGTGTCAGAAATGAGTTTTGTCCCTAATTTTGACCCATGTTTTTATATCCCCTTCCTCAAGCTGGGGAAGATGGATCATACTTATCCTTCTAGATGGCTGCCTCTCATAGTTCTGTTCCCCTCAGAACAGAACATATCACCAGGGATAAAATGGTGAGCAGAAACAAACAGAAAGGAGATGTTTAGAATTAGTTTTGCAGCTAATGACAAAAGACCTAAAATAACAGTGGCTTATTAGACAGAATTTTATTGTTCTCTCATCTAAATGTCCATATCAAAGATCTAGAGTAAACAGATAGCAGTGGGCTTTATTTTTATTTTACTGTTCCATCAACCTCATTAGGCAGCTATTGCTTAGTGATCCAAGATGGTAGCTTCAGCTCTATTTCTCTTGTCTATAGTATTCTAGCCAAAAGAGGGGGAAAAGGAAAAGAAGATGAGCATACATCTTCTCTTTAAAGACATTTCTTGGAAATTCCATATGTCACTTTATCAATATCCCATTTTAAATAACTTAGTTCTATAACTAAAACTAGTTTTCATTTCTACCTAACATATGCCCAGCTAAAAATTGAAGAAGGAAAGACAAATATTAAGAGTCAATGGACTGCACTGCAGAAAGGAGAGAATCAGGATGAATAACTCTGAAGACTACACTTAAGCTGAAAAATAAAGTTGATAAGCAGAAGCTAATTATTGTTTTATATCTTCTAAAGTCTTTACTACATAATTACATTGTCTTAATGATAGCCATTTAGAGCTAGTTGTTTAGAAGAAAAGTATACTCGATTTAAAAGAAAAACAGGTAACAAATTTTTGTCTACATGAGTTAATTGACCCATGGTTATGGCAATTGGTTTTTAAAAGATGAATTTATGCCCAAGATTTATATCGTTATTTTTTAACGTTTTGAATCCTTCATATGATACATGTGAAGGGAAAACACAAGCAATGAAAACACAAAATAGAAGTCAATAATATGGTTTTGCTATTAGTTTTTCACTAATAGCAAAAGTCAAAAATGTTTTTAATTATTGTATTCAACCATATCTATGTGGTGACCCTTGAGAAGCAGCACTCAGACCTCCTTTCAAAGTATTTGCTGTGAGGAACATTATTGACTGTCATATCTCCACAAGCTTCACATGGAGGCCACACATTCTCCTCCTGCTCCCAGCCTATGAATAAGCAAATAGTGGAGATACCAGAAAAGTAAACTGTGAGATTTCCAAGCCTAGTCCTCAAAACGTCTCGTAGCTTCTGTTCTCAGCCTTCACGTGCCAACACCACAGGAAGAAGCCCAGGAATCCTCCTCAAGAATAAGAGACTAAACAGAGTAATTCAGTCAATAGCTGACACCAACCACCAGACCTAAAAGAACATCTTGAACCATCTAACTCCATCGAAATTACCAGGTGACTTGTAACCACCTGAGCAATCCCAGGCAAGGCCTGGAGAAGAACTATGTGGCTCAATTCCACCCATATTGCTGACCCACAGAATCATGAGCAAATTAAACTGTTGCTGTAATAAGCTAGTAAATTTTCGATCATCATATTAAGAAGCAATAGATAACAAATGTGTACCATAATTAGAAGGTATAGGGTGATTAAAGATTTAAAAAATATACATGACAAATACATACAAGGTTCAGCTCTATATTAATATCAAATAAAATCAATTTTAATACAAAAGTTACTATTAAAGTTAAAGGTCAATATAATTCTAAATTGTGTACACATTATAAAAAGTTCTCAAAATATATAAAGCAGAAAAAAGGAAATGATGCAACTATAAGAAGTAGATAAATTCAAAATCAACACAGCTGTTTTAGTGATTAAAATAAGTCAAGCAGACAAAAAAATAAGCATAAAGGAGATGTAAGACCCTATATCCTGTGGTGGGCAGAATTCTAAGATGGTCCCCAGTATAGCCCTGTGATATACACAACCCATATAATCTCCTCCACTTGAATATGTGCAGGACCTGTGAATATAATGTGATAGTCACTTTCTTAATTACACTATATTATATCCAAATCCATCTTGCCAGACTAGAGAGATTCTCCAGCTGGCTTTTGGTAAAGTAACCTGTCATCAGGGAGAAGATCCTTTGGCTAGGACCAGAGTGGGCTCTAGGAGCTGAAAGCAACCCCTGGCCAACAGTCAGCAA
The DNA here is from genome assembly GCF_002776525.5 of Piliocolobus tephrosceles. Taxonomy (NCBI): domain Eukaryota; kingdom Metazoa; phylum Chordata; class Mammalia; order Primates; family Cercopithecidae; genus Piliocolobus; species Piliocolobus tephrosceles. The sequence goes on along the minus strand of NC_045437.1, from coordinate 105,331,865 downwards.
GGAAATGAAGACATCAGTTCTACAACCACAGGAACTGAGTACAGTTGACAATGTGAATGAGCTTGGAAGAAGACCTTGAGCTGCAGATGAGAACATTGCTGGTGGATACTTTGATTTCAGTCTTGTTTCCCATGAGCCCATGCCCAGACTTCTGACTTCTAGAAGCTGTGAGTTAATCAATGGGTGTTGTTTTAAGCCTCCAAGTTTGTATTAATTTGTTATACAGGAATAGAAACTTAATACAATAGTGCCTCCTTCTCTGAGGGGAATACATTCAACAACCCCCAGTTAATGCCTGAAACTACAGATAGTACTGAACCCTATATAGACTGTTTTTCCTATAAAAGCATAGCATGATAAAGTTTATAAATTAGGCACAGTAAGGGATTAGCACCAATAACTAATAATAAAACAATTATTATAATACATTGCAATAAGTTATATAAATGTGGTCTTTCTGTTTCTCCTAGAATATCTTATTGTGCTGTACTCTGTTACAATGACTATGTGATGAGATGGAGTGAGGTGAATGACATAGGCATTGTGATGGAGCGTTAGGCTACTACTGACTTTCTGTATTCGTGACTCTGTGTAACCATCCCTTATTTGCAGTAAATGGCTTGGTGTCACTCATTTCAGAAGATCATTTGCTGAAGTCTCCATATAGGTTCAGTGCTTTCTAGTGAAAACCACATTGCTGTTGATTGGAACACATTTTCTGTTCATGTCTTCTATTCACAAATTTAATGGCTTTTCCATCTTAACTAAGCACTTATTATGGACTGGGGCTGTAATTTTTTTTTCTTTTTTTTTTTTTTTTGAGAGGGATCTCACCCTGTTGCCCAGGCTGGAGTGCAGTGGCACGATCTTGGCTTACTGCAACTTTCGCCTCCTGGGTTCAAGTGATTCTCCTGTCTCAGCCTCCTGAGTAGCTGGGGTTACAGGTGTCTGCCACCATGCCTGTCTAATTTTTTGTATTTTTAGTAGAGATGGGGTTTCACCATGTTGACCAGGCTGGTCTTGAACTCCTGACCTCAGATGATCCATCCTGAGGCTGTAACTTTTACAGTTTAAGTTGCAACAGCAAAACTAACAGGAATTTCTTTTTCCTTCTTCGTGATTTCACAGATAGAAGATTCATTCTTACTGTATCTTTTAGCAATCTCAGCAATTTTTTTCTTTCTTTATTAAGTTGAGAACTGTCACCTTTTTATTTAAAGGAAGCACTTTATGGCTTCTTGGTGGCACATCTGAATTACCAGCATCACTACTCTTGTAATTTGGGGGCATTAATAATTAAAATAAGGGTTACTTGAACACAAGCACTATAATACCGTGACTGTTGATCTGATATCTGAAAGGGTTACTAACTAATCGGTGGGTAGTACATATAGCATGGCTACACTGGACGAAGGAATGACTCACATCCCTAGTGGGACAGCATGAGATTTCATCACTGCTCAGAATGGCATGCAATTTAAAACTTATAAATTACTTCTGGAAGTTTCCATTTAATATTTTCTGACTGTGGTTGACCGTGGGTACCCAAAACAATGGAAAATGAAACCACAGATTACTGTACACATTCAACACTTAGAGAAGCATATTCTCAACCATGCATGGAATATTTAAAAAATGATCACAAACAAAGTCTTAGGGCAAGTTTCAGCAAATTTCACATTATTAATGTCATACAGACTATGTTCTCTGATACCACTACAATTAATACCACAATCTATACATCAGTTTCAGGGCATCCAGAAGTTTTCAGTGCTCCAGGGTAGCCTAAAAGTGCTAAGAGTGCTATACATGAGCAAAATCCTGACCTCAGGAGAAAGAGGTCACCATGAGTGAAAATATTGGAGACAAATGACTGACAAACTCTACGATGAGGCCTGTGCCTTGAGAGTTCACAACATGCCAGACACTAGCTGTACTTCCAAGTCGCTGGTCCAGGGTCCATAGCAGGACCAGCAATGACTGCAAGGACACTTTTCTCCCCAACATCCCCAGAAATTAGAAAGCCCCTTCCCTGCCACACCTAAAAGTTTCTGGAGAAAAGCAGGTAGGAGGGAAGAGACAAGTACTGGTAGTGACCCAAAAGGGAATGAGTATCCCCAAAAGACTACTTAAATGGAAATAAATTGAAATACTATTGATAAGCAAAGTTTAAATTTTGCTTAGTTTCCCTATTATGCAACATAGGTGGCTTGGAGATATTTTTTTCCACAGCTGAGAGGAGTGTGAGTGACAATATTTTAACACACCACACACAATTACACAATTTTCTTTTAAATGAGTTTTAAAGAAGTGTGTGTGTGTGTGTGTGTGTGTTTGAGACAGAGTCTTGCTCTGTCACCCAGGTTGGAATGCGATGGGTTGATCACACCTCGCTGCAACCTTGACCTCCTAGGCTCAAGTGATCCTCCCACGTCAGCCTCCTGAGTAGCTGGGACTACGGGTACATACCACTACACACAGTTAATTTTTTTTTTTTTTTTTTTTAGTAGAGATGGGGTCTTGCTGTTTCCCAGGCTGGTTCTTGAGCTCAAGTAATCCTCCCGCCTCAGCCTACCAAAGTGCTGGGATTCAGGCATGAAGCACCACGCCTAGTCTACAAGAACAGTTTTTAAAATCAGTTCATAATATAGCATCTCATGGTAGGTATTTGCCTGTTAGACTTATCTCTATACCATTACCTCAAACTCAACTGCTTAACAAAGACCAAGCAGGTAACATACATAAATGAAGCAGATTAAGTTTCACAGAATAGGATATGGTGAAGTCTTTGACAAACTGAGGAACACAAGCCCGAAATAAAAGCATCCCAAATTCTGTGGACTGGTTCTAGTCAATGAGCCACCATTTTTCATCTTCCATAATATGGAACACATATGTATAGTTGCCATCTCTATAACAGCTTGATCAAATTGTATCATATTTAAATATTTTCTATGTCTGTTTCTCCCATAGTGACAGCCTCCAAATGCTGGAACATTGTCCTATTCATCTTTATATCCCCCAGGATGTATCTCCTGGCATATGATAAATCTGCTATAAATGTTTGTGGTGGGAATGGTGAATGAAAGAATAAATGCACAAGGGCCCATAGCAGCAAAAAAATGCAAATCAATACATTAACGGAATGATAGTAAGAGGAATCAAATCAGGGACATGAGCAGGAGACAACTCACAAAAGTCTGCCTCTCTGTGATGCGACATGCAAACAGCTGACAGCTCTCTGCTTAATGACAGTCTGTGACCTGAGATTCTAGAAGCTCAGTGTTTGAAAAAGGCACTAATTTCTTTCATTTTTAATTAGGTGACCAGTGATTAGATTATTATTGCTAGAGACAGGCTGATTAAGAAGTCACTGACAGTCATTTGTCCTCCACAGAGAGCTGTCACATGGGTACATTTACATAATGACAGCTTCCCAGCTGGGAGCTCTACTGTCTGCTTGTGTCACTTCTGGCGATAAATGCTGGTCCTTCACTGTTTGGGACTTCAGTAAATTTCTCCAAGCAAGCAGTCTTTTAGAGGAAACTTTGAATGAAAAACCTTAGAAATGGAAATACACCCTAAGGGAATTTGCTAAGGCTTCTACATCTCTTTTTTTCCCTAGGAAATTTCCTAAGGTAGTGGTTGTAGGGGAGGGTTCATCATTTCCATTTAAATGCTTAGAAGAATTGTTTAAAAGTATATCACCTTAAAGGTGATGGAGTTATAGGGGAGTGTGTGTATATATGTGTGTGTGGGGGGTGAGGGGGTGGTGTATGGCAAAGGGTTTGAAAAGTGGGGGATGGGTGGAAAGTTCTCACCTACATATTGTATCTGAAAAGCAGAGAAAGGCCTTTTCATTTAATAAACGTTTAAAACTGACAGTCCCAAGCCTCTAGACTGCCTTATTTTAATTTTTTCTTATTTGTAATTTTCAGAAATGTTTCAAACATCATTGTGTTTCTCCATTTTTACATAAACAGTTGATTACATTCACAAAATAAAACATTCAGTCATATTAAGACAAAGGGGAGGGGGAGGGTAGTGAAGGGGAAAAGGGAAAGGGAGAGAGAGCAAGAGGTAGAAAGGAAGAGGGAGAGAAGGAGAGGGGGGAGAGAGAATTCCTCTTCTGATTCTTTCATATTAGTGAAGCCTGGGTTATTTTCTAAATGGAATTTCATTAATCAAGTCCCCAAGTTGAATCATAAAAAAGGCAAATGGAAAAACAGAACTTCAAATGCAGCCTTCAAAACAGCTGAAAAATATGAGATACTAGCTCATTTGGATTAACTGTTCTAAATTAAAGAAAAATCCAATTATGCAAAATAAGAAAAACTGGTTTACAATGTTGCCAGCTAGGAGTACTTCTGGACTAATAATGATATTCTACCTATGTGTCTGAAATTCTCTGAAATAGGTGAAACATTTTTCATGTATTTTATTTACATTATTAATTTGGTAAATCTATTTTTCCATGGTTATGCTCAGTATAGTATCCAAATTGTAGGAGTACATCTAGATTAAAAAGGGCTTATTCCAAGTACACAAAGAGTTCAACATCAGAAAATCTACAAATGCAATTTACCATAGTAACAGACTCAAGAAAAAAGCACATTTATTTTGCTTATAATTGTGTAATTTGGGCAGGACTTGGTAGAGATAGTTCATCTCTGCTATACACAGCTTCAGTTGGGGTGTCTCAACTGCAGCTGGGCAGATCAACTTACTTGCTCACTTACTTGGCAAGCAAGTTGGTACTAGCTGTCATCTAGAAGCTCAGATGAAACTTTTAGGGAACCTCAGGTCCTCTCCAGAGGGCTACTTGGACTTCTTTCCAGCATGGCCAGGGATTTCCAAGAGCAAGTGGTCAAGCGACTTGGGTGGAAGCTGCAAGGCTTCTTATGATTTAGTCTTAGAAGTCCCAAAACGTCATGCCCATTGCATTCTCTAGAGTAAAGCAAGTCTCTAAAGTCAAAATAGATTTAAGGGGAGGGGACTACCTAATCTGATTTATGGGTGCCAGCCTTTATAGGAGTTATATGAGAGCACTAGCCTGGAGTTTACACCTGGAGATCTGGGGGGTCTGTGGGATGGTATAGCACCTCCTCTCTTAGGGGGAAGGAGTCATTGATCCCATGGGAAGCTAAATCTGGATGTAGCTTCTCCAATCAATGGAGGAGGTAAGCTGAGTCTCAGTTAGCCTGTTGACAAGACAACCCACAATGAGTACCACAATGAGTACTTTAGCCAATCCTCTCACAGCATTCCAGGTTTGTCTGTCTACTTTCATCCATTATGCTGGACACTTCCTGGGTCCCTTCACTATTTCCCACCATCAGGTATCTCTGTTCTCTCTTCTTGGAATTCCTATTATTTGGACATTGAATTCCCTAGACTAGTCTTCTAATTTTCTTGTTTCTTTTTTTATTCCTATTTTCCATCTTATATCTTTGTTCTGTTTATTGAGGGATTTCCCCATTTTATCTTCCAATATTCTATCAAGTATCTTCCCCTGCTATTGTGTTTTTAACTTCCAAAACTTTGTGTGTGTGTGTGTGTGTGTGTGTTTTTTTAATGGTTTAGCATCCAGAGGTATAAAGAGGAGCTGGTACTATTCCTTCCAAAACTATTCCAAACAAAAGAAAAAGAGGGACTCCTTCTAACTCATTTTATGAGTAGGAGGTATCATCCTGATACCAAAACTTGGCAGAGACACAACAATAAAAGAATATTTCAGGCCAATATCCCTGATGAACATCGATGCGAAAATCCTCAATAAAATACTGGCAAACCAAATCCAGCAGCACATCAAAAAGCTTATCTACCACGATCAAGTTGGCTTAATCCCTGGGATGCAAGGCTTGTTCAATACATGCAAATCAATAAACGTAATCCATCACATAAACAGAACCAATGACAAAACTACATGATTATCTCAATAGATGCAGAAGAGGTCTTTGACAAAATTCAACAGTCCTTCATGCTAAAAATTCTAAATAAACTAGGTATTGTTGAAATGTAACTCAAAATAATAAGAGCTATTTATGACAAACTCACTGCCAAGATCATAATGAATAGGCAAAAGCTGGAAGAATTCCCTTTGAAAACCGGCACAAGACAAGGATGTCCTCTCTCACTACTCCTATTCAACATAGTATGGGAAGTCCTGGCCAGGGCAATCAGGCAAGAGAAAGAAATAAACAGTATTCAAATAGGAAGAGTGGAAGTCAAACTGTCTCTGTTTGCAGATGACATGATTGTATATTTAGAAAGCCTCATCATCTCAGTCCAAAATCTCCTTAAGCTGATAAGCAACTTCAGCAAAGTTTCAGGATACAAAATCAAGTGCAAAACCACAAGCATTCCTGTACACGAATAATACACAGAGAGCCAAATAATGAGTGAACTCCCATTCATAATCGTTACAAAGAGAACAAAACACCTGCAAATACAACAGACAAGAGATGTGAAGGACCTCTTCAAGGAGAACTAAAACCGTTGCTCAAGGAAATAAGAGAGGACACAAACAAATAAAAAAATATTCCATGCTCACAGATAGGAAGAATCAATATTGTGAAAAATGACCATACTGCCCAAAGTAATTTATAGATTCAGTGCTATCCCTATCAAGATACCATTTACTTTCTTCACAGATTTAGAAAAAACTGCTTTAAATTTCATATGGTACCAAAAAAGAGCCCCTGTAGCCAGGACAATCCTAAGCAAAAAGAACAAAGCTGGAGGCATCATGCTACCTGACTTCAAACTATACTACAAGGCTACAGTGACCAAAACAGCATGGTACTGGTGTCAAAACAGATATATAGACCAATGGAACAGAACAGAGACCTCAGAAATAATGCCACACTTCTACAACCATCTGATTTTTGACAAACCTGACAAAAGCAAGCAATGTGGAAAAGATTCCCTATTTAATAAATGGTGTTGGGAAAACAGGCTAGTCATATGCAGAAAACTGAAACTGGATCCCTTCCTTATACGTTATACACAAATTAACTCAAACGGATTAAAGACTTAAATGTAAGACCTAAAACCATAAAAATCCTAGAAGAAAACCTAGGCAATACCTTTCAAGATATTGGCATGGGCAAAGGCTTCAGGACTAAAACACCAAAAGCAATGGCAACAAAGCCAAAATTGACAAATGGGATCTAATTAAACTAAAGAGCTTCTGCACGGCAAAAGAAACTATCATCAGAATGAACAGGCAACCTACAGAATGGGAGAAAATTGTTGCAATCTATCCATTTGACAAAGGGCTAATATCCAGAATCTACAAAGAACTTAAACAAATTTACAAGAAAAAAATAAACAACCCCTTCAAAAAAGTGGGCAAAAAATATAAACAGACACTTATCAAAATAAGACATTTATGTGGTCAACAAACATGTGAGAAAAAGCTCATCATCACTGGTTATCAGAGAAATGCAAATCAAAACCACAATGAGATACCATCTTATGCCAATTAGAATGGCAATCATTAAAGAGTCAGGAAACAACAGATGCTGGAGAGGATGTGGAGAAATAAAAACACTTTTACACTGTTGGTGGAAGTGTAAATTAGTTCAACCATGGTGGAAGACAGTATGCCAATTCCTCAAGGATCTTGAACCAGAAATACCATTTGACCCAGCAATCCCATTACTGGGTATATACTCAAAGGATTGTAAACCTTTCTACTATAAAGATACATGCAGACGTATGTTTACTGCAGCATTATTCACAATAGCAAAGACTTGGAACCAATCCAAATGTCCATCAATGATAGACTAGATAAAGAAAATGTGGCACATATACATCATGGAATACTATGCAGCCATAAAAATGATGAGTTCATGTCTTTTGCAGGGACATGGAAAAAGCTAGAAACCATCATTCTTAGCAAACTAACACAGGGAGAAAACCAAACACCACATGTTCTCACTCATTAGTGGGAGTTGAACAATGAGAACACATGGACACAGTGAGGGCAACATCATGCACCGGGGCCTGTCAGGAGGTGAGGGGCTAGGGGAGGGATAGCATTAGGAGAAATACTTAATGTAGATGACAGGTTGATGGGTGCAGCAAACCACCATGGCACATGTATACTTATGTAACAAATCTGCACATTCTGCACATGTATCCCAGAACTTAAAGTATAATTTTAAAAAATGGCTTAGCATCCTCATTTTCATTTACAGTTGCAACATTTTATCACTCAGAGGATATTTTACAGATAATTTTTTGTTTTACATTTTCTTTTACCTGGTACATTAGTCCGTTTTTGGGCAGGTGATAAAGACATAATCAAGACTACACTTTACAAAAGAAAGAGGTCTAATGAACTTAGAGTTCCATGTGGCTGGGGAGTCCTGACAATCATGGCAGAAGGTGAAGGGCACATCTCACATGGTCCTGGAAACACATTTCATGGATTTGGAAACCAGACTTTGAGTTTTCAAGGTCTCCTTGGCTCAAGCAATCCACCTGCCTTGGCCTCCCAAAGTGCTGGGATTATAGGAATGAGCCACTGTGCCAGGCCTCAAGTACAAATTGTTAAGATAACTTTTACGCAACATTTATGGAAATTCATCATCATACATATAATTGAAAAGAGGGACCTTCAAAAAAGTTAACACCTGCACTTTCTTTAGTAGGAAAATTCAAAGTCATTTATAACAATTTCTAATTCATCTTTACTGACCTTAAACTTCATCAGTTTTACCAAAACTTAGAGAAAATGATACTTTAAATTTTTATTATAATTTTAATAACATCAATTAAAGCCATGAAATAACCATTGCATATGTCAATTTAATAAAGCTAGTATGTTGTTAACAGCAAGCTAAGCCCCGTGGGATAATTTCTTCATTCTTTTGGTGACAGGTGAGTGTTTCAAAGAATTACCTCTTTCTTTTGGTAATTAAAGCCAATCAAGATTTTTTTGCATTTCTACTATGAAAATGAACTCCTTTTTATGTTTTATTGCTTAATTAAAGGATATAAGTCTTCCCTGCTGATAAAAATGTTTTGCCACTTAAAAACCAGCAATGCAGTATCTCTTTTTCATTTTCTGGTTGAAAGTTGTCTTTATATAGCATGAAGCAAGAGTGACATCTGGTGATCAATAAGTTTATCACATACAACTAAGCCCTTGGAAATATTTCGTTTGTGTTTTAAGACTTCTATAGAAACAAAAACTTTTAAGTGTGTACTTTTGTATTTCATGAACTTCAAAAGTTGCTTTTAGATAAAACATGTAGAAGATTACAAAAGTAGTAAGAAATGGGCTATATAATGAAAATCAATCAAGGGATATTTTCAATTTCATGAGCTCAAAAAACGGCAACTAGATTTATCTTGTTTGATTGGTAAGAAAGATGAAAGCTGCTTTTTATGTTAAAAAAGTATATTGATTCTTCTGAAAATATGGGGATTTTGTGGAAGATTCCTCCCACAATTTTTTTTTTTTAATCCAACAATAAACAAAGCAAAGTACAATGTCACCATTATCAGCTCTGAACTAAGAGAATGTGTCTAATCTTGTCTAAAAACTCTACAGGTCATCAATAAAGGATAACTCAATTTAGATCGAGGTAAATGTAAATACCAGGGTCAAAAGAGCTTCCTTTCTGGAAAGGTCAACATGTATAGCAAGACATTGAAAAAAAAAAGAAAAGAAAAGAAAAAAACTTCTTTCAGTCTGAGCATCGTAAGAAAACTCGTCACTACAAAAAATATTTTTAAATTGTCCAGGCATGGTGGTGCACACCTGTGGTCCCACATACTCAGGAAGCTGAGATGGAAGGATTGCTTGCTTGAGCCCAGAAAGTCAAGGCTGCAGTGAACCATGATTTTGCCATTGCACTCCAGACTAGGTGACAGAGTGACACCCTGTCTCAAACAAAAACAAAAACAAAAACAAAAAAACCCACAAAAAAAAACCCCAGCAACTTCTTTGGTGCTCTCCAGTTTGGAAGTACTACATCTGATGACAGGAGCACACTACGATAAGACATGGAATATATTCTTTGGACCCTTAGTCGACATTCTAAGGCAGGAGGTAGAAGAGATACCAAGCCACAGAGGTTTTCTCCTTGATCCACCACAAAGTGGGAGAGAGATGAGGATAATTCCTGGGGACCACTATCTTATTCTTCAGTGAGAGTGGCAAGAAAAGGCAGATTAGTTCAGGGATATAGGCACACATACACACATACACACACAAATGACAAAAAATATGGTGACTATTCACCAACGTGGTTCACTCAACTTGAAGAGAAGAGTAAAACATACTGAAGGTAGTATGCCCTCCCAGTTGGTTAGGAAATACTACATCACTGGCTCAACTCAGCTAGCCTTTGGCTCAGGGATTTCAGCAGAGTTATGAAAGAAAAAGACAACAAAGATAAATTTCCCTTCATACAGTTGCCCATAGACATAGATTTCTTTTCATTCATCTCATACAGCTTCATAATTGGATAGAGAATACAAACCAACAATGTGTAGTCTTCTAGTTCGAGCTCTAAGTGAAGACTCAGTGCACAGGGAAATAGGAAAAGTCAGTAAGAATTCATATATAGTATTTTTGGGCAAATAATAATCCCACATAAACTATTCTGATTCAAAGTTGAGAATAAAAAAACAAATTTTAATAGAACCTATGCAAAAGTTTAGCAAAAGGAAAAAAGAAAGTGAACATCAGCATCCCAAGAGCATACACTGGAAGAAGTTTACTCTAGAAAATAGAAAAAAAATATATAAAACATGGCTTAATAATGTTAGAGGAAAAAAATAAGAGGATAAAATAAAAATAGAATACATAGAATTAAGTATTTTAGGAGGAATATACCTGAACTTAATCTGGAGCAAAATTTACCCTACAAAAAAGTGAACTTATGACATTCGGACATGTTTAGGATTTCCACACAATGCAGAGGAAAAAGATAAAAGGATAAACATAGTGTAGGAGAAAAAAGATAATAGAAAGATAACAGAAAGCCAAAATATACATATTTGTTACAAATAGAAGGATAAGCCCAATAGAACAAAAACAACGAAACTTTCATAAAATGGAAGCATATATACCTGAGTCTACAGATCTAAGGGTTCATTGCATAACAGATAAAAATTAATGTAACCAGAACAAGCTACTCCACAAAAATCATCTGTAAATATGTTTCGTATCTTACTTGTTTCATTTAATTATTGAGTTCCCTAATTGCTTTATTAAAAGGAAGTTCAGTATCTCCCTCTTGATGCTCCATTGTCTCACAGATCTATCCGTGAGTTCTCATGGCCATTACAATGCCCCAGAATTCAGAAGGAGGATACTCCAGCTTCCACATGTATGTAGGAATAGAACTGCATTATCATCAGCCCATCCTTGTAATTAGTGCAACCCAACAGGTTATTGAAAAACAGCCCCTTAGGCAAATACACAGTAATAACATGGCAGGCAAGAATCATCAATGGGTGTTAAAATTAGTGGGCAAAATGTAATGAGAAATAAGACAGTCTCAAAGACTCTCCTTCCAAGATATTTATTAATTGAAGATAGAAAAATAGAAAGTGTACATGGAAAATCCCTGCAGACACCATGTTAATCAGGTGATGAAAGGTAATATCGTCCCTGGTAATATGATACACTAACCTCATGTACCTCCTGATATGATTCACTGAAAAGAGCACAAATTCATTTCTTTGGTTTTTGGCCAAAAATGCATAACTCCAAACTAATCATACATAATGAAATACTGGACTAATCCAAGCTGAGGGACATTGTAAAAAAACCAAAAATACTGACCTATAAGAACTCTTCGAAAGTGTCAGTCATGAAAGACTAAGGAAGACTGAGGAAATGTCACAGATGAAGGAAACTTGACAACTAACTGCAATATGTATCCTAGACTAGAAAAAGAACACTAGTGAGAAAATGACAAAACTATAATAGGTTTGCAGTTTAGTTGATATTATTCCAATGTTAATTCCCTGGTTTTGATCATTATATTATTATTATGTATATAACATCACTGAGTCCCAGTTGCCTACGGTAGTTACAGACTCTATAATGTGTTCTTTTTTGACTTTCTAGCTTGCCTGTTTCACTTTTACCATTTATTCATTTGTGCCTATATATTATGTAGGATGTTGTTAACATTAGCAGAAGCTGTGTAAAGGTTATATGGAAATTTTCTGAATTATTTTTGCAACTTTTCTATAAGTCTAAAAATTATCTCAAAATAAAAGGGCTGTAGCTCATGCCTGTCATCCCTGTGCTTTGCAATACTGAAACAGCAGGATCACTTGAGGCCAGGAGTACAAGACCAGCCTGGACAACATAGCAAGACCTCATATCTACAAAATTTTTTTTTTTTTTTAGATTTTAGCAAGGCTACTTGGGAGGCTGAGGTAGGAGGATCACTTGAGCCCAGGTTTTGGAGACTGCAGTGAGCTATGATTGTACCACTGCACTCCAGTGCCTGAACAACAAAGCAAGACCCTGTTTCTAAAAAAAATTATAATAAATTGAAAATTAAAATTAATTTAAAATAAAAGGGTTTTTAAAATTAATATAATTCATTAGTCTTGAAACAGATCCCTCACCAGGGCACATTGTCCTTTGAATGGGTATGATCCATTCCCTCAGTGCTAACCAGCTAAGTTTCCTTTACCCTTGGCCTCCTTGGAGAGAAGTTTTTTGTGCTAGCTCCTTTCATTTATCATACATAGACACATCCCAGGGTTCCTGTTAAGCCAGGAGTGCTGGGATGGGATTGGTTTCTGGTTTAGGCCTTCTCACAACATCCAAACCATGTCTGCCTTTTCCCCGCAGAGAAGAATCCAAAAGGCAAGCAGTATTTTTTCTTTTTAATTATTATTAATTTTTTTTTTCAGACAGAGTCTCACTATGTTGCCCAGGCTGTCCTTGAACTCCTGGGCTCAAGCAATCTTCCTGCCTCAGCCTCCAGAATAGCTGGAACTACAGGTGTGCACCACCACATGCCCAGCTGTTTGTAATTCTTAAAACATAAAGGGTCTGATGATTTCCCTTTCTCTGAGTTATTCTCCCATTACTTCAGTCATCCCAGATGTACCAGATATGGCTGCTCTCCCAGCCCATATCCCCTCAATCCAGTGAGTCCCCTTGTACCTACTGTAGATAGTGTCTAGCATGCTGAGGTTCTTGGCTCAAGTGCTTCTTCTCACTTCTTTGTCTGTGAGCTCTTTATGGCATCAAATGCAAGTAGTCTTGTCCAGCAGGTATGACCTACAGTGAGGGGAAGTTAAGCCTCTGAGCTTCAAACAATGGGGGAAGGGAATGGGGGAATAAATGTTCCATCCTCTCTTTCTCTCCTGCTATTATTCAGAGGAATTTTCCCTGTGTTTTCTCAGAGACTGCCTGAGTCCCAGTTGCCCACGGTAGTTACAGACTCCATAATGTATTCTTTTTTGACTTTCTATCTTGCCTGTCTCACTTTGACCATTTCCTCACTTGTGCTTCCCAGGATAATCTAAAGAACTATCACACCCAAACTATGACATGGAGTTATATTTAATGATGGAGATAAATGATCACGAGATATTCTGAACCAAAAAATAAAACATATTAGAAAGTAGCATAGCCAATCCATGTCTAATTACTGTGTGACATGTCATGTCTTCCTCCCCTACGACCAACCATAGAGTAAATGAAGGCCAGACACGAGGGACAGGCATGGGCTAGGGAGGGCTTCTTTAGTTCTTCTCTTCTCTGCCCCTCAACATTTCCTAGACAATCCCATTGGTTGTTGCAATGCGATGTGTAGCAGCCCTATCCACGTGCCAGCTGGAGGTATTGGGTAAGAATGAGTAATGCAGAAACTTGGCTACAGACTGGAGCTGATAAGGATCAGTGCAGGCCTTTATTCCCACCTCTCACCATCCTCCTATGTCCTCAGACCTCCATTTCCACCCCCTACAGTCAAACGACCATAGGATAATGAGTTAAAATTTTAAAAGGCGGCCCCTGTTCCTGAGTGGGTAGGCATAGACTGAGGGTGGGGAGTGAGATAAATGAGTGGTTGAACCTGGATTGTTTTATTCCTAGACACAGCAACACTCCTAACTAATCTAGGGTGATATAGCAAGGGCCTATCTACGTTTTCTCCCCTCCCCCAGCTAAATATTTTTGCTCAAGGGAATATTAGGGGGTAAAAGGAGACCACAGAAGAGTGCAAAAACACTGAAAGAGGTTACTTTCATAGTTTTTTTAAATGTTAGAAGAAAAAAAAGTAAGACATGAGTCATATAGTTAGAATTACACAGTATAGTGCCTTTTCAGATTGACTTTTGTCACTTAGTAATAGGCATATAAATTTCCTCCATGTCTTTTTATGGCTTGATGTAGTGAATAGTAATTCATTGTCTGGATATACCACAGTTTATGTATCCTTTCACCTACTAAAGGACATCTTGGCTGCTATAAATATCTTTGGGTAAATATATCAAAGAGTGTGATTGCTAGATTGTATGGTAAGGACATATTTAATATTGTAATAAATTATCAAACTGTCTTCTAAAGTGGCTGTACCATTTTTCACTCCCAAAAGCATTGAATGAGATTTCCTGTTGCTCCACAACCTTGTTAATATTTGGTGTTGTTTGTGTTCTGAATTTTGGCCATTCTAATACCATTCTAATAGGTATTTAGTAGTATCTTACTGTTGTTTTAGTTTGCATTTCTCTGGTGATATATGATGTGGAGCATCTTTTCATATGCTTATTTGCCACTTGTACATCTTCTTTGGTGAGGTGTATGTTAAGGTCTTAACCCATTTTTGATTGGATTTTGGGGTTCTTATTATTGAGTTTTAAGCGTTCTCTGTATATTTTTGGTAACAGTCAATTATCTTTTCCAAAGTCTCTCAGAGTGCACTTTGACTTTTCATTCTCTTGACAGTGTCTTTTGCAGAACAGAAATGTTTAATTTTATTGAAGTCCAGATTTCTCTTTAATTATTTCTTTTATGAATTATGCCTTTGGTGTTGCATCTAAAAAGTCCTCAGTGAACTCAAAGTCATCTTTTAAGAGATTTTCCTGCCATATTTTAAGAGTTTTATAGTTTTGCATTTTACATTTAGTTATATGATTCATTTGGAGTTAATTTTCATGAATGGTGTAAGGCTTAGGTCCAATTTTTTGGAATGTGAGTGTTCAGTCATTTCAGCACCATTTGTTGAAAAAAATTATCTTTTCTCCATTTATTGCCTTTGCCCTTTGTCAAAGACCAATTGACTCTATTGATATGGGTCTTTTTCTGGGCTTTCTAGTATGTTCCATTGATCAATGTGTTTTTTTTTTTTTTTTTTTTTTTTTTTGCCAATTCCACATTGTCTTGATTACTATTGTCTTACAGTGTGTCTTGAAGTTAAGTAGTATCAGTCCTTCAACTTTGTTCTTCTCCTTCAGATTTAATATTGTGTTGGCTATTGTGTGTCTTTTGCCTCTTGATATAAACTTCACTTTTTGTTTTTGTGTTTTAACATTTGAAAGGTATATGCATTTTATTGTAATATTTTGTGTTTTAAAACATGAAAAAAAGCAGATTAAAAAATTGTATGTAGTATTTGACATCATTTGATATGATTGCATAAATATTTAGATGACATTTGAAAAAATATGTGGTTACCTCTTGTTTGTGAAACTATTGGTGATTTTAAAATTTTTCTTTTTCTAGGGCTGGGTGCCTATAATAGGGCTCATCCTATAATCTCAGCACTTTGGGAGGCCAAAGAGGGAGGACCACCTGAGCCCAGAAGTTTGGGATTACAGTGAGCTTTAACTGCACTACAGCACTCCAAGCCTGGGCAACAGAGCAAGACCCCATCTCAGTGCTGTTTAATGGCAGCCACTAACAGAGCTGAATCCAGTTGTTGGTCTGAAGAGATAACAATCCTTTTCCAGATAATTAAATTGCTATTTATGGAAGAACTAATCTTTGTATTTTTACTGTCACACATGATCACACATAGCTCATTTTCTTGTCAAACCCCTACAGACACTCTGCCTGCCTAGCAGGTCCCATCCTCTCTCATACCAGGGGAGACCCTGGGGTGACTCATATAAACTTTAGAATCAGTTTGTCAATACCCACAAAATAATTTGCTGAGATTTTGATTGGCATTGCATTAAATCTACAGATCACATTGGGAAAAACTGACATTTTGACAATATTGAGTCTTCCTATCCATGAACATGGAATAGCTCTCAATTTGCCTGGTTCTTTGATTTCTTTCATCAAAGTTTTGTAATTTTTCTCATATAAATCTTATACACATTTTGTTAGATTTATACCACACTATTTTATGCTTGTGTGAATGGTATTGTGTTTTTAATTTCAACTTCCACTTGTTCATTGCAGGTATATAGGAAAGCAATTAACTTTTTTTGTATTAATCTTGTATCCTGCAGCCCTGCTATAATTGCTTATTAGTTCCTGGAGTTTTTTGTCAATTCTTTCAGATTTTCTTCATTGATAATCATATCATCTGCTAGGCCTTTCATTTTAATTAATATTACACATTTTATATACTCTTGTTTATGTCCTTATTTTATCTTACCAATAATTTATTAAAAGAGAATACAGGGGTGAAATTACAAAATTTGTTTAGTCAATTTCTTCACAAAATAGAGTACACAGTCAAACCTTTATTTTATTTTATTTTATTTTTTGAGACAGAGTCTTGCTCTGTCGCCAGGCTGGAGTGCAGTGGTGTGATCTTGACTCACTGCAACCACTGCCTCCCAGGTTCAAGGGATTCTCCTGCCTCAGTCTCCCGAGTAGCTGGGACCAAAAGCACATGCCACCATGCCCAGCTAATTCTTGTATTTTTAGTAGAGAAGGGGTTTCACCATGTTGGCCAGGATAGTCTCAATCTGACCTCATGATCTACCTGCCTCGGCCTTCTGCCTCAGCCTCTCAAAGTGCTGGGATTATAGGCGTGAGTCACTTTGCCTGGCCAAACCTTTTGTTTTATAATTGATGAAACCCTGCTTTTGTTTCTCAAATAAAATACTTTCTTTTCTCCTAAGAATAATAATCATTTTTAACTGATAATTGATTAGAAATTCTGTGTCTCTAGGGGCCTGTTCTCAAGGAGCTTCCATGTGGGGCAGGAATTTAGTTGCGGGTAGAAACAGAAAAGTGAACATGATATCCCTTTAGGAAGGCTTGCTGATCACGCATGGTCACCATATCCTAGGGTTTTCTCTCATCTTGCCAAGTGCAACCTGACTCATGCTAACAAACTCTCCAGCTGCTATGATGTGTCCAACAAGGCCAGCTGGAGCTATATGCAGACCAGGTCATGTTCAAAATGACTGGGACAGCTTGGTACAATACTAGGACCACAAAGGAAAACTTCACAAAGATTCCCCAAACCCCCTCTGTGGGGATGACCTCAGCTGCTGCCAACATTGCATCTGCCAGGAGAGTGAACAAAGTCTACTGCTACACATGATTATGTCAGTTTAACCCTACATTGGAGTCTGGCTGGTGTCCTCTGCTGTCTAGCAACCACAAGTGAAAATGTAGGCCCCCAAACTCCCTGAAAGACCTCAGGACAATGGTTTGGTTCCTGGTTAGAGATGGTCAAAAGAGAAATATGAGAGGGATTTGGAAAGTTGTGAATTCAGAGGCAACAGTCAAGAAGAGGGAACAGCTATTCCTAGACGTTGACACCAGCCCCGTAGGGTCCCACTCTAGCAGCTGGATGTGCCTGGCTTCCCCCAAGCTCTGACTTGTCCATATGTGCCAGTGCTTTAGAGCAACTGGTCTTTTCATAATGCTCCAACTCCTTTATTTTCCCCAGAACTTTACTGCTTAGCACTTCTCCCAATTGTGTACTGTCCAATTCCTAAAATAAATCCTTATTCTATATACTCACAGTTGTTCTGTTTTCATGAATGAGCTTCATGGAAACACCTTCTCTGCAATAATCCATGACAGCAAAATGGGTGCTATGTACCCACTTGTTTCCCTGTGTAACTCAGCTCCAAATAAATATTGCAGGAGTCTATATCTGATTAGTGGAATTTGATTCATGTTGCATTCATGCAAATGAGGAAATCAGAAATCTATGGGTTTTGTTTTGCTTTTAAGTATTAAAATGTAGAGATGGTATCTGTATCAGTCCTGTTTGGAATAGATGACACCCTTAAATTGGGTAATTTGAAGCTAGTTTAAGGTGTGGGTAGGGTTTGGGAAAATAACAAGGGATCATTCCCTACACCTGGGATAGTAACCATGGAGATTGGTTATAATCTCTAAGCCTGAGGGGTAAATACAGGAGATAGATAACATAAACAGATAGGAGATGGGGCCTTCTGCAGCTAATCCACTGTGACCAGTCAGAGGTAAATATATTGACCATTTTCTCTTCCCGCCCTCTGGACCTCCTCTGGTGTCTTCTATGGCTATGCATTCTCCTACCCCAGGGCCTTTGCCCATGCTATGGTCCTCACCCCTCACTGTAGTTAATTCCTGACTACACTTCTGATATCACATCAACTATTATTTGGGTCCATAATACTTTTTATAGTAGCTGGATGCAGTGGCTCACACCTGTAATCTTAGCACTTTGGGAGGCTGAGGTGAGTGGATTGCTTGAGCCCAGGACTTTGAGACCAGCCTGGGCAACATGACAAAACCCCATCTCTACAAAAAAATTCAAAAACTAGCTAGGCATGGTGGTGCATGCCTGTAGTCCCAACTACTCGGGAGGCTGAGGTAGGAGGATCACCTGAGCCCAGGGAGTTTAAGGCTGCAGTGAGCTGTGACTGTAACACAGCACTCCAGCCTGGGTGACAGAGTGAGACCCTGTCTCAAAAAAAGTAATAATTTGTAAATAATATTAAAAATAATTGTTTCTTTCTGCCACAAAAAGACTTTGCAGCATAACCTTTAAAATATATGTTGAAGACACTTCAGACACTGTGAAATTATTTACAACAGTAATTTTTAATTTTAAAATTCTACTTCATCATACAACAATGTTTATAAAATACAAGTGAATAAAAAGTACATAAAAATAAAAGTAAATAAAATGCAAGCTGAAATATTTTACTATTCAACAGTAAAATTTTTTTTGTTAAAATGAGTTTCTTTTTCTTTTCTTTCTTTCTTTATTATACTTTAAGTTCTAGGGTACATGTGCAGAACATGCAGTTTTGTTACATAGGTATACATATGCCATGGTGGTTTGCTGCACCCATCAACTAGTCATCTGCATTAGGTATTTCTCCTAATGTCATACCACCCCCAACCCCCCACTGCCTGACAGGCCCCGGTGTGTGATGTTCCCCTCCCTGTGTCCATGTGTTCTCATTGTTCAACTCCCACCTATGAGTGAGAACATGCGGTGTTTGGTTTTCTTGTGATAGTTTGCTGAGAATGATGGTTTCCAGCTTCATCCATGTACCTGCAAAAGACATTAACTCATCTTTTTTATGGCTGCATAGTATTCCATGGTGTATATGTGCCACATTTTCTTTATCTAGTCTATCGTTGATGGACATTTGGATTGGTTCCCAGTCTTTGCTATTGTGAATAGTGCTGCAATAAACATACATGTGAATGTGTCTTTATAGTAGAATGATTTACAATCCTTTGGGTATATAACCAGTAATGGGACTGCTGGGTCAAATGGTATTTCTAGTTCTAGATTCTCGAGGAATCGCCACATTGTCTTCCACAATGGATGAACTAATTTACACTCCCACCAACAGTGTAAAAGTGTTTTTATTTCTCCACATCCTCTCCAGCATCTGTTGTTTCCTGACTTTTTAATGATTGTCATTTTGACTGATGTGAGAAGGTATTTCATTGTGATTTTTGCACATTGATTTTGTATCCTGAGACATTGCTGAAGTTGCTTATCAGCATAAGGAGATTGTGGACTGACACCATAGGCTTTTTGAAATATAGAGTCATGTCATCTGCAAACGGACACAATTTGACTTTCTCTCTTACTATTTGAATACCCTTTATTTCTTTCTCTTGCCTGATTGCCCTGGCCAGAACTTCCAATACTATGTTGAATAGCAGTAGTGAGAGAGAGCATCCTCGTCTTGTGCCGGTTTTCAAAGAGAACGCTTCCAGTTTTTGCTCATTCAGAATGATATTGGCTATGGGTTTGTCATAAATAGCTCTTATTATTTTGAAATACATTTCATCAATACCTAGTTTATTGAGAATTTTTAG
This sequence comes from Piliocolobus tephrosceles, assembly GCF_002776525.5. Taxonomy (NCBI): domain Eukaryota; kingdom Metazoa; phylum Chordata; class Mammalia; order Primates; family Cercopithecidae; genus Piliocolobus; species Piliocolobus tephrosceles. The sequence goes on along the minus strand of NC_045437.1, from coordinate 105,311,620 downwards.
CATGAAGGGATGTTGAATTTTGTCAATGGCCTTTTCTGCATCTAGTGAGATAACCATGTGGTTTTTGTCATTGGTTCTGTTTATGTGATGGATTACATTTATTGATTTGCGTATGTTGAACCAGCCTTGCATCGCAGGGATGAAGCTGACTTGATTGTGGTGGTTAAGCTTTTTGATGTGCTGCTGGATTCAGTTTGTTTTTGCAGTGGCTGGTATTGGTTGTTCCTTTCCAAGTTTAGTGCTTCCTTCAGGAGCTCTTGTAAGGCAGGCCTGGTTGTGATAAAATCTCTCAGCATTTGCTTGTTTGTAAAGGATTTTATTTCTAGTTCACTTATGAAGCTTAGTTTGGCTGGATATGAAATTCTGGGCTGAAAATGATTTTCTTTAAGAATGTTGAATATTGGTGCCCACTCTCTTCTGGTTTGTAGGGTTTCTTCCGAGAGATCTGCTGTTAGTCTGATGGGCTTCCATTTGTGGGTAACCCAACCTTTCTCTCGCTGCCCTTAACATTTTTTCCTTCATTTCAACCTTGATGAATCTGACGATTACGTGTCTTGGGGTTGCTCTTCTTGAGGAGTAACTTTGTGGTGTTCTCTGTATTTCCTGAATTTGAATGTTGGCCTGTCTGGCTAGTTTGGGGAAGTTCTCCTGTATAATATCCTGAAGAGTGTTTTCCAACTTGGTTCCATTCTCCTTGTCACTTTCAGGTACACCAATCAAACACAGATTTGGTCTTTTCATATAGTCCCATATTTCTTGGAGTCTTTGTTTGTTCCTTTTTATTCTTTTTTCTCTAGATCTTCTCTTCTCTCTTTCTTTAAGTTGATCTTCAATCACTGATATCCTTTCTTCGCCTTAATTAATTTTGCTATTTATACTTGTGTATGCTTCACAAAGTTCCTATGCTGTGTTTTTCAGCTCCATCAGGTCATTTATGTTCTTCTCGACACTGGTTATTCTAGTTAGCAATTCATCTAACCTTTTTTTCAAGGTTTTCAGCTTCCTTGCACTGGGTTAGAACATGCTCCGATAGCCCGGATGAGTTTGTTATTACCTATCTTCTGGGCTACTTCTGTCAATTTGTTAAACTCATTCTTCATCCAGTTTTGTTCCCTTGTTGGTGAGGAGTAGTGATCCTTTGGAGAAGAAGAGGTGTTCTGGTTTTTGGAATTCTCAGCCTTTTTGCACTGGTTTCTCCCCATCTTTGTGGATTCATCTACCTTTTGTCTGTGATGCTGGTGACCTTCGGATGGGGTCTTTGAGTGTATGTGCTATTCTTTTCTGTTTGTTAGTTTTCCTTCTAACAGGTCCCTCTGCTGCTGGTCTGCTGGAGTTTGCTGGAGGTCCACTCCCAACCCTGTTTGCCTGGGTATCACCAGCAGAGGCTGCAGAACAGCAAAGATTGCTGCCTGTTCTTTCCTCTGGAAGCTTTGTCCCAGAGGAGCACCTGCCAGATGCCAACCAGAGCTCTCCTGTATGAAGCGTCTGTCAGCCCCTAGTGGGAGGTGTCTCCCAGTCAGGATATACGGGGGTCAGGGACCCATGTGAGGAGGCAGTCTGACCCTTAGCAGAGCTTGAACACTGTGCTGGGAGGTCTGCTGCTCTCTTCAGAGTCATCAGGCAGGGATGTTTAAGTCTGCTATAAATCCCAGACTGGGGCTGCTACCTTTTTTTCAGAGATGCCCTGCCCAGAGAGGAGGAATCTAGCAGTCTGGTCACAGCAGCCTTGCTGAGCTGCAGTGGGTGCCACCCAGTTCAAATTTCTGAGCAGCTTTGCACTGTGAGCGTAAAACCACCTACTCAAGCCTCAGCAATGGTGGACGCCCCTCCCCTCCACCAAGCTTGAGCATCTCAGGTCGATCTCAGACTGCTGCTGTGCTGGCAGCAAGAATTTCAAGCCAGTGGATTTTAGTTTCCTGGGCTCTGTGGATGTGGGACCCACCGAGCCAGACCTCTTGGCTCCCTGGCTTCAGCACCCCTTTCCAGGGCAGTGAACGGTTCTGTCTCGCTGGCATTCCAGGCACCACTGGGGTATGGGGGAAAAAAATAACTCCTGCAGCTAGTTCCGTGTCTGCCCAAATGGCCGCTCAGTTTTTTGCTTGAAACCCAGGGCCTTAGTGGAGTAGGCACCCGAGGGTATCTTCTGGTTTGCGGGTTGCAGACTGTGGGACACGCGCAGTATCTGTGCCGGAGTTCCTCAGGCTCAGTCACTCACGGCTTCCCTTGGGTAAGAGAGCAAATTATCAAACCTCATGTTCTAGCCGGGTGAGGTGACAACCCATCCTGCTTCAGCTCACCCTCCATGGGCTGCACCCACTGTCCAACCAGTCCCAGTGAGATGAACGTGGTACCTCAGTTAGAAATGCAGAAATCATTCGCCTTCTGCATCAATCTCGCTGGGAGCTGCAGACTGCAGCTGTTCCTATTTGGCCATCTTGCCAGCAATCTCTCTTTTTTCTTTTTTATTGACACATGGTCTTGCTTTGTCATCCAGGCTGGAGTGCAGTGGCACAATTACAGCTCACTACAGCCTCAAGCTCTGGGGCTCAGGCAATTGTCCTGACTCAGCCTCCTGAGTAGCTGGGACTGTAGGCATGCGCTACCATGTTAGACTCTTTTGTTGCTTTTTGTAGATAGAGGATGTCCCTATGTTGCACAGGCTGGTCTCTAGCAATCTGCCCACCTCAGCCTCCCAAAGTTCTAGGATAATACGTGTGAGCCACTGTGCCCAGTTCAAAAGTTTCTTAATGCATATCCTCAATTCTGTACTACCAGTGAATTTCTACCCTGGCTACACACGTGAGGGTAAATGTCAACAGGGGATATTTTAAAATATAGTACTAGATTCCTACCCCAGGTCAATTAAACCAAAATCTCTGGAAGGTGAGACCTGGAGTGGGTGTGTGTGTGTGGGTGTGTGTGTGCATTTTAAATTCCTTCATATGAGATTATAGTTGAAAATCAATTACCCACACTGATGAGTTAGCTAAATAAGAGAAATTGATTCTTCTTTTCCTCTAGTTACTTAGCCATAAAGCCCTAAAATTGACTTTTCAATACTAAATTAATGTATTTACAAAATCTTTACATTGAAAAAACCTCTTTCCTTGAGGCATTTAGATTTCAATACCACAGTACATTTAGAAAACCTGTGATTTTCATAGAGTAATTTATTTAATACTTCTTTTTCTTTCTCCAACATTTCTTTTTTACCCTCTGAAGTATTTTATCTTAATTATTGAAGGTACTGGGAAATGGTTTAGAAAATCTTGCATGAAGGCCTTTCTTTCTACTTATTTAACGTAACTTCTCTGAACTTTTTTCTCTTGTTGTACCAGCTCTGAGGCCTGTTGCCCTTTCAGTAGCTTAGTTTAAAAGGTCAGTGATGGGGCTCAGAATATCCTATCCCAAAATATGATGCCTTGGTATGATGTATATTTTAAACTGAAAGAATTTGAGAAAACTAAAGGATCAGGAAAGTCTCTCTGACCTTTTCCCACTGCTCTCCCCTAAAGCAGGTCATAAAACCTAAGAAGGATTTTCTGACCTTTTCCTGAAGCAGGTCATAAGACCCTCATGTGAGAGGTGTCCTCCTATACCTGGAGGAAAGGAGCATCCAGGAGCCAATCATAATCTGGAAAGACACAATCCTGTATGCCGTAATTCCAAACGCTGAAATCCTAAGTGATTATAATCCTGAAAATATAAGTGTGGAAAAAATCATTTAAAAATTTCTTTAAGAAATATTTACTTACATTTTTAAAGGGAATTTATTTGAAAAACATATAAAAACATAACAGAACCCTTCATAGGCCACTTCACACAATAAAATCAGCAATAATAATATACATAGTTTAATAAGCATAAACATTGAGGTACACTAAGCACAGTTGCACAGGTATAACAGTTATGGGTAGATGAACCATATTCATAAAGAAATAGGTCAAAGAGGGAACTGTACAAACACATATTACTATGGCTGGTAGTTGTGTGCAAACTGCCTTGTAACTGCAGTTATTTGAAATACCATGATGAACAACCCAAGTCTTTTGACAAGATTGATCAAAAACTGTGATGGGGCCAGGCGCAGTTGCTCACATCTGTAATCCTAACACTTTGGGAGTCTGAAGCATCAGGATCCCTTGAGGCCAGGAGTTCAGGATCAGCATAGGCAACATAGTGAGACCCTGTCTCTATGAAAAATTTAAAAATTAGCTGGACATGGTAGCACATTCCTGTAGTCCTAACTAGTGGGGAGGCTGAACTGCAAGGATCCTTTGAGCCCAGCAGTGCAAGGCTTTAGTGAGCTATGATCTAGCCACTGCACTCCCGTACTTCAGCCTGGGCAACAGAGTGAGATCACGTTGCTAAAAAACAACAACAACGAACAAACAAAAAAACTACAATGGGTGACCAACACATATGCAGTTGCCCCAAAGGCTAAGATCTCCAGAAATTTTATCTTTGACAAATGCATGTGTACAAAACGACATCTCTTCATTTATTGAGGAAGTTTCAACATTTTTATGTATATACACAGTGCTTACACACAAAGTGTTGTGATAATGCACTTTCATGCAGTCAAATTTGTGGGAAAAAATGCATAAAATGAATTAGAACTCTCTAAAAGTCTCTACATAATTGATACCTCCAGTATTGGAAATGATGTTAAGATGAAATACATAGCATAGCAAATTGCTTTGTTATGTTTCCAGGTAATCCTTAATCCAGTCAAGTTGACACCTAAAATTAAGTCCACAAGTCCACCTCTTCTCAACTTGGCACCCATATTCATCTCCTAAAACCATACTTAATTTCAAAGACAATAACAAGGTAATAGCTCTGCCTAACATGATGCAACTATCCTGTGGTTGTGATTTTGGGGATTTGGGATGTTAGAGATTTTAGACTTTTGGGATTTTAACATTCAGAATTATGGTGTTCAGGATTGCGTCTTTCAAGCTTATGATCCAAACCTGGAGCCTCCTTATCTCCAGAGACACAAAGATGCCAAGAAGAATTTAAAGAAAGAGGCCTTGCTAAGTTTTCCCCAGTTTATTACCATTTAATTATATCCATTTTGTCTCATCATATTTAACTTCATGAAATCTACTATAAAGAAACATTCGGGCCTGGCATGGTGGCTCATGCCTGTAATCCAAGTGCTCTGGGGGGCTCAGTGTGGGAGAATCACTTGAGGCAAGGAGTTGGAGGCTAGCCCAGGTAACATACCAAGACCTCATCTCTTCAAAAAAATTTTTAAAATTTGCTGGGAGTGGTGGTACATGCCTGTAGCCCCAGCTACTTGGGAGGCTGAGGCAGGAGAATCTCTGGAGACAAGGAGTTTGAGGCTGCAGTGAACTGTGATCATACCATTGCACTCCAGCCTGGGATAAAGAGAGAGATCCTGTCTTAAAACAAACAAACAAACAAAAAAACAAAAAAAAAAGAGAGAAAGAGATTTAACTGTCTTTTTGGGTCTTCATTTCTTTATAAAGGCTCTCGTGTCATGTAAAACTTACTAAGTGAATTTGTATGCTTTCCTTCTACTAATCTCTCTTCATCAGTTTGATTTTTTATTTTAAGTTTAATATGTTTAATATATTTAATATATAATAGATAACATATATAATATGTTTTAAGTTTAATATATTGTATATTTTAAGCAGAACATGCAGGTTTCTTACATAGGTATACATGTGCCATGGTGGTTTGCTGCACCCATCAACCTGTGACCTACATTAGGTTCAGTTTAGTTTTTAGACCTAGCCAGGGACCCTAAAATTGTTGAGCAAAATCTTTCCTCCTCTATATCAGAGTGGTGGAATCCAGATCGTCAAACATCTTAGGAAATTTTTACATAAATTTGCTGTTTATTTCCATTAAAATTATTCTCTTTGTGTTGTCTTTCCTTATTTTATTTATTTACCTGTAGTTTTTCTGGCTTTGTTTTAAGATTTTTTTCATGGAGCTTCTCTAATTTCCCCAGGAGTATTTTTATTTCCTCCTACTCTTAAAGACCGAAGACATTGCTTTTAAGTAAGTTCTACCATTTTATTCATTTTAGCTTTGAAGATCTTAAAGAGTCTTTATGAAGATTTTAGGGGTTCTGGAAAATTACTTAGGAGAATTTTAAGAAGAAATTATTCTTTCATTTGCCAATTTTATATTCTTGATGACCTTAGTGAGTTTTTTTTTTTTTTTTCTTTTTTTAAATGAGAGGCTTCAGAGTAATTTGATTTTTATTTTACATCCTATTTTCTTTCTTGGTAGGCTGACTGTAAAAACAGAAGCTAAAAATTTCACATGAGGCTCTTAGGAATTCTTTAAGCTGCCCTTGAATCTACTTCTTTCTCTTCTATCTAAGAGAGGTTTACTTCCCACTCTGGGATAGAAAGAGTTTTTAATGAAGTTTTCTCCCTCTCCTAATAGCCTAGTTTTAAAATGAAGGGTGGATTCCTTAAACATGAAAATTTTTCAGAGCACACTTCTTCTTCTTCACCTTTAATAGAAGCTGGCTTCTTATAAAAAATCTGCTTTAGCATCTTAAAGGCACTGCAGAATTAATTATTGAGGAAGTTCTGCATGGAGCTTAGAGTCTTCTTTTCCACTTCAAGTACCCTGTTCTTTCTGCAAACCTGAGATGGTGTTCTCTGATGAGGAACAACATCATGTAATGAGAAGTGTTGAGTGAACCTAATTCTGCCTTGTGGTTGTGAAATTGAAGTGAGATGAAAGAACATGGGTTTTAGAGTCAGAATACAGAGTTTGAGTTTTCTATCACTATCACCTGTTAACCGCATATTTCTAATAGATTCGCTTAGTCTCTCTCCGCCTCATTTCCTTCATCTGTTGCTGAGGGAATCATATTTATTCCCACAGAGTTGTTGGGATAATTACATTTTATGATGATGGCGTTCAGGCTGCATATTTCTGGCTGAAGGAATTTGAGAAAACATCAGAAACAGGAAGGTCACTCTCACCTTCTCCTTGCCCTTCTCCCCTGAATCAGGTCATAAAACCTCCTTCGGGAGGTCTGACCTCCCAAAGACCCTCATGTGAGAGGTGTATTCCCTTTACCTGGAGGAAAGGATCATCCTTGTCTCTGAAGACCCAGACATATAAAAAGTAATCTGAAAAAATAAAAAGGCCTTGCTAAGTTTCCCCAGTGTATGACATAAGGTTCACTCTCTTTACCCAATCATGTTTCTCCATGACTCACCATTCTTCATTGAAACTACAAATTTTAAAACTCTGGTTTAATTTAACTGTTCCTTTTGGTCTGCATTTCCTTACGAAGGTTCCCAGGCCACACTTAATGTATATTAAATAAAGTTTTATGTTTTTTTTGGTAACTTTGTCAGTTTTTCTTTCAGACCCAGACAGGAACACACGTAGCTCCCTCAAGCTTTACTTTTGCATTAAAAAATGTTGGTTAAATTGGACAATTTGTGTTAAGCTTCTTTCTCTTCATCTCCTTTCCTGCCCAATCTCAAAGGAATAAGGAAAGAAGTAGATTTAGTAAATAGCACTAGGGCCGTTCTTTGTAAAAATTGTAAAGTAGGTACTTGTGTTTGGGTTCTTCAGTGACTTTCTGTGCTGTCCCCCAAATTTCTCCATGCCTCCGGCCTCTCCCTGTTTTCTTGCTCCCTCTGCAGGAACCAAGTGCCACACCTGCTTTCTTTTCTTTTTCAGTTTTTAGATTCGAGAGGTACATGTGCAGGTTTGTTACCTGGGTATATTGCATGATGCTAAGGTTTGGGGTATGAATGATTCCTTCACCTAGGTACTAAGCATAGTACCCAACAGTTAGTTTTTCAACCCTTGTCTCTCCTCTCTCCCTCTTGCAGTCCCGTGTCTGTTGTTCCATCTTTATGTCCATGAGTACCCGATGTTTAGCACCCACTTTTAAGTTAGAATGTGTGATATTTGGTTTTCTGTTTCTGTATTAACTTGCTTAGGATAATGGCCTCCAGCTGCATCCATGTTGCTGCAAAGGATATAATTTCATTCTTTTTATGACTGCATAGTATTCCATGGTGAGTAAGTACCACATTTTCTTTATCCAATTCACCATTGATGGGCACCTAGGTTGATTCCATGTCTTTGCTATTGTGAATTGTGCTGTGATAAACATGTGAGTGTGTGTGTCTTTTTGGTAGAAAGACTTATTTTCTGTTGGATATATACCCAATAGTGGGATTGCCGGGTCAAAAAGTAGTTGTAAGTTCTTTGAGAAATCTCCAAACTACGTTTCCACAGTGGCTGAATTTAAATTCCCATCAACAGTGTGTAAGCATTCCCTTTTCTCCGCAGCCTTGCCAATATCTGTTGTTTTAAGACTTTTTAATAGTAATCATTCTGACTCCCACATAGCTTTCTAGGACAATGATTCACAATGTTTTCAAACAGTTTTATTTACTTATTGATTAAAATAAATATGAAAATCTATGAACACTCTTGCTCATTTCTGACAACTATAATTTTATCATGTATTTAAATAAATGTATTTATTTTTAATAGAAGATACAAAATCTTACATATTTTTTAAATAAAATGGGATGATTAAGTAAAATTGAAATCAATCTTTCAAGGTAGCATTTGATGAAATGGTTCTAAACTACATTGTTGAATAAGTATATCCCATCTGAGGAAGTGATGTTAACTTTTTATCTGTGGATTTTATTTCAAGTACTTGATAGCCTCATGACACATTCCATTTGCATTTAAAGGAATAGGTATCATCATCTACACTGCCTATCCTATTCTGAATTCAGAGCATTTTAACGTGGGTCAAAACACCTTATTTCTTAGACCAAACTTTACCTTTAACAGAAATATGCATAAGACATATGTGCCTTAATTAATCATTGCAAAAGGTTTTCTTGAACAAAATAAACTTTATATTTCTATTTTTGGTTCCTCAGAGGTACTTAGACTCCAGAGCCAACTGTTGTAGTGAGATTTGGGATGAGAGATTGGACATCAGTGTACCCTTCTTATGGACCACTGGGAAATCAGGCATTATAGGCAGATCAATTTTAGACAAGGTGCATAGGATATTAATACCCCTTAAAACTATTTAAGTATATATATTGTCATTTTTTAAACCTTACATGTATTTTAAGCTTTATTTATATATATGAAATAAAAGGATTCATTCTGTTTAAAGAAACTTCAAGTACCATCAAGCTGGTGAGTCAAAGAACTTTGGAAGGTATTAGAAGTTGTCCATTGCTGTGGAAATTACTCAATGATGGCTGTCATCTACTGCACACAAGTAAGCTTTACCCTACTTTTAGAATCTTTAGAAAATTCCACATTTAACAGCTTTATTTCTAAACAGACTTTCTATTTATTTCTGAGCTATAAAAATTTACATGTGTTTTTCAAATTTCTTACAAAAGTGATTTTTCTCTTTTCTGCTTTACATACACTCGTATTTCTGACCTTAAAAATTATACTACTTTTTTTTTTTGAGACAGAATATTGCTCTGTCACCAAGACTGTAGTGCAGTGGCATGATCATGGCTCAATGCAGCCTCAACCTCCTAGGCTCAAGCATCCTACTGCCTCAGTCTCCCAAGTAGCTGGGACTACAGGTGTGTACCACTGTGCCCAGCTAATTTTTTTATTTTATTTTTTTTTGTAGAGACAAGGCCTTGATATGTTGGACAGCCTGGTCACCAACTCCTGGGCTCAAGTGATCTTCCTGCCTTGGCCTCCCAAAATGCTAGGATTACAGGCTTGAGCCACCATGCCCAGTCAAAAATTGTATTCACCTAAGAAGATCTTGGTACATTTTCTTGTATATTTTTGTTTTAAATATATAAGTGAATATGTTACTTAAGAGATTTCAAATGGCAGTGATTTTTTTTTCTTCTGCCACAAGTTATTATTTCTTCTTCCAGTAGCCTAGAAATAAAAACTCAATATAATATTGTAACAAATTATGATTTAGACAGAGGATGGCAAACTACAACCTGTGGGCCCAATCCAGTCCAACCCAAGGTTCTTCTTTTTTTTATAAAGGGTCTCAATATGTTGCCAAGGCTGGTCTCAGACTCAAGTAATCCTTCCACCTCAGTCTCCTGAGTAGTTGTAGCTAAGATTACAGGTGAGAGAGATCACACCTGATCCAAGGTCTTTTTTTGTATGACCCATGCACTCAGAATGGGTTTTACATTTTAAAATGGTTGGGAAAAGGGGTAGGCCAAAGTGGCTGACTAGAAACTGCCTTGTTCAGAGGCTCCCATTGGAAAAAAGCATAATAAGTGTGTGAATCCTTCACTGGCAACCAAGGTATCCAGGTTCTCTCATCAAAATTGACTAGAAGGCTGATGTGACCCATGGAGAGAAGGAAGAGCAGTGTGGTACGGCAGCCTACCTGAGAGTCATATGGGGAAGGGGAAC
>NC_045437.1:105113082-105301197 GCF_002776525.5 Piliocolobus tephrosceles | reverse complement strand
GAAATCAGAAGATCCAACTCACAAACCTGTGCAACCAGTGCCTAGCATCCCAACCTCAGAACGTGCAGATTCTTACGGCCTCTCAGCTGGAATCTGCTTAAGCCTACCAAACTTCTGGGGGTAGGGATGACCAGCACCAGCTGTCTGCTGTCTAAGCTGTTTGAGCTCTTTGGGGAAGGGGTGGCAGCCAGCACTGGGACTCCCAACTGCCTAACATGCTAAGTTCCCTGGGTGGGGGAAGGGCAGCACCCATTTCTATAGCTCCAGCCTGTGCTTTTCCCCTGCTGGAACCAGGGAGGCTGGACAGCTTGGTCCCAAGACTTGTCCCCACAGCCCAACAAACCAGCTGTGGCAGTCTGCAGCCAGAGTGTCTCTTCAGGCCTAATCCTGACCCATCCTTCCTCAGTGGGTGGGACTTCCCTGCAAAATCTCCAGTAACTCCAGTCGGAGCCCCTAGGGGGAAGGCATGGCAACACTCTCTGCAGACCAGCAGACTTAGCCTCTCCCACTGGTAGTTCTCAGGAATTCGGGCAGCCCAGATGAGTGTGCTTCCCTCCAGCGAAACACACCCTCTCAACCAAGGGAAAAAGGATTTTGTTAAATGGGTCCTGCTCCCCGTGCCACCCAACTGAATGAGACACTCCAACAGGGGTTGTCAGGCACTTTTTACAGGAGCGATCCTACTGGCATCAGGTTGATGCCTCTCCAGGTCAGAGGTACCAGAAGAAGCAGCAGGCACCCACCTTTGCTGCTCTCCAGCTTCCTTGAATGACCTCTCCAGGCATGGGAGTGAATCAGATGAAAAGGGCCTGAACTCCCAGCAAACTGCAGCAGCCCTATAGAAGAGGGACCAGACTATTGAAAGAAAAACAAGCAGAAAGTGACAACAAGAACATTAACAACAACAACAAAAAGGCCCCCACAAAAACCCCATCCAAGGGTCAGCAGCCTCAAAGACCAAAACTAAACAAACTCATGAAGACGAGAAAAAATCAATGAAAAAATGCTGAAAAACCCAAAAGGTGAGCATGCCTCTTCTCCTCCAAATGATCGAAATGTCTCTCTATCAGGGGCATAGAACTTGACAGAGGATCTGATGGATGAATTAACAGAAGTAGGTTTCAGAAGATGGGTAATGAAAAACTACAATGAGCTAAAGGGGCACGTTCTAACCCAAGGCAAAGAAGCTAAGAAACTTGATAAAATGTTGGAGGAATTTCTAACTAGAATAACCAGTTTAGAAAGGAACATGAATGACCTGATGGAGCTGAAAAACATAGCATGAGAACTTTGTGAAGCATACACAAGTATCAATAGCTGAGTTGACCAAGCGGAAGAAAGGATATCAGAATTTGAAGACCACCTTACTGAAATGAGACATGCAGCCAAGAATAGAGAAAAAAGAATGAAAAGAAATGAACAAAGCCTTCAAGAAATATGAGACTTCATAAAAAGACCAAACCTATGATTAATTGGAGTACCAGAAGAAGATGGAGAGAATGGAAATGAGCTGGAAAACACACTTCAGGATATTACTCAGGAGAACTTCTCCAACTCAGCAACAAAAGCCAACATGCAAATTCAGGAAATACAGAGAACACTATTAATGTACTCCATGAGAAGATCAACCCCAAGACACACAATCATCAGATTCTCCAACGTCGGAAGGAAGGAAAAACTGTTAAAGACAGCCAGAGAGAAAGGCTAGGTCACCTACAAAGGAAAGCACATTAGACTAACAGCAGACCTCTCATTAGCAACTCTACACGCCAGAAGAGATTCAGGGCCAATACTCAACATTCTTAAAGAAAAGAATCTCAACCCAGAATTTCATATCCAGTCAAACTAAGCTTCATAAGTAAACTAGAAATAAAATCCTTTACAGACAAGCAATTGCTGAGGGATTTCGTTACCACTGGGCCTGCCTTGCGAGAGATCCTTAAATAAGCACTAAATATGGAAAGGTAAAACTGGTAACAGCCACTGCAGAAACACACCAAAATATAAAGACCAATGACACTATGAAGAAACTGTGTCAACTAGTATGCAAAATAACCAAATAGCCCCATGATGACAGGATCAAATTCACACATAACAATACTAACCTTAAATGTAAATGGACTAAATGCCCCAATTAAAAGACACAGACTGGCAAATTGAATAAGGATTCAAGACCTATCAGTGTGCTGTATTCAGGAGACTCATCTTATGTGCAAAGACACATGCAGGCTCAAAATAAAGGGATGGAAGAAAATTTACCAAGCAAATGGAAAACAAAACAAAAGCAGGGGTTACAAACCTAGTCTCTGACAAAAGAGACTTTAGATCAACAAAGATCAAAAAAGACAAAGAAGGACATTACATAATGGTAAAGGGCACAATTCAACAAAAAGAGCTAACTATGCTAAGCATATGTGCACCCAATACAGGAGCACCCAGACTCATAAGCAAGTTCTCAGAGATCTACAAAGAGATTTAGACTCCCACACAATACTAGTGGGAGACTTCAACACCCTACTGTCAATATTAGAGATCAACAAAACAGAAAATTATCAAGGATATTCAAGACTTGAACTCAGCTCTGGATCAAGTGGACCTAGTAGATGTATACAGAACTCTCTACCCCAAATCAACAGAATATACATTCTTCTTAGTGCCACATGGCACTTATTCTAAAATTGGCCACATAATTGGAAGTAAAACACTCCTCAGCAAATGCAAAAGAACTGAAATCATAACAAACAATCTCTCAGACCACAGTGCAATCAAATTAGAACTCAGGATTAAGAAACTCACTGAAAACCACACAATTTCACAGAAATTGAATAACCTGCTCCTGAATGACTCCTGGGTAATGAAATCAAGGTAGAAATCAAGAAGTTATTTGAAACAAATGAGAACAAAGAGACGACCTGTCAGAATCTCTGGGACACAGCTAAAGCAGTGTTAAGGGGGAAGTCTATAGCACTAAATGCCCACATCAGAAATCTAGACAGATATCAAATTGACACACTAACATCACAATTAAAAATGCTAGAAAGTCAAGAGCAAACTAATCCAAAAGCCAGCAGAAGACAAGAAATAACTAAGATCAGAGCAGAATTGAAGGAGATACAGACACGAAAACCCTCCAAAAAATCAACAAATCCAGGAGCTATTTTTTTGAAAAAATTAACAAAATAGATAGACCACTAGCTAGGCTAATAAACAAAAACAGAGAGAAGAATCAAGTAGACACAATAAAAAATGATAAAGAGGATATCACCACTGGTCCAACAGAAATACAAACTACCATCAGAGAATACAATAAACACCTCTACACAAATAAACTAGAAAATCTAGAAGAAATGGATAAATTTCTGGACACATACACCCTACCAAGACCAAACCAGGAAGAAATTTTATCCCTGAATAAACCAATAATAAGCTCTGAAATTTAGGCAGTAATTAATAGCCTACCAATGAAGAAAAGCCCAGGACCAGATGGATTCACAGTTGAATTCTACCAGAAATACAAAGAGGGGCTGGTATCATTCCTTCTGAAACTATTCCAAACAATTCAGAAGGAGGGCCTCCTCCTGAACTCATTTTATGAAGCCAGCATCATCCTGATACCAAAACCTGGTAGAGACACAACAACAACAAAATTTCAGGCCAATATCCCTGATGAACATCGATGCGAAAATCCTCAGTAAAATACTGGCAAACCAAATCCAGCAGCACATCAAAAAACTTATCCACCACGATCAGGTGGGCTTCATCCCTGGGATGAAAGGCTGGTTCAACATATGCAAATCAATAAATGTAATCCATTACATAAACAGAACCAATGACAAAAACCACATGATTATCTCAATAGATGCAGAAAAGGCCTTGGATAAAATTCAACATCTCTTCATGTTAAAAACTCTCAATAAACTAGGTATTGATGGAACATATCTCAAAATAATAAAAGCTATTTATGACAAACCCACAGCCAATATCATATTGAATGGGCAAAAGCTGGAAGCCTTCCCTTTGAAAACTGGTACAAGACAAGAATGCCCTCTCTCACCACTCCTTTTCAACATACTATTGGAAGTTCTGGCCAGCCCAATCAGGCAAGAGAAAGAAATGAAGGATATTCAAATAGGAAGAGAGAAAGTAAGTTGTCTCTGCAGATGACATGATTTTACATTTAAAAAGCCACTTCATCTCAACCCAAAAACTTCTTGAACTGATAATCAACTTCAGCAAAGTCTCAGGATATAAAATCAATGTGCAGAAATCACAAGCATTCCTTTACACCAACAATAGGCAAGCAGAGAGCCAAATCATGAATGAACTCCCATTTATGATTGCTACAAAGTGAATACAATACCTAGGAATACAGCTAACAAGGGATGTGAAGGACCTCTTTAAGGAGAACTACAAACTACTGCTCAAGGAAATAAAAGAGAACACAAACAAATGGAAAAACATTCCGTCCTCATAGATAGGAAGAATCAATATCATGAAAATGGCCATACTGCCCAAAGTAATTTCTAGATTCAATGCTATTCCCATCAAACTACCATTGATATTCTTCACTATTTTAAATTTCATATGGAATCAAAGAAGACCCTGTATAGCCAAGACAATCCAAAGCAAAAAGAAGAAAGCTGGAGGCATCATGTTACCTGACTTCAAACTATATTACAAGGCTACAGTAACCAAAACAGCATGGTACTGGTACCAAAACAGACATATAGAACAATGGAGCAGAACAGAGACCTCAGAAATAACACACACACCTACAACCAACTAATCCTCAACAAACCTGACAAAAACAAGCAATGGGGCAAATGATCTCCTGAGAAAACTGGCTAGCAATATGTAGAAAACTGAAACTGGACCCCTTCCTTATCCGTTATACAAAAATTAACTCAAGATGGATTAAAGACTTAAATGTAAAACTCCGAACCATAAAAACCCCAGAAGAAAACCTAGGCAATACCATTCAGGACATAGGCATGGGCAAAGACTTCATGAGAAAAAAGCCAAAAGCAATTGCAACAAAAGTCAACATTGACAAATGGGGTCTAATCAAACTAAAGGGCTTCTGCACAGCAAAAGAAACTATCATTGGAGTGAACAGGAAACCTACAGAATGGGAGAAAACTTTTGCAATCTACCCATCTGACAAAGGTGTAATATCCAGAATTTACAAGGAACTTAAATTTACAAGAAAAAAACAACCCCATCAAAAAGTGGGCAAAGGATATGAACAGACACATCTCAAAAGAAGACATTTATGTGGCCAACAAACATGAAATAAAGCTCCATATCACTAATCATCAGAGAAATGCAAATCAAAACCACAATAAGATACCATCTCACACCAGTCAGAATGGTGATTATTAAAAAGTCAAGAAACAATAGATGCTGGCGAGGCTGTGGAGAAACAGGAATGCTTTTACACTGCTATTGGGAGTGTAAATTAGTTCAATCATTGTGGAAGACAATATGGAGATTCCTCAAAGATCTAGAACCAGAAATACCATTTGACCCAGCAATCTCATTACTGGGTATATACCCAAAGGAATATAAATCATTGTACTATAAAGACACATGCACATATATGTTTATTGCAACACTATTTACAATAGTAAAGACTTGGAACCAATCCAAATGCCCATCAACGATAGACAGGATGAAGAAAATCTGGCACATATACATCATGGAATACCATGCAGCTATAAAAAGAAATGAGCTCATGTCCTTTGCAGGAACATGGATGAAGCTGGAAACCATCATCCTCAGCAAACTAACACAGGAACAGAAAACCAAACACTACATGTTATCATTCATAAGTGGGAGATGAACAGTGAGAACACTGGACATAGAGAGGGGAAAAACACACACCAGGGTCTGTTGGAGGGTGGGGGGTGAGGGAATGGAACTTAGAGGACAAGTCAATAGGTGCAGCAAACCACCATGGCACACATACACCTATGTGACAAACCTGAACTTTCTGCACATGTATCCCATTTTTTTATAAAAGAAATTAAAAAATGGTTGGGAAAAAATAGTAATATTTCACGACTTAGGAAAATTATATAAAATTTCAATTTCAGAGTCCATAAATAAAGTTTTATTGGAACATAGATATGCTCCTTTGTTCACACATTTCTATGGCTATTTTTATACTACAGTGGTAGAGTTGAGTAGTTGTGACAGAAATTGTATGAATCAAAATGTCTAACATATTTACATCTGGCTCTTTACAGAAAATGTTTGTTGAACGTTTGTGTCAGTTAATTATTGTATGATTAAGAGCATGCCTCAGGCTGGGCACAGTGGCTCATGCATGTAATTCCAGTACTCAGGGAGGCCAACGTGGGAGGATTTATTGAGCCTAGGAGTTTGAGACCAGCCTGGGCAACATGGTGAAACCCTGTCTCTACAAAAAAAGTATGAAAATTAGCTGGACATGGTGGCATGTGCCTGTGGTCCCAGCTACTTGGGAGGCTGAGGTGGGAGAAGTGCTTGAGCCCAGGAGGTAGAGGTTGCAGTTAGCCAAGATTGTGCCACTGCACTCCAGCCTGGGTGACAGAGCAAGACTCTGCCTCAAAAAAAAAAAAAAAAAAAAGGAAAAGAAAAGGGCATGCCTCAACATGCATGTGTCTGAGGCATTTGAACTAGAGTGACTCCATCTTGAATAGGGGCTGGGTAAAAAGAGGCTGAGACTTACTCAGCAGCATTCCCCAGGAGGTAAAGCATGCTTAGTCACAGGATATTTACAGTTAAGGGAACAGATTAATAATGTTTACTAAGCAGACCCCAGACCCAGGAAATGTCTTTATGTTCTGATATCTTAAGAACAAAAGCACTCTTAGTTTAAGTTTTGTTTTAAATATAATATAAATTCTTGTGGAAGACAGTTACACAGAGACACCGCTGATAAAAACAGAATTTAGTAAAAAAGCCGGACAAAACCTGCCAAAACCAAGACGGTGATGAAAGTGACTGCTGCTCATTATATGTTAATTATAATGCATTAGCATGCTGAAAGATACCCCCACTAGCACCATGACAGTTTACAAATGCCATGGCTAAGTCCAAAAGTTACCCTATATGGTCTAAAAGGAAGAGGAACCCCTAGTTCCCTGGGAACTCCCTGCCCCTTTCCCAGAAAATTCCTGAATAATCACCTCCTTGTTTAGCATATGATTAAGAAATCAAAATAATGACAGCCAACCAGCAGACTTCGAGACTGCTCTGCCTATGCAGTAGCCATTATTTTATTTCTTTACTTGTCTAATAAATTTGCTTTCACTTTGCTCTGTAGCCTCGCCCTGAATTCTTTCTTGTGTGAAATCTTAGAACCCTCTCTTGGGGTCTGGAAAGCGCCCCCTTTCTGGTAACACAAGGACTGAGTTGATTTTTAGCATTGATCTTTTTAAAAGCAGGGCCCAATTTGAAATGGTATTCCTTCTAGTGGTTTCCCACATCATTCAGAATGAATTCTGAAGACCTTACTAGAGCTGAAGAAGGTCACTCTTGATATTGCCTGTAGCTACCTCTCATTTCTACTATACTTTGCCCTTAGTCACTCTGCTCTAGCCACACTTCTCCTTACTGTTCTGGGAGTTGTATGTCAGGGCCTTTGCACTTACTGTCCTCTCCCCTAACCCCATCACCTTTCAGCATAACCTGCTCACTCACTGCATTCCTCAATCTGTCCAAATGTTACCTCATCAAGAGGCTTCTGTTACTTACCTTATCTAAGATAGCCCCAGTTCCCAAAACACATACTCTTGTTTTCTAAAAGGTAAGCTCCCTCGCCCAATCCTCCCACCCCTCACTGCTCACTGGCTGCCCCAGGAAACAGGCACTTTGACAGTTTTATTCAATACATCTTAGAAGTGTTTGGTTCAGAGCAGATGCTCAAATATATGTGCTGAATGAATGAGTTAATGAATAAATATGTGATCTTATATGTGAGTTACTGCATCAAATAGTGATTCATATCTAAAATGCTGCAAGTTACATTGACAAAATAAATGCATGCATGTATGTACTGCCCTGCTTTGTTGATGAAAAGATTTAAGGAAGAAAAAAAGAAGAGTAACCCACGTGAAGCCAATTGTGGCTGAACGTGAACTACTATTGGCTAGACTGTTGGCATAACAGGTGATAGCTGTGGACAAGATGAAGCCAGTTTAGAAGGATCACGTGATGTGCTGAAACAAAGCGGCCTGTGAGCTGTCTGGAGCAGAAAAAGCAGTGATTGTGCACCTGCTGCCTGTGTGTTAGTGGTCCTCACTAACAGGAGCTCATTAACCATGGAAGAGCTGCTGGGCCGGCCTTTACATGGATATGGAAATTAGCTCTCAGATAGAAAATCTGTTTTGACTTTCTCCCATTTATGCAACTACAACTACTGGATTTTGTAAATGATAAAATTGCCAAGTGGGAAAACAAAACATTGGTGGTGTTTTGCAAAAATAAAACTATGCTTGATTTATTGGAATTCTTCAAAGGAGAAAATGTGGATGAAGGGGACTAACGGCTGAAATTATAGTTATTTTTTTTTTTCTCACAATTCGGTATGGAAATAAGACAGGGAAGGAGGCGGGATTTTGTCCAAAACTGAAAGTTGGCCTAGAGATAGAAAATAGAGTAGATAAATGAGAAGTTTGAGGGGTTGATTTCTTAATAATTAGTGGTAGAATCAGTCTTTTCAGCATCTTTATAAATGATGTGGAGAAGGTCTTATCAGAGAATCATTGGTTTTAATGACTTTTCCTTTGTATAGCAGGAAGGATTTAAAATAAGAAACTCAGTTATCGACTTGTTAATAAATTCTGTCTCCACCTGAGGGATTTTGAATAGCTGACTCTGGACCAATCAAATGCACTGTTACCATCCAAAAGAGAAAAAGGTGTGTGTGTGTGTGTGTGTGAGTGTCTGTGAGAGAGAGAGAGAGAGACAGACAGGCAGACAGAATGGAATGGGGGTAGTGGGAGAAGTAACTGAAGGTGGAATCGAAATGGGAACTTTTGAAAAACAGGGCCTGAGTGTGTTTTAGCTTAGAAACACTATTGATATTTTTCTAAGTGATTACTGAATACCCTCCCTAGGAAACGCTGACACCAGTATCAACAAAACAAGAAAACACTTTTCCTACACTTTTGTAAAACCATGTGTTAATATACTTGGAATACTGTGTATTTTTTATTGTTATTTGTGAATAATGGGAATGTTGAAGGGCAACTACCTAAACTCACTTGAAGGACATGGGTAAGAGGTGGCTGCTTATATGGCTTGAGAGAACATGAAAACACTAGGTTGGGAAGAATAGCGGAATGTAGAACATAGGGTAAGGACAGCATAGTGGCTTTTGTCTAGTAATTTTTGCCAGTCAAGATCTGCTAAGGCTTACATATCTGTTGCTGGTTCCCTGGGTGTAATTCAAGACTTCACATAACCTGGATTTATTATAAATTGCCTTCCCAAAATAATCTCTCATTTCAGTCTCAGACCACCACCACCACACAGCATCAGAAGTGTATCTAATTAACAAAGGTTAACTGTTGTCATTATCATTATCATACTTAAAAAACACAGTCAGCTGCTCCATTCTGTGAAGGCTTCCCAAAAGATCTCCCCGTCCCTCCACAAGATTAACTGATCCATTTTCTCTGGTTTTCCAAAGCACTTGTCTATTTTTTTTAATTTATTTTTATTTTTTAGATTCAGGGGTACATGTGAAGGTTTGTTAAATAGGTAAATTCATGTCACAGGGGTTTGTTGTAAAGATTATTTCATTGCCCAGGAATTTATGCCCAGTAACCAGTAAGCTCAATTATATCACACGTGTCAATTTTTGCTTTTGTTGCAATTGCTTTTGGTGTCTTTGTCATGAAATCTTTGCCCATTCCTATGTCCATCATGGTATTACCTAGATTGTCTTCTAGGATTTTTATAGTTTTGGGTTTTACATTTAAGACTTTAATCCACCTTGAACTGATTTTTGTATATGGTATAAGTGACACAGAATTTTTTTCGGTGCTGCTTCCCAGCCGGAAATTTCCGTGGCTGGCAGCACTCCTGTCTGGGCTTTGCTCAGCTCTGGGCTTGCCACTAGACTTGCACTGCCCACTCGGCCCTGGCAGGCTGTGCTTGGCTCGTGCTACCAGCCTGGAGCTCATGCCCACTAAGAGTAAGCCAGGCATGCTGGCTGCTGCAGCAGGGCGGGCAGCCCCAGGCGCTGGCTCTGTGTGAGGCTATGGCTGGACCAGGCACACCACAAGTAGCTTCTTTCCTGGGTGCTGGTGTCTGGACAAGGGGAACACGATGGTGACCAAAAAACTTGGAGACACCAGCAACCACGGAACCCCAAAGTGGGTGTTAGTGTGTTAGAGCTCTGGCTCAGGGAGTCCCGAGGTCTGGGCCCCACAAGGATCGCAGCTCATCCGTGCTACAGTTCCTTTTGTACCCACTGTTCCATGGTCCTGGGTTCTTGTCCCTCATCCAAGGAGAATGAGGTTACGCAGACAACCAGAGAGTGAGAAAGGTGGAGAAGTTTTATTGAGTGACAGAATAGCTCTCAGCAGAGACAGACCCGAAGTGGGTAGTCCCCCACCTGAAGGTGGGTTGTCCCCACCCAAAGGCAGATAGTATCCCCATGTGGCTGAGTATGAGGTTTTTATAGGCTCAGAACTGGGGAAGTGTGGGCTGTGAGTAGCCTTGAAAAAGGCAACATTTGATTGGTTAAAAAGCATTATTCTGAAAGAACCAATTGGGAAAGAGCAGGCAAGAAGTTCTCATTCTGGTTGTGGACTCCATCTGGAACCAGCTACTTGCAAGAATCTGGAATTTATAAGCAAAGAGCAGAGTAAGGGAGTCATTGAATGAAAATTACTAAGAGAATATATCAAGTTAGGGAGATTCTTGCTAAACTGATCAAATAGGATTCTTGCTAAAGACAGGTCAAAGACTTATACCTCAAATGTGAAGGATGAGTATCTTGGTCAGATCTCAAGCATGATCAGATATCAAGAGTGGGTGGGTGAGGATTCTTGCTAAACTGATTTAGCAGGATTCTTGCTAAAACTATGGCCTAGGCAGGCCAAAGACATAGTGGGGGCCAAGATCAGGGCTTAGCTGAAAAGAGGATTCAGAGGAATTTGAGTAAAGTTTGCTTGAGCAGACAGTCTTTGTCAAGATAAATGTATCAATGAAAAGAGTCAAACTCTGTAAAATATTTGAAGAGATTATTCTAAGTCACAATGGCCTGTGACACAACCGCAGGAAATCTTCAGAACATGTGCCCAAGGTGTTCAGGCTACAGCTTTGTGTTACACAATTTAGGGAGACACAAGACATCAATCAATACATATAAGATGATGTGCATTGGTTTGGTCCAGAAAGGTGGACAACTCAAAGCAGGAGCTTCCAGGTCATAGGTGGATTCAAAAATTTTCTAATTTACAATTGGTTGAAAGAATCAAGTTACTGTCTAAAAACCTAGAATCAATAGAAGGGAATGTCTGGGTTAAAAGCTTGTGGAGACCAAGGCTGTCATCATGCAAACACAATCAACAGAAGGGAATGCTTCTTATAGAATTAGAGACTCTGTTCTATCAGTCTTAAGGTCTCTGTTTTAATGTTAATGCTGGTCAGCTGTGCCTGAATTCCAACAGGAGGAGGATAAAATGAGGCATGTTCAACCTCCACTTTCCATCATGGCCTGGACTAGTTTTTCAGGTTAACTTTGGAATGCCCTTGGCCGAGGGGAGGGTCCATTAGTCTGCTGAGGAACTTAGAATTTTATTTTTGGTTTACAAATGCAAACTTTTATTGAATGCTTTCTCTCAATAATTGTAAAAATGAGAACCTTTTCCAAGACACCATCTGTCATTACATCACTTCTTCTTTTCTTGTACTTCATCAATCAATGAAAATCAATTGCAGTTATCCCCAAGTATCTGTGTGTGGGGTATTGGTTTCAGGACCTCCCACAGATAATGAAATGTAGGGATGCTTAAGTCTCTGATATGAAATGGCATAGTATTTGCATGTAACCTATACATATCCTCCCATATACTTCAAATAATCTGTAGATTACTTATAATATCCAATATAATGCAAATGAAATGAAATGGAAAGAGCTGTTATACTGTGTTATCTAGGGAATAATGAAAAAAACCCTGACAGTACAGATGCAACCATCATTTCTTTTCTGAATATTTTTAATCCTCGGTTGTTTGAACCCCTGAGTGTGGGACACACAGATATAGAGGGCCAATTGTATATCATTTTCCTCACAGAGTTTTTCTCAAAACCACGATTAGTGAGAGAATAACTTAAAGACAGACATGTGTAGTAAGTTTCAATAAACTCAAAAATGCTAAATTGAGGAACATGTGAAAACAAAAACAATATAAAGACCAAAACATTGAAACATTAAGTATTTTAACTCTTTTAAATAAAAAAACACTTCTAAATTAAAATGATTTAAATCACTATATTAAAGTGACCTATTTTTGTTTTAAGTAAATAAAAAGCTTCATAACAATTCTCCCACTTTCTACAAAGAGGAAAACATTACTCATAACATTTTGTTACCATAAGATGACTTACGTAAACAAAATGATTTTAAGTGACCAGAACTCAGTCATTTACCCAATGACTACTCTCACCATCAAAGAAGACATAATTACATATTTCTGAATGTGAACTTTTAAAAAAGAAACACCAATAAGCTTGTCACCTTTGTAACATGCTTCTCTCAATAACTAACAATGATAGTTGCACCTGTACAGTACATACACAGGGTTTTTTCATTATTCCCTAAACAATACAGTATAACAGCTATTTTCATTGCATTTACATTGTACTGGGCATTATAAGTAATCTACAGATAATTTTCTCTAAAAGAAAAATATTTATTTGGGTATGGAGCATTGCAATGGGAATATTCATGCCATAGTAAACTATGTGCACATTCAGGGAGGTGAAGGAAGACAAAGGTTTTTAAAGAAAAAAAAAATGAGGATTACATAATTGTTTGGAAGAAATTATCATTGGCTACAATATCCTTGCCATTAATAACAAGAGTGATGCCAGCCCAAGGTCACTTATGGGACAGACAGTTGCTGGGCAGATATCCTTGTAGAGGTATTTTTTGTGTAAGGATATGATGGCTTTCATACAAGGTTATGATTTTTGCAGTCTTTTGTGATAGTTTTTGTTACCAGGCATACAAGCATGAGAACCCTTTCTTCATGGCTTTCCCTGGCTCTATTCGTTAGGGATTTCTTAATATTAGTGACTCTGTTTTGATTCTGATAACTTTCACACATCCAAACTACTACTGACCCCACCTTTACTCCCCTGACTATTGAAACTCATGTGACCTTTGCTACAAGCTTTTTTATGAAGTCCAAAATTTGGAAGATCAAGAACAGCCATAGCTGGGCTGCCTAGTATTTACGCATCATAAAAAACCTGTTCCCTATAAAGTGTCTAAATGATTTTTGTTTACTTTGCTACCAACTAAAAAAAACTTTCAATTAGAGATTTTATTTAGGATAATAAATATCATTACTATTATCATTACTGTCAGCATATCCATACACTTGAGCAAATAAAGTACATGGGGCTGATTGCATTTTCTTATGCATGACTTCACTCCTAGAGCTTTTTCTGAAAGTTAATGGAGAACAACTGCATTGGAGCCAATCGGTAAATGGGACTTGTGCTGAGGGAGGAGGATAGAGAAGGAAAGGGCAGGCTTTTGTGAGGTTGTTAGGACAGCTTGAGGGCAGTGAGAAAGAGGCACACTGAGAGGTGAAAGAAAATAGGGTCAGGAAAAACTGTGGAACACTTTTGTGGCTGAGTCCAAGCTTGTATGATTCACCACATGACAGTTAATAAGTTAAGAGAAGAGATGTTGGGGCAAGGAGAGCAACTTCATTCAGAGAGCCAGCAAACCAAGACGGTGGTGAACTAAATCCTAAAGAACCATCTTAAGTTAATACAAATTTGACTCCTTTTATGTTAGGGGAAAGGGGAAGAGGGAGGGGGATGGGATCAGGATGGGATCAGGAGGTCCCCAATGACCACAAACATCGGCGTCAGCGAGAGTCCAAGGAGGTTGTGAAACTTCTTTGTCTTTGGTCAAGTCACAGTGCTCCTATAAATCTTAATAGGATAATTAATATTATCCAATTATTACTAATATTGCCCTAAAAGTTACACAATATTTTAACTTGTATGTACACCTTCATTATCTCCTCAGGAGTTAGTTTAGGAAAGGGACTATTATCATCCTTACTTTAAGTTAAACTATAAACAATTCCTCCCATAGTTAGCTTGGCCCATGTGTGGACATAAGCAGAAGCAGTTAATCTAAAGGATATCATCAAGTGGGGGCAATTACAAGCAAAATGGAGTTAGTCATGCTAGGCCTCCTTTTCACTGTTATACTTTGAAGATGATTGGGTGTTCTACGGAATGCTTGGTTTTTGTCTAGCCCAAGCTTCTTGTTTAGCTATCTCTTTCATTGCCTCAGAGTTATCTTACCACTCTTAGCTGTTGTAAACAGATAGTAATACAAATAATTCTTGTCCATCAAAATGCAAATACATTTTTTGCTAGTGGGGATGCAATTATTTCCCTGTGGACACCCGCCAGGTTTGCATCCGTTAACAAATTCATTTCAGCCTATCTGACAGCCTGTATCTTTGTTTGCTCCTTGGATTCTCTTTTGGTCTTGTTTTTAAAACCTTTCTGGTTCCCTTATTAATTAATGAGTTCTAAAAAATCTTTGACATGTATTCATTTTACAGTTGTTAAAAGCTCTGATTTTCTTTTTTAAAAATGTAAACTTGGCTGGTCGCAGTGGCTCACGCCTGTAATCCCAGCACTTTGGGAGGCCAAGACGGGTGGATCACGAGGTCAGGAGATCGAGACCATCCTGGCCAGCGTGGTGAAACTCCGCCTCTACTAAAAATACAAAAATTAGCCGGGCATGGTGGCGTGCCTGTAGTCCCAGCTACTCAGGAGGCTGAGGCAGGAGAATCGCTTGAACACGGGAGGCAGAGGTTGCAGTAAGCCAAGGTCACGCCACTGCACTCCAGCCTGGGGGACAGAGCAAGACTCCATCTCAAAAAAAAAAAAAAAAAAAAAAATTAAACTCTAAGCTGGGCGTGGTGGCTCACGCCTGTAATCCTAGCACTTTGGGAGGCTGAAGCCGGAGAGTTCCCTGAGCTTAGGACTTCGAAACCAGCCTGGATCACAGTGAAAACCCATCTCCAGTAAAACGCAAAAGAAATTAGCCAGATGTGGCGGTGTGCACCTATAGTTCCAGCTACTCAGGAGGCTAAGACAGGAGAATTACTTGAACCTGGGAGGCGGAGGTTTCAGTGACACAAGATTGCGCCACTGCACGCCACTGGGTGACAGAGCAAGACTCTGTCTCTATAAAAAAAAAAAAAAAAAAAAAAAAAATTAAACTTCAACAGTTTAAGAGATCATCTTCCAAGATGTCCATAATGTTTGATAGAGCCAGGGGAGGCATACTGCTGGAGATGTACATGTTAAAGGAACCCCAGCACATGTTTTGTAGCTCCCACAGATGAATATCAAGCACTAACAGAACTTTAATTCTGTTGAACCTGTTTCTCGACCATCCCCCCCTCCACTGATTAAGTGTCTGTGCATTCTGAGCTCAAATCAATTAAGAATTTTGTGCTCGGCCGGGCGTGGTGGCTCAAGCCTGTAATCCCAGCACTTTGGGAGGCTGAGACGGGCGGATCACGTGGTCAGGAGTTCGAGACCATCCTGGCTATACTAAAAAATACAAAAAACTAGCTGGGCGAGGTGGTGGGAGCCTGTAGTCCCAGCTACTTAGGAGGCTGAGGCAGGAGAATGGCGTGAACCTGGGAGGCGGAGCTTGCAGTGAGCTAGGATCCGGCCACTGCACTCCACCCTGGGCAACAGAGCGAGACTCAGCCTCAAAAAAAAAAAAAAAAAAAGAATTTTGTGCTCATCTGCTCAGAATATATATAGACCAGTGAGTTTTTGTGTTTTGTTTACTCTTAATTTTAAACTTGTAACTTCAGTTTTACAACTGAAGTTATATTCTTTGTGTCTGTGTATATGTGTTCATAATTCAGAAAGCCTTTACTTCTTGTTTTGTAATTATAAAATTTTTTTATCTTTGGAGAATATTAATACACTATTTAATAAAGTTTCTTAAAATACTTCTAGAGTGTCAGGTCCCTGAAGCATAGAAATAAAGGAAAATCTTGAGATTCTTTAAGGGAAATTCCAGGCACCTACGTAGCCTTGAGCAGCAAATAAGCAACTTGAGAAGCAAGAAGGTAATGGCAGCCTAAAACAATAGCCAAGGCTAAAATAATGGAATATTTGGTTACCCTACAGAAACTAAAGATAACATCTTGGGGTGGGAACAGGGACTAACTCTAAATGAGTATGAGGGATCTTTATTAGGAGGGTGAAAGTGTTATGAACGGATTCATGGTGATGACTGTACCACTTGTAATGTTACTAAAAATCATTGAATTGTACACTTAGAAGGGGTGAATTCAGCTAGACACAGTGGCTCACACCTGTAATCCCAAGATTTGAGAGGCCAAGGTGGGCAGAGCCCAGGAGTTCGAGACCCGCCTGGGCAACATGGCAAAACCCCATGTCTACAAAAAATACAAAATATTAGCTGGGCATGGTAGCAGATGCCTATAGTCCCAGCTACTGGAGGGTTGAGGGGGGAGGATCACCTGAGTCCAGGAAATCAAGGCTGCAGTGAGCCGTGATTGCACCACTGCACTCCAGCCTGGGCGACAGAGTGAAACTCTGCCTTAAAAAAAAAAAGAAAAGATGAATTCTGAATTCTACGAAATGTAAAATATATCTCAATGAAGTCCCTTTAAATAGTCTGTTTGTTTTTTTTTTTTTGAAAAAGAATACTTACATCTTAACATACGTCCCCCACCAAATGGATCTGCCAGCTCATAGACCTCAGGTAAGGGGAAAATAGAACTAAACTTCATCCATTGTTCTTTGTTCTGAATTTCTTTTTGAGTGACCTGGAGAAAGTCACACCCACAAGCTAGAGCTAACATTCTTTTCTGCTGACCCCAACTTTTTAAACAAAACTTCTATTCCTTAACCAATTGCAAATCAGAGAATTTCTGAATCTACATATAACCTGTAAGCCCTGCTTCAAGATATCCTGCCCTTTTAGGCCAAAACCAATGTTTAACCTCAGTGTATTCATTTATAATTTTGCCTACAATTTCTGCTTTTTTGAAATTTACTCCTGCCTTTAAAAACCCTTACCTGCAAGCCACTGGAGAGGTCAGAATTTAAGCATTAGCTGCACTATCTTCCTTGCTTGGTATGTGCAAATAAATGCCTCACTTACTCTCACTGCTGTCCTGATGTCACCATTTGATCTTGTTGTGCCTGGCAAGCAGAGCCCAGTTTGGTTCTTTAACAGTTCTTTCTGATTGATTTATAAAGAAGTAAGTGCTGATATAAACTGAATATCCCTAAATTCCCAGATAGTAAGGAAATCAAATGTTTAATATTTAAAAAGTACTTAAAAAAAAAAAAAGTCCATCCTGTAGAAACAGCTAAATGAACATTTTAGAATTCAAATTTATGCAATTAAATGAATCTTTGGTAAATGAGACTAGTTTAATAATTTTGGTTTTCCTCACTCATAAGTGGGAGTTGATCAATGAGAACACATGGACACAGGGAAGGGAACATCACACATTGGGGCCTGTCAGGGGGTGGGGAGGGGCTAGGGGAAGGATAACCTTAGGAGAAATACCTAATGTAGATGACGGGTTGATAGGTGCAGCAAACCACCATGGCATGTGTATACCTATGTAACAAAACTGCATGTTCTGCACATGTCTCCCAGAACTTAAAGTATAATAATAACAAAAAATAATAATTTTGGTTTTCACAAAAGAGCTATGTCTTCTCTCTGATTTATCAGTGTTAAGTATAATATATGTGTATGTAGGGGAGAAATTTTCCTCTACCTTCTTAATTCAGTGATTTAGGGCTTGTGAATTAGAATGACAAAGACGGATTAACAAAAGAAAAGATATATTTTTATTCACATACACACCTATGTGGAAGTTCACAGAAAAATGTGACACAAAGAGGTCATTAGATTTTGGGCCTTATATATCCCCTTAATAGAGAAAGGGGTGGGGGACAAAGGACACTTATGGGAAAAAAAATGACTTTTTTGGAAAGTCAAAGCAGCCCTTAGGAGAGTATATCAGAGACATGATAGTTTTGTGATAATTTCTTTATATGAGTGGCACAGAAACTTCTCATCACCAGTGATGAGAGTCTATCTTCCCTGGTTGCTCCTGGGGAGGAGATTTATGTCAACTGAGGTTTTTTTTTTTTTGCAATTCTTCTGGGAGGCTCTGTTTTTAGGTAGATAGATTTCAGGGACTCAAATGACTGCTCAAAATAATTTTTATGCTATAGTAGCATGTTCTGGACCCATTCATGTGCATTTTATTTGAAATTTTTTCCCCCAGGCTACAGGCTTACCGATAAAATAAGCTGACATTACTCCTATATAATGTTTAGGATTTCAAAAAATATAAATTTTGTTTAGCTAAATTGAGTCACTATTTGAAACAACGTATTATTTTAGTATGTCAGCTTTAAGATAATTTCCAAGATCTTTAGGTAACTTAAAACCTTGGACTGCTACTAAGTTGAGTTAATTCATAGATAATCACTGAGTCCTAGGACAATTTCTAAGTAAATAAGAACACTGAACCATTAACTAAACAGTTTAAAATTTATCTACTTTTGCTTCTGATTTTATATGCTACAGAAAGGCTATATTTTTCAGTCATGTGAACGAGTATGTTTATTTTTACCACCTTAAGAAGATGTAAAAGAGACGTGCAGCTGCTGTAGAACGTTGTGTTTTGTGTGTTCACGTGCTAGTTTACTCAAATTCTTGTGCATGCCAGAAAGTTTGACAATCCACTCTCTTGGGAGAAAAAGTTTTACTCTACCCAGTTAGGTTAGACCAGTTGGGGCCTGCATATTAACTAACAATAGACAGACTGGCAGGAAAAAAGACAAGATTTATTTATGTCTACATATGTAAGTCATTCAATAATGAGCAACTTGCTGAACAGCCAGAGGTAAAGGTTTATATATAAACTTAACCAAAAAAGGGTAGATTTAGGACTCTAAAGGGAAAGTATGGAAGGTTCTGTTGGGTTTTTTGATGCTAATGAGCAGCTGAATTCACACATCTGGTGGTAAGAGTCAGTCTTTCTTTCAAACAAGAAACTTCCTCTGAGAAGGGGTGAATGAATGGCTGCTATATTTGGGGAGTATCTGCTTTAGTTTAGATAATGTTTCTCTCTGTGGCTGCAGATTGTTCATATGTTTTCAGTTTAAAGTAATTTTAATCCCTTCACTCCCATACCATCATTTTTTTTCTCTATGAATTAAAAGTCAATAACTTTGTTAAAAATTGTAATTATTAGGGATCATTGAGACCGTAACAGGAGTAATAGTAATACAGAAATAAAATTGGGATTATGGTTTTGTTTTTCAAAGAAAAAGAGTAGTTTTTTTTTCTCCCCTGAAGATAAAAAGGTTGTTTTCTTAAATCTTCAACTCCTTTACTCCAAAGAGCGTAAGAACTTTAGGGACGCCATAGAGATTTGGTTTGTATGAGAAATGTAAAAAATATCTATTTTTTCAGTCATTGGACAGCAGCAATATCAATCATCTGAATCCATTGTATATTAAAACAAATAACAGTTTTTGTGAAAGATAACTATATATATGTTAAATATAAAAACTATGTCAGACATAAAAAAAGATGTATCTATCTAGCTATCTTTTTTTTTTAGAGACAGGGTCTCGTTGTCTTGCCCAGGCTGAAGTATAGTGGCTCAATCATGGCTCACTGAAACCTTGAACTCCTGGGCTCAAGTGATCCTACCACCTCAGCTTCCCAAGTAGTTGGGACTACAGGTGAGCACCACCACACCCAACTAATTTTTAAATTTTCTGTAGAGATAGGGTCTCAGTATGTTGCAGGCTGGTCTTGAACTCCTGGCCTCAAGTAGTCCTCCTGCCTCAGCCTCCCAAAGTGCTGGGATTACAGGTATGAGCCACCGCACCCGGCTAAAATAACGAAAATTTCTAAAGCCAAAATATATGAGAATGGCATTGTTTTACATTTTTGTAAATCTCTTAAATGTATGGCTTACTAGAAAATATCTGGATTCACATGTCTACATCTGCATTTAATCAGTTATAATATGACATATCATGTAGTCTCTGCACTGTACATGAGAATGAAAAAGGCAAACGCTATTTTAATATTATTATGAAAGTATTTTTTACTTTGTGCATCTCCAAAAGGGTTTCAGGAACCTTAGAGTTCCCAAGATTGTACTCTATCTTTAAGAAAAGGGTGAGTCAATGCTAGAATATAAAAGTATAATGAAGGAGAAAACTTGAGAGTGATTTTTTTCTCTTGATTTAAAATAACTGAGTATGAAAAGAGATTCTAAAATATGTTAAATTTTAGCAAAGAGTACTCAATTTTGATAACTTACTTCCTCAGTTTACAGAGTAATAACTGTCACCTATAATATGAAAGCTTACTTTTTACCTTTCCTGTTATCTGCCTACATAGCAGAGATTCTGCGGCTAATCAGAAATTTTTGTGTTTGCTTTATTTTGATTTTACTACGTTCTTTACTATTTAAAGGAAAAAAAGTCTCACTTTTGAAAGAGCTAAGGTTCTTTACAATCATCTTACCAAAAATTGTTTACTGTCTCTTTGATTAAACAGGTAACTAAATATTGTTTCTCAGTAACCCATGACCCTACCTTAAGTGTTTGTATATCCTCTGACAACTCTTTCGAAATAGATTTCCCAAAATTAAAACCCTAAATTTAGAAAAAAATTATTTTTTATATACCTTGCCAAAATTTATCTTTTATGGACCCCAAAATATATTTCAGATTTCTCAAGGGCTCCTGGAAAAATCACAGAGATTTGGTTTCTCACCATATAAAAAAAGAAAAGCTAGAAATAATTAGGTTTTTTTTGAAATGCTACTATTGTTAAGAATTAGATGGGAAGACTCGTCAGATTAGAAGAGATGTTCAATCTTCCCTAGAATGTTTGTGTAGGCAAATGTTATTAATATAACTTTTCACAATGTGTATGCTTTATGGGAAGTTCCTGGAGGTTTGCCAGTGTTCTTGCTATCTATAATAGGTTTTTACTCTCAGGGGAAATATGATCAAAACTCAAGAAATAGTTTTTTTGTTTTGTTTTGTTTTTAGAGACAGGGTCTTACTCTGTCACCAAAGCTGCAGTGCAGTGGCGTGATCATAGCTCACTGCATTCTTAAACTCCAGGGCTCCTGAGTAGTTAGGACTACTGGCCCATACCACCACACCTGGCTACTTTTAACATATTTTGTACAGACAAGGTCTTGCTGTGTTGCCCAGGCTGGTCTTGAACCCCTGGGCTCAAATGATCCTCTCTCTTCAGCCTCTCAAAGTGGATCACAGGTATGATAAGCCACAACACCTGGCTGGAAATTCATGAAATAGTTATGTACTACACCACAATAGAGAATTTTACTTTCTTATATTATTCTGCAGTAATAAATAAACCGCACCCATTGTCTTTGTTGTAATCTACACATAGTTTTTACTTCACTCTTAGGTTTGCCTGAAGACTCCAAATTACAGCCCAGAGTCCGTCTTTAACAAATAAATACAGTTTTATATACTAGTGGAAAGGGACCACACCAGGTACATTTAACTGTTGACACTTCAACACACAGACTATTGCCTAGGCTTCTGAATTGATATCACTTAGCTAACTTTCAGACCCTACCTTGAACTGAGTCAGAATTTCCAGAACTCTTTTTAAAGTCTGTAAACTGGTGACTTCATGAAAGCTGACTGCTAAGCAAGATCTGGTAAAACAGAATTAACTACAGAGGACTGAGTGGAATGAAGAGGGAAATTTTATGGTGGTTATTTGTCTGGAATATTGTTGATGTGTTATTGTTTTATTTTCTGGGTATATCAAAAGGCTATTTTCTTCTTAAATAATCTGTAACCCATAATTCAGTTGACTGCCTTTGTATGCTGAAATAAAACAGTTTTACGTGGTATCTGATTTTCACTGACTCACTCCCCAGAATTTACAGACTTTTACTAAGTCCCAGTGCTTTTCATGACAATATAGTTATTTTATACATTTGATAGAAATTTATCTGCTCTTATACCAGGATATAATTGGATATATTGTACAACCAAAGCCTAGACTGAAGGTATGATTTCAGAATGATGCTCTTTTAATCAGACACGACAGGTCACTTTTATGAAAAACAAAGGTTGGCTTTACATATGAGACCAATACTTATGAAGCCCACCTCGTAAAACTGGTTTACATGTCCCAGGTTTACAGATGGTTAAAGGAAGATCAGATATTGGCAAGCTAGGAAATTTAGCCAATTGTGAGGACCTCAAAAAGAGGGGCAATTACTCATTTTCTATAGATATTATAGAAGGAAACTGGTGGAGGTAAGTTTTGGGTCTTGATTTCTAAACCTCAAGACAGCAAATAATAGACACTTTTAAGATTCCAATCCAAGATTCCTTATGACACCTCCCAAACAGAAGTTTATTTTATGGCCTTAGCACTTACTGCTTATGTTTGAATAGCAGACCCAAGGAAGCTTATACAGTTTGTTAACACTCTTCTTCATCAATTTTCCTATAAAAGGTCAATTAGTAAATATTTTAAGCTTTGTGACAGGACTAGGACAAGGATGAGATGAATGAGATGTATTAGTGCCATGCCAAGCCATACTGGAGCCTTAGGTTATAAGGGAGGAAAAAATACCTTTCCTTCTACCCATGGCTGAAGTCCCCACAACAAAAGACAGATTAACAAGAGAAGAACATGCAAACTTATTTAATATAAGTTTTACTTGACACGGGAAGCTTCACAAGGAAATAAAGAATGAAGAAACAGTTAAATATAAGGGTTTTTGCATAGTAGGTTTGACGCAGAGTAAACAGTTATGGAGACAAATAAGGCAAACAGTATGATCTAATGGTAATAAACTGGGGGAAACTTAGCAAGGTATGTTTGTTTTGATTCTTATTGGCATCTCTGTTCCTTTGGAGATAAGGATGCTCCTTTCCTCCACTCAAGGGAGGATACTCTCACATAAAGGTATTCCGACCTGCTTCAGGGGAAGGCTGAACATCATTCCTCATATTACTGAAATAAACTTTATGTGATCCTATTGTATTATTTTAGTATTGTACATTCAGTTTTGTGAAAGACTTTGAAACTACAAAAAAAAAAAGAAACCATTACTAAGTGTCCTATAAAATCCTGTGTTGTCTAATCTACTCTTTCTCATTTTTTAAAAAATTATTATACTTTAAGTTCTGGGGTACATGTGCAGAACGTGCAGGTTTGTCACATAGGTATACACCTGCCATGGTGGTTTGCTGAACCCATCAACCCATCATCTGCATTAGGTATTTCTCTTAATGCTATCCCTCCCCTAGTCCCTCAACC
Source organism: Piliocolobus tephrosceles (assembly GCF_002776525.5). Lineage (NCBI taxonomy): Eukaryota > Metazoa > Chordata > Mammalia > Primates > Cercopithecidae > Piliocolobus > Piliocolobus tephrosceles. The sequence continues at coordinate 105,277,562 of NC_045437.1, read as the reverse complement.
TACAACAGGCCCCAGTGTGTGATGTTCCCCTCCCTATGTCCATGTGTTCTCATTGATCAACTCCCACTTATGAGTGATAACACGTGGTGTTTGATTTTCTGATTTTCTGTTAGTTTGCTGAGAATGATGGTTTCCAGTTTCATCTATGTCCCTGCAAAGGACATGAACTCATCCTTTTTAAATGACTGCATAGTATTCCATGGTGTATATATGCCACATTTTCTTTATCCAGTCTATCACTGATGGACATTTGGGTTGGTTCCAAGTCTCTGCTATTGTGAACAGTGCTGCAATAAACATACGTGTACATGAGTCTTCATAGTAGAATAGTTTATAATCCTTTGGGTATGTAACCAGTAATGAGATTACCAGGTCAAATGGTATTTCTGGTTCTAGATCTTTGAGGAATCGCCACACAGTCTTCCACAATGGTTGAACTAATTTACACTCCCACCAACAGTGTAAAAGCATTACTATTTCTTCACATCCTCTCCAGCACCTGTTGCTTCCTTTTTAATGATCGGCATTCTAACTGGTATGAGATGGTACCTCAGTGTGGTTTTGATTTGCATTTCTCTAGTGACCAGTGATGATGAGCTTTTATTCATATGTCTGTTGGCTGCATATATGTCTTATTTTGAGAAGTGTCTGTTCGTATCCTTTGCCCACTTTTTGATGGGGTTGTTTTTTTCTTGTAAATTTGTTTAAGTTCTTTGTAGATTCTGGATATTAGCCCTTTGTCAGATGGATAGATTGCAAAAATTTTCTCCCATTCTGTAGGTTGCCTGTTCACTCTGATGACAGTTTCTTTTGCTGTGCAGAAGCTCTTTAGTTAGTTTAATTAGATCCCACTTGTCTATTTTGGCTTTTGTTGCCATTACTTTTGGTGTTTTAGTCATGAAGTCCTTGCCCATGCCTATGTCCTGAATGGTATTGTCTAGGTTTTCTTATAGTGTTTTTATGGTTTTAGGTCTTACATTTAAGTCTTTAATCCATCTTGAGTTAATTTTTATATAAGGTATAGGGAAGGGATCCAGTTTCAGCTTTCTGCATATGGCTAGTCAGTTTTCCCAAAACCATTTATTAAACAGGAAATCCTTTCCCTATTGCTAGTTTTTGTCAGGTTTGTCAAAGATCAGGTGCAGATCTGTGGTGTTATTTCTGAGGCCTCTGTTCTGTTCCATTGGTCTATATATCTGTTTTGGTACCAGTACCATGCTGTTTTGGTTACTGTAGCCTTGTAGTATAGTTTGAAGTCAGGTAGCATGATGCCTCAAGCTTTATTCTTTTTGTTTAGAATTGTCTTGGCTATGTGGGTTTTTTTTGGTTCCATATGAAATTTAAAGTAGCTTTCTCCAATTCTGTGAAGAAAGTCAATGGTAGCTTGATGGGGATAGCATTGAATCTATAAATTACTTTGGACCGTATGGCCATTTTCATGATATTGTTTCTTCCTATCCATGAGCATGGAATGTTTTTCCATTTGTTTGTGTCCTCTCTTACTTGCTTGAGCAGTGGTTTGCAGTTCTCCTTGAAAAGGTCCCTCACATCCCTTGTAAGTTGTATTCATAGGTATTTTATTCTCTTAGTGGCAATTGTGAATGGGAGTTCACTCATGATTTGGCTCTCTGTCTGTTGTTGGTGTACAGGAATGCTTGTGATTTTTGCACATTGATTTTGTATCCTGAGACTGCTGAAGTTGCTTATCAGCTTAAGGAGATTTTGGGCTGAGATGATGGGTTTTCTAAATATACAATCATGTCATCTGCAAACAGAGACAATTTGACTTCCTTTTTTACTATTTGAATACACTTGATTTCTTTCTCTTGCCTGATTGCCCTGGCCAGAACTTTCAACACTATGTTGAATAGGAGTGGTGAGAGAGGGCATCCCTGTCTTGTGCTGGTTTTCAAAGGGAATGCTTTCAGTTTTTGCCCATTCAGTATGATATTGGCTGTGGGTTTGTCATAAATAGCTCTTATTATTTCGAGATACGTTCCATCAATACCTAGTTGAGAATTATTAGCATGAAGTACTGTTGAATTTTGCTGAAGGTCTTTTCTGCATCTACTGAGATAATCATGTGGTTTTTGTCGTTGGTTCTGTTTATGTGATGGATTACGTTTATTGGTTTGCATATATTGAATCAGCCTTGCATCCCAGGGATGAGGCCGACTTGATCGTGGTGGATAAGCTTTCTGACGTGCTACTGGATTCGGTTTCTTGGTATTTTACTGAGGATTTTTGCATCAATGCTCATCAGGGATATTGGTCTAAAATTCTCTTTTTTTGTTGTGTCTCTGCTAGGCTTTGGTATCAGGATAATGTTGGCTTCATAAAATGAGTTAGGGAGGATTCCGTCTTTATCTATTGATTGGAATAGTTTCAGAACGAATGGTACCAGCTCCTCTTTGTACCTCTGGTAGAATTCGGCTGTTAATCTGTCTGGTCCTGGACTTTTTTTTTTTTCTGTTGGTAGGCTATTAATTACTGCCTCAATTTCAGAGCCTGTTAATTGGTCTATTCAGAGATTCCACTTCTTCCTGGTTTAGTGTTGGGAGGGTGTATGTGCCCAGGAACTTACCCATTTTTTGAAAAGATCAACAAAATTGATAGACCACTAGCCAGACTAATAAAGGAGAGAGAAGAATCAAATAGATGCAGTAAAAAATGATAAAGGGCATATCACCATCGATCCCAACGAAATACAAACTAACATCAGATAGTACTATAACTATAAACACCTCCAGACAAATAAACTAGAAAATCTAGAAGAAACAGAAAAATTCTCAGCAAACTATCACAAGGACAGAAAACCAAACACCATGTGTTCTCACTCCTAGGTGGGAACTGAACAGTGAGATCACTTGGACACAGGGCGGGTAACATCACACACTGGGACCTGTCAGGGGGCTGGGGGCTGGGGAAGGGATAGCATTAGGAGAAATACCTAATGTAAATGATGAGTTGAAGGGTGCAGTAAATCAACATGGCACATGTATACCTATGTATAAAACCTGCACATTGTGCACATGTACCCTAGAACTTAAAAGTATAATAATAATAATAATGATGATGATGATAATAATAATAATAATAATAATAATAATAATAACACCAGCTCCTGGACTCATTGATTTTTTTGAAGGGTTTTTCGTGTCTCTATCTCCTTCTGTTCTGCTCTGATCTTAGTTATTTCTTGTCTTCTGCTGGCTTTTGAATTTGTTTGCTGTTGTTTCTCTAGTTCTTTTAACTTTAATGTTAGGGTGTCAATTTTAGATCTTTCCTGCTTTTTCTTGTGGGCATTTAATGCTACAACTTACCCTGCAAACACTGCTTTAAATGTGTCCCAGAGATTCTGGTACCTTGTGTCTTTGTTCTCATTAGTTTCAAAGAACATCTCTATTTCTACCTTCATTTCATTATTTACCCAGTAGTCATTCAGGAGAGGGTTGTTCAGTTTCCATGTAGTTGTGCAGTTTAGAGTTTCTTAATCCTGAGTTCTAATTTGATTACATTGTGGTCTGAGAGACAGTTTGTTATGATTTCCATTCTTTTGCATTTGCTGAGAAGTGTTTTATTTCCAATTATGTGGTCAATTTTAGAATAAGTGCAAAGAAGTGCTGAGAAAAAATGTATATTCTGTTCATCTGGCATGGAGAGTTCTGTAGATGCCTATTATGTTCACTTGGTCCAGAGCTGAGTTCAAGACCTGAATATCCTTGTGAATTTTCTGTCTCATTGTTCTGTCTAATATTGACAGTGGGGTGTTAAAGTCTCCCACTATTATTGTGTGGGAGTCTGTCTCTTTGTAGGTCTCTAAGAACTTGCTTCATGAATCTGGGTGCTCCTGTATTGAGTGCATATATATTTAGGATAGTTAGCTCTTTTTGTTGCATTGATCCCTTTACCATTATGTAATGCCCTTGTCTCTTTTGATCTTTGTTATTTTAAAGTCTCTTTATCAGAGACTAGGATTGCAACCCCTGCTTTTTTTTCACATTTGCTTGTTAAATATTCCTCCATCCCTTTATTTTGAGCCTACATGTGTCTTTGCACATGAGATGGGTCTCCTGAATATAGCACAGCAGTGAGTCTTGACTCTATCCAATCCGCCAGTCTGTGTGTTTTAATTGGGGCATCTAGCCCATTCACATTTAAGGTTAATATTGTTATGTGTGAATTTGATCCTGTCATTATGATGCTAACTGGTTGTTTTGTCCATTATTTGATGCAGTTTCTTCATAGTGTCAATGTTCTTTACAATTTGGTATGTTTTTGCAGTGGCTGGTACTGGTTGTTCCTTTCCATGTTTAATGCTTCCTTCAGGAGCTCTCGTAAGGCTGGACTGGTCATGAGAAAATCTCTCAGCATTTGCTTGTCTGTAAAGGATTTTATTTCTAGTTCGCTTATGAAGCTTAGTTTGGCTGGCTATGAAATTCTGGGTTGAGATTCTTTTCTTTGAGAATGTTGAACATTGGCCCCCACTCTCTTCTGACTTGTAGGGTTTCTGCCGAGAGATCTGCTGTTAGTCTGATGGGCTGCCCTTAACATTTTTTCATTCATTTCAACCTTGGTGAATCTGATGATTACGTGCCTTGGGGTTGCCCTTCTCAAGGAGTATCTTTGTGGTGTTCTCTGTATTTCCTGAATTTGAATGTTGGTCTGTCTGGCTACGTTGGGGAAGTTCTCCTGGATAATATCTTGAAGAGTGTTTTCCAACTTGGTTCCATTCTCCCCATCACTTTCAGGTACACCAATCAAATGCAGATTTATTCTTTTCACATAGTCCCATATTTATTGAAGGCTTTGTTCATTTCTTTTCATTCTTTTTTCTCTAATCTTGTCTTCTTGCTTTATTTCATTAAGTTGATCTTCAATCTCTGATATCCTTTCTTTTGCTTGATCCCTCCAGCTACTGATACTTGTGTATGCTTCACAAAGTTCTTGTCCTGTGTTTTTCAGCTCCGTCAGGTCATTTATATTCTTCTTTAAATTGGTTATTCTAGTTAGCAATGCATCTAACCTTTTTTCAATATTTGTAGCTTTCTAGCATGCCAGCATGCTCCTTTAGCTTGGAGGAGTTTATTATTACTAACCTTCTGAATCCTACTTCTGTCAATTCATCAAACTCATTCTCCATCCAGTTCTGTTGCCTTGCTGGCAAGGAGTTGTGATCCTTTGGAGAAGAGGCTTTCTGGGTTTTGCAGTTTTCAGCCTTTTTCCGCTGGTTTCTCTCCATTTTTGTGAGTTTATCTACCTTTGGTCTTTGACGTTGGTGACATTTGGATGGGGTCTCTGAGTGGATGTCCTTTTGTTGATGTTGATGCTATTCCTGTTTGTTAGTTTTCCTTCTAATAGTCAGGGCCCTCTGCTGCAGGTCTGCTGGAGTATGCTGGAGGTCCACTCCAGACCATGTTTGCCTGGGTATCAACCACGGAGGCTGCAGAACAGCAAAAATTGCTGCTGCTTCCTTTGTCTGGAAGCTTCGTCCCAGAGGGGCACCCACCAGATACTAGCCAGAGCTCTCCTGTATGAGGTGTCTCCCAGTCATGCTACACGGGAGTCAGGGACCCACTTGAGGAGGCAGTCTGACTCTTATCAGAGCATGAATGCTGTGCTGGGAGGTCTGCTGCTCTCTTCAGAGCCACCAGGCAGGGATGTTTAAGCCTGCTGAAGCTGTGCCCACAGCCGCTGCTTCCCCCAGGTGCTCTGTTCCAGGGAGATGGCTGTTTTATCTAAAAGTCCCTGACTGGGGCTGTGCCCCTCCCCCCACCAACCTCCAGCATCCCAGGTCAACCTCAGACTGTGCTGGCAGTGAGAATTTCAAGCCAGTGGATCTTAGCTTCCTGGGTTCCATGGGGTTGGGACACGGTGAGCCAGACCACTTGGCTCCCTAGCTTCAGTCCCTTTTCAGTGGAGTGAACAGTTCTGTGTCACTGGCATTCCAGGTGTCACTGGGGTATGAAAAAAAAAAAACTCCTGCAGCTAGCTCAGTGTCTGCCCAAACAGCTGCCCAGTTTTGTGCTTGAAACCCAGGGCCCTGGTGACATAGGTGCCGGAGGGAATCTCCTGGTCTGTGGGTTGTGAAGAACGTGAGACAAGGGCAGGATCTGGGCCAGAGTGCACTGTTCCTCATGGCACAGTCCCTCACGGCTTCCCTTGGTAGGGGAGGGAAATCCCCCGACCGCTTGCACTTTCCAGGTGAGATGATGCCCCACTCTGCCTCAGTTTGCCCTCCGTGGGCTGCACCCACTGTCCAACCAGTCCCAATGAGTTGAACTGGATAACTCAGTTGGAAATGCAGAAATCACCCACCTTCTCTGTTGATCTTGCTGGGAGCTACAGACTGGAGCTGTTCCTATTCGGCTATCTTGCCAGCAAATTCCCACCCTTTCTCATTATTTGGGACTTTTATTGCTTCTTAGCTATTTTACCATTCTGTTAGTTGTAATAAACTGTTAGTAATTCAAATGACTTTTGCTTGTTATTATGCAATTGATTATTTCCCTGTGCAATTTGGAGTCTGACCAATTTTGAATCTATTGAATTCATTTCAGCACTCCGGATTACCTCTATTTGTGTCTTCTTTGGAATCTCCTTGATTTGGTTCTTTACCCTTTTCTAGTTCCTTCAAAAACTGAGTTAAAACATGCTTTAACATATCTTTATTTTATTTTTTTGTTCAAGATTCATTATTTTACCTTTAAAAACATTTCATATCCTTTAATAATGGGTTAAGACATACATAATTTATTATAAAAGTCCAGTTATACACTCAGGAGAGTGAGGATAGCTTTGGGATCATTCATGTGATCCAACTATGTGGCAGGGTGTTGGGGATACAATAATGAATATAGAAGACTAGTTCTTTCCTCCCAGAATTTACAACCCAGTGAATTTCCTGGTCCTTTCTATTGATTCATCCATCCACTCACTCTTCTACACTACAAATGTTTATTGAAGCATACTGTTAGTACTACAGTTCAGTCACATTTGGGTTGAATAAACTTTTTCAATCTAACCTTCAAGCCTTAAAGACATATTTAACAATGTTTCTGGGTCAGGCACGGTGGCTCACACCTATAATCCCAGCACTTTAAGAGGCCAAGGCAGGCGGAGCACAAAGTCAAGAGATTGAGACCATCCTGGCCAACATGATGAAACCCTTTCTCTACTAAATTACAAAAAAAAAAAAAAAAAAAAAACAGCTTGGCGTGGTGGTGCGCACCTGTAGTCCCAGCTACTCAGGAGGCTGAGGCAGGGGAATTGCTTGAAACTGGGAGGCAGAGATTGCAGTGAGCTGAGATCGCACCACTGCACTCCAACCTGGTGACAGGGTGAGAATCCATTTCAAACAAACAAAAAAATGTTGCTGTAGGAAACTGTGTAATGCATTCCACTCAACATTTTTTGATTTTTGATTAAATAAAAATCTTAGTAACATTTCTCTACCTTTTTTAAATAGAAGAGGAAAAGGACCTACTCTCATAATTTCTTATGACTACAAGACTAGTAACAACTGACCAGGCACAGTGGCTCATGCCTGTAATCCCAGCACTTTGGGAGGCTGAGATGGGTGGATCACCAAGTCAGGAGATCGAGACCATCTCTACTAAAAAATACAAAAAATTAGCTGGGTGTGGTGGCAAGCACCTGTAGTCCTAGCTAATCAGGAGGCTGAGGCAGGATAATGGCATGAACCTGGGAGGCGGAGCTTGCAGTGAGCCAAGATCGCGCCACTGCACTCCAGCCTAGGTGACTGACAGAGCGAGCGAGACTCCGTTTCAAAAAAAAAAAAAAAAAAAAAAAAAAAAAGACTAGTAACAACTTACAAATAAATTTTTATTCTATTATTGTACTGGGAACTAGATTATCTATGGAATGTATGTACTTATTCAATGATGTTGTTGTTACTGAAAATGTTTCTCAAAATTCTTTAGAATTGTCTTCAAATATACATGTACACTATTATGAATACCTCAGTGTAATATCCATCCATTTAAGGAGGATCTGATTTTAGAAAGGGCCAAAAGTCTTTTGGAAATAAATTTGTCTCATTTTGTGGATAAGAAACTAAAGATAAAAAATAATTTTTAGATGACTTCTTTTCCACTTTCCTTGAGTCTTTTACTACAAGAAATGTAGGAATCATCCAAAAGACTTTTAGTATTTTAAAGTAATATAAAGTATTAATTATAGAGTACTAAATGAAATTCCCACTTGGGTCCTTCCAATCCTGCCCCCTTGCCTCATTTAGCAGTGGGTGCCACTATTAATGATATTAGGTATATTAATGCCAACTTTTTCAGGAGTTTATAAAGATGGAACTATATGTACTAATCACACAGATTTTTAAAACCTGGAATCATGCAATACATATTGTCTATAATTTTCCTTTTATTCATAGCCATTTATTACTTTCTTTTAGTCAGAATAAGAAGATTATTATTCATTAGTTTTAAGAGTTATTCAATATTTTTTGTAGTGGCAGATCATAGTTTATTCAACCATTTTTCTATTAATGGTCATTTGTTTTAGTATATTGCCATTGCAAAAAAAAAGAAAGAGTCTTCAATGGATATCTTTACATTTATATCTGAATATTCTTGTACCATCATTTCTGTAAGATAAATTTTGGGAAAAACTATATAAACATATTTTATTTTAATAGATTTTTTCCAATTTGCTTTTCCAAAAGACTGTAGAAGTTATTACTCCTCCCAAATACTCTTGAAGAATATCAGAGAATAGCAGTTTCCACATGCTCACCAACACTGGATTGTATTAATCTTTTAAGTTTTGACAATGTGATGAGTGAAATGGAATCTCATTGTTACAAAAATTCGCCTTTTCCTGACCAATAAGGAAGTTGAACACATTTTAATGTATTTATTATTTTTATGTTTTTCTTCAAATATTCCTTTTCATATTTTTGTCCATTTTCCCATTTTATATTGCTTTTAAATTTTTTATTAATTTCTAGAAGCCCTCTAAATATCAAGTATCTAAATATCTCTATTAACTCTTCATTCCATGTAAAACATTTTCTCCCAGTCTTTTGAGTTTGTTCACATGTCACTAGCCATGCACAAATGTGGCTGGGCGAGGTGGCCCATGCCTGTAATTCCAGCACTTTGGGAGGCCAAGGTGGGAGGATTCTTTGGGTCCAGGAGTTCAAGACCCAACAGATATTAGTTGGGCATGGTTGTGTGCACCTGGGGTTCCGGCTACTCAGGAGGCTGAGTCAGGAGGCTTGCTTGAGTGCAGGAGCGGAGGTTACAGTTAACCATGATAGTGACACTGCATTCCAGCCTGGGCAACAGGGTGAGACATTGTCTCAAAAAACCAAAAATGTATAATTTCTTAAATACAATCAAATCCATTACTCCCCTCTTTAAAATTACAGCTTCCCTGCATTGCTTAGGAAGCAATTTTTTATTTCCTATGAAAAATAACAAAATAATAATTAGCGTGTGAAATAGAAAAACTTCTCCAAGTGAAATGAGAAATCTTATTTTTAAGCCAAAAAAGTAATAATGAATTCAACTCACATAGCTTCAAAAATCTAAAAAAAACTATAAACAAAATGACTACTAACATATTCAAATAATACAATATGATCACATAAAGTTTATTATTATAATGTGAGGATGGCTTACTAGTTGGAAATCTGTTGATGTAATTTATCACATCAGCAGGACAAAGATTTAAAAATGTATAATTAATAACGTAAATGCCCCCAAAATAATGAATTTGTATCCAATTTCCACTGCTGGTCGTTTAAAAAATACAAAAATAGGAATGCAAGAATAATATTTATCTCAAATAGCCAAATCACACTTAATTTGGGAAGCATTAGAATCATTAGTTTTTATATTTCAGGTAAATGACACCTTTGCTTGTTTCATCACTATAATTTGATCTTGCTTGGAAAGTTTATGCAAATTAATAAAATTAAGAAAAAGAAATGTAAGTTATTTATATAGAAAAATGAGTCAAACTAGAAGACTGGATGATTTTCCACCTAAGAAACTTTTAATTCAAAAGATATAAGAGCTAATAAGCAAATTCATTCAAGTGGTTTTTTAATTTTTTTGTAGAGATGGGCATCTTGCTATGTTGCTCAGGCTGTTCTCAAACTCCTGACCTCAAGCGGTCCTCCTGCCTCAACCTTCCAAAGTGCTGGGATTACAGGTGTAAGCCACCATGCCCAGCTAAAGTGGTTTGTAACAATATACTTATACAACAAGCACTACATGCCTACATAGCATTAATTACACTAACTAAACAATATGCTAGGAAAAGCATCAATTTCCAGTAGTACAAATGCTATGAAGTAATGAGAAATATTTTAAAATGTCCAGGAAAATGCAATACTTTATTAAGGAACATAAAGCTTTCAGTAAATGTAGAACTGTATCATGTTTCTTTAAGGAATATTACTATTTAAAAATATGTCAGCTGTGCGTGGTGGCTCACGCCTGTAATCCCAGTACTTTGGGAGGCCAAAGTGGGAGGGTTGCTCAAGTCTAGGAGTTTCAAATCAGCCTGGGCAACACAGTGAGATCATGTCTCTACAAAAAATAAGGTGAGTGTGGTGGTGTGTGTCTGTGGTCCCAGCTACTTCAGGAGGCTGAAGTGGGAGGATCACTCCAGCCTGGGAGGTCTAGGCTTCAGTGAGCCATAATCCTGCGACTGCACTCCAGCCTGGGCAAAAGAGTGAGACCCTGTTTCCAAAAATAAATAAAAACAAAACTATGTTAAATTTCTACAAATTAATTTATAAATGTAATTTAATACTAACCAAAGGTCAAAAGAGACACTGACAAAATGATTCTGATATTCATCTGAGAGTCTAAATTGATTAGATGAACCCTGAATATTTTGGAAACATATAAATAATAATGACTTGATCTATCAGACATAAAAATATTATTAAATTATAACTAAAACAGGATGGCACTGGCGTAGGTATTAAATGATGAATGGAACAAAATAACACTTTCCAAAAATACACCTCCAAATTTGGTATATAATAAAGGTGACAGTTCAGATCACTGTTATAACTTAAAAGACATTGTCTGCTTAATGCAATGTGTGCCCACAGATTATTCACTTCATTTTGATCATGATCAGTGTAATGGTTAATACTGAGTATCAACTTGATTGGATTGAAGGATGCAAAGTATTGATCCTGAGTGTGTCCGTGAGGGTGTTGCCAAAGGAGATTAACATTTGAGTCAGTGGACTGGGAGAGGCAGACCTACCCTAAATCAGGGTGGGCATCATCTAATCAGCTGCCAACATGGCTAGAATAAAGCAGGCAGAAGAAAGTGGAAGAGCAGACTTGCTGAATCTTGCAGCTTCCATCTTTTTCCTCCCGTGCTGAATGCTTCCTGCACTTGAACATCAGACTCCAAGTTCTTCAGCTTTTGGACTCTTGGACTTACATCAGTGATTTTCCAGGAGCTCTTGGGCCTTTGGCCACGGATTTAAGGCTGCACTGTCGGCTTCCCTGCTTTTGAGGTTGAGACTTGGACTGGCCTCCTTGCTCCTTAGCTCATAGATGGTCTATTCTAGGACTTCACCTTGTGATCATCTCCTAATAAACTCCCCTTCATATATATATATATATATGTATATATTCTATTAGTTCTGTCTCTTTAGAGAACCCTAATACAATCAGCACACCCTATGTTCCCTCTTGCTTTTTTTTCCTTTTGCAGTATCATTTGAAAGAAAGTTGTAAATACTGTTTCACCTTAAATATTTCAGTATGCGTCTCCTAAAGAAAAAAAACGCATTCTATGTAATCATCATATACTTTTAATGCCTAAGAAAATTAACATTAATTATATAATATCTAAATACAGTCCATATTGAAATATTCCCAATTGTATAAACACAATTTTATTAGTGGTTTTATTGGATTATTTCAGACCAGAATATATTCCAAGTTCATATATTTCATTTGGTATTTTTGTTTCTGTAGTCTTAGATCTAGTTCAGATATCCTACTTTTCTTTCATGACACTGAATTTTTGATATCTTGTAAATTTTTGTTCTATAATCCTTTAAAGTCAGGTTTATTGAAGTATAATTTATGTAGTGTAAAATTCAACTTTTTTAGTATATACTCTTATGAGTTTTTACAAATACATTCAGTGATGTAACCATCACAATCAAGATAAAGAACATTTCTAACTCCCCAAAAAGTTCCATTGTGCCTCTTTGTTGTAAACACTTTCCTCTTCTGCAATATTCTGGCAACGACTGCTCTATTTTTATCCCTACAGTTTTGCCTTTTTAGGAAAGTCATATAAAGGGAATCATAGCGCATGTAGCCTTTTGAATCTGACTTTTTACTTTCCATATTTGTTTGAGAGTTATCCATTGTGTGGATGTACCAAAATTTGTTTATCCATTTATAAGCGGAAAAATTTTTGGTATTCGGGTGTTGACGTGTGTTTATAGAGGGTTACGGATAAACCCTCTATAAATACTTGTATACAGGCTTTTGTGCAAACATATGTTTTCATTTCTCATTGGTAAACAGCTAGAATTGAGACTGGGAAATCATATTGTAACTGTATGTTAAACTGTATAAGAAACTGGCAACATGTTTTTCAAAGTAGCTGTACCATTTTGCATTTCCATCATCAGTATACGAGAGTCCGGCTGGGTGTGGTGGCTCATGCCTATAAACCAGTACCTTGTGGGGCTGAGGCAGAAGGATCACTTGAGGCCCGGAGTTCAAAGCCAGCCTATTGGATTTTTAGTTGTTCCACATTCGTGCCAACACTTGCTATGTCACTCTTTCATTTCACCATTCTAAATAGTCGTGTGATGGTGTCTCATTATGGCTTTAATTTGTATTACTCTCATGAACAATTATGTTGAACTCTGTTTCTAGGTCTGGAAGGGATAGTTTTTTTTTTGTTGTTTGTTTGTTTGTTTTGAGACAGAGTCTCGCTCTGTCGCCCGGGCTGGAGTGCAGTGGCTGGATCTCAGCTCACTGCAAGCTCTGCCTCCCGGGTTTACGCCATTCTCCCGCCTCAGCCTCCCGAGTAGCTGGGACTACAGGCGCCCGCCAACTCACCCGGCTAGTTTTTTGTATTTTTTAGTAGAGACAGGGTTTCACCGTGTTAGCCAGGATGGTCTGGATCTCCTGACCTCGTGATCCACCCGTCTCGGCCTCCCAAAGTGCTGGGATTACAGGCTTGAGCCACCGCGCCCGGCTGGAAGGGATAGTTTTTAAGCTGTCTGCTATTAGAAAGACTCTACCCCAGTGAAATATCAAAGCAATTTCTCCATTGTCTTTGTTTCCCCCTTCAAGTCCTCTCTCTTGGCTGAGAAAATAAAACCAAGCCCCAATGTTTGTCTCAGTCTACTCAGAAGGCTGACAGAATTTTCCTAACACTGATTTTTTTTCTTTTTTTTACTTGTATGGATTATGTTTTCACTACCAAAGGAAGAGAATGAATTAGTCAGGAATCATCTGGAATTCCTTGAAAATTATTATTGATGGTAGCAGAAATGATGAGCTCTATTTCTGCCACCCTCACTTTCTCTTTCACACATATACACATACGAATACCTCACACAGTCTAAAAAATGGTGGCTTTTCAGAAAATGTATTCCATGTTCACGTTTTATTCCAGAAACTGTTCTTTACTCCATAAACCCTCCCTTCAAAATTTCTTTTCAGAGTAAATCTTTTCTAACTTGATCTTAGCAAATATTCCCTTTAATGTGCCTGAAAAGGATTTTCTTCACAGACTACTCCCTAAAACTTTATCCATAAAAAAACTATGATGCATATTTCAATATTGTTGAGGTGTAGATTAAAATATAAAGGCACAGTTAGAAATGGGACATTTCAGGGGTGAGAGAAAGCTGGTAGGTAATGAAAGTAGATGAAACAGTATGAAACAGGCAATGTAATTTAAAGTAGGTTTTGGGGTTAACTTCCCTTAGAATTAACTTTCCTTAGAAATAACACATTTTCTTGCAGTTCTTTATGGATTCCTGTCACTTTCCAATGAGTATGTGCTTTACAAAATTTTTTCAGTGAAGATTCTGACACACTTTACTTCTCCAAATAAATTTTCCTCTTTTTTTTTTTAATTTATAAAAAAGATGGGGGGAAAAAGATGGGAGGATATTACTTATTTCATGGCTGACATGGAAAACAGCTATATTAATTTTTTAAATAGAGGTCCTCTGGATCCACAGCATATGAAAACAGCACCTACCACTAATATGCAGTTATGTTACCTATTGGTAACTCAGCAGTGAATATCTTTGATTTGTAGTGCAATAAAGATTCAAATTATTAAAATTGGACCCAATTCATTAATGTTTAGAGATGTCAATTTTTACAAATGTTGATGACAACAGGCAGGAAATATATTGATTTGCCAGGGAAAATCCCTGGCAAAAAAATGGGAATTTGGAAGACTTCCTGCCTCTTAGTATTCTCCCCAAGACACACACACACACACACTCTCTCTCTCTCTCTTTCTCTCTCTCTCTCTTCCAAAGTAAGACTTAAATGAAGATATAAAGCAGTTTTGAAAGGGAAAGAAGTTAGCAAGGACAGCATACTACCCATGATAATGGTTCTCAAGCTTATAAAATGAATTGCCCTGGAGGGAGCAAAAGATCCTTACTCATTCCCATTTTTCAGTTGTGAATGGGAGAGGTGACTCAATAACAAGTGTTGGTGAACAAACAAATTTAAGGATACTATGTTTCAGGCCTGGCATGGTGGCTCATAACTGTAATCCCAATACTTTGCCAGGCTGAGGCTGGAGGATCACTTGACTCTGGGAGTTTAGTATCAGCCTGGACAACATAGTAAGGCCTTGCCTCTACAGAAAATAATTAGTGGGGCATGGTGGTGCTTGCCTGTATTCCCAGCTACTCAGGAGGTTGAGGTAGTAGGATCGCTTGAGCCTAGGAAGTTGAGGTTGCAGTAAGCCATGATTGTGCCACTGCCCACTTTAGTCGGGATGACAGAGTTATAACCTGTATAAAAATAGAAAAAAAAGATGATTCCATCTGTTTGAACAATTGAGTACAGTTAATATTTTTAAATACCTGTCCCGTTAGCTTACTTAACATGTAGTTAGTAGGAAATAATGGACCCTAAATAATGGGCCCTAAGTATGGTTGATCCATTTGCATCACAACATACTGTAGGTATGACTGAACACACAATAACCTAAACATGATAAACAATAATATATAACTAACAAGTGAGTAGAACAGAATCAAAGCCTAAGCCCACTCCATACAACACTGGTGATATGTTGATAAAGTGTCCTGCCATAAGTTTAAGGGAGTTTATATAATTTATGAGGATACAGAGAAGAAAATTATCCACTCCCTAAGTGGTAACAAAAACTAATGCCTCATTACTTTCCTCAGGAGCCAAAAAACAAAACAAAACAAAAAACAAAAAACTCTAGGAATTACTAAACCCAGCAGTATCAGATATATTAGATAGGTGAGAGCCACCAGCAGTGGCTCTGATGAGTGATCTGCCTCACTACTCCTGCCACCCTTCCTCTGTTGCCCACCTGCCTCAGGAGTGATTACATATAACTTAAATGGTTATTTCCATCCCTCCAGTTTCTGGATTCTGGTTATAACGATTTTACCTCCAGATATAGGGAATGAAATAGGAAGGGATAACCTGCTACTCATCAGACTCAGGGTAGAGCACACAAGTTTGGGACATAGACATTTCATTATAATACAACAAATTCTCAACACATGGGAGTTGTAAAGGTGATTTGTCATTTCTGAGTCACTAAAAGTAGATTTAATTATCTGGCTATTGTGTGCAAGTATGTAACCATTTAAAAATTATATAATAAGGGCCAGGCGTGGTGGCTCACACCTGTATTCCCAGCACTTTGGGAGGCTGAGGTGGGCAGATCATCCAAGGTTGGGAGTTCAAGACCAGCCTGACAAACATGGAGAAACCCCCGTCTCTACTAAAGATACAAAATTAGCCAGGCGTGGTGGTGTATGCCTGCAATCCTAGCTACTCAGGAGGCTGAGGCAGAGGAATCACTTTAACCTGGGACAGGGAGGTTGCAGTGAGCAGAGATCGTGCCACTGCAGTCCAGCTTGGGCAATAAGAGCAAAATACTGTCTCAAAAAAAAAAAAAAATATATATATATATATATAAAAAATAAGAAATACAAATGTTATTACATTTAGGAGAAGGCTGGGTGTGGTGGTTTACACCTGTAATCCCAGCAGTTTGGGAGGCGGGTGGATCATCTGAGGTCAGGGGTTTGAGACCAGCCTGACCAACATGGTGAAACTCTGTCTCTACTAAAAATACAAAAATTAGCTGGGTGTGGTGGCACATGCCTGTAATCCCAGCTACGTGGGACGCTGAGGCAGGAGAATTGCTTGAACTTGGGAGGTGGAGGTTTCAGTGAGCCAAGATAGCAACACTGCATTCCAGGCTTGGTGATGGAGTAAGACTCCTTCTCAAAAAAAAAGAAAAAAAAAAAAAAAAGAGAAAAAAGAAATTTAGGAGGAAAAACATTTAATGTTAGGGAGACACATGTAATTTAATTCCTTTTTATTTTTATTTTTATTTTATTTTTATTTTTTATTATACTTTAAGTTCTAGGGTACATGTGCATAACGTGCAGGTTTCCTTTTTCTATAAGCACTATTTCTGTCAGTTGAAAATGAGAAAATACTAATTATAGAATATAGATACACACAAAATCGAATATAAATAGTTGAACATCTTTGTGTTATACTAATTCCATTTAAGTAAAAGATAAATACGTGAATCTTAAGCAAAAAAAATAAGCCCATACCTTTGTCTCGATTATCTAATTTATGTAAAAGTGGGAGAACAACAAATAGTCTGTGCAGGTATTAACTTCTGATTAGTTGTTTTCTTTCACAAGGTTAATCTTTGAATTATGGATACTTGATCATTTGGTTTCTGCTATTAAAACTACATCAAGTTTTGGTATCCATAGGACTATATTTGAATACAAGCTTTATTCCATGCAAAAACATTTGCATTTGATGCAAAAACGAATTACCAGAAATGAAGTGACTTAAAATAACACATTTATTATCTCGTAGTTCTGTAAGTCAGAAGTCCTGGCATGGGCTCAGCTGGGTTCTCTGCTCAGGTTCTCACCAGGCTGAAATCAAGGTGTCAGCCAAGCTGTGCTCCCTTCTGTAGTTCTGGGTATTCTTCCAAACTCATGTGGTTGTTGGCGGAATTAAGAATTCTGTAGGAAGGCGTGCTTTCTTGCTGACCATCAGCTAGGGGCTACTCTCAGTTCTTAGAGGCTACCTGCCATTTTCTGCCATATAGTTCTCTCTACAACATGAAACTTTACTTCTTCATGGCCAAAAGGATCTGCTGTTGCTTTCAATCCCTCTGACTTCTCCTTGACCCTCTTTTTTTTTATTATTTTTTATTTTTTTTTGAGACGGAGTCTCGCTCTGTCACCAGGCTGGAGTGCAGTGGCACGATCTCGGCTCACTGCAACCTCCGTCTCCCGGGTTCAAGCGATTCTCCTGCCTCAGCCTCCTGAGTAGCTGGGACTACAGGCATATGCTGTCACACACAGCCATTTTTTTTTTTGTATTTTAGTAAAGATGGGGTTTCACCATGTTGCTCAGGCTGGTCTCGAACTCCTGAGCTCAGGCAATCCACCTGCCTCAGCCTCACAAAGTGCTAGGATTACAAGCGTGAACCACCGTGCCCATCTGCTCCTTGACCCTCTTTTTAAGAGTTCACTTGATAATGTCGGGTCCACCTAGGATAATCTGCCTTTACTTATTTGTTTCTTTTTGAGACAGGGTGTCTCTCACACTGTTGCCCAGGCTCTGGAGTGCAGTGGTGCAAGATCATGGCTCACTGTGGCCTTGACCTCCTGGGCTCAAGCAACCCTTCTACCTCAGCCTCCAGATTAGCTGGGACTACAGGTGTGAGCTACCACGTCTGGCTAAGTTTTAAATTTTTTGTAAAGATAAGGTCTCCTTATGTTGCCCAAGCTGGTCTCAACGAACTCCTGGACTTAAGATTTCCTCCTGTCTGAGCCTCCGAAAATCTGCCTTTAAAAATCAGTTGATCAACAAATTTAGGTGCTGGCAATTTGAGACTAAACAAAGTAGGAACTAATTCTGATGGGAATGATAGTCAACTAACACAGAAATACCACAACTGCAGACTGTGGTAACTGCTGTGAAGGAAATGAACAGGGCAGTGTGACAGAGTGACTGGGGAAGAACTCTCATGACAGGAGGTGATATCAGGGCTGACATCATCTGGAATCTCAGAATGAATCAGTCAAGAGAAGAGCTTAGGGAAGAACAGGCCAGGCAGCAGCTGAACTTTCACATCACATCTGAAACAAATTATTCAGAAATATAGATTGTCCTCCTGAAGGGAATTCTCTGGAAACTTGTTTTTCACTATCATCTTTGGCCTTGAGTATTTTAGCGAAAACATAATATAACACAGAATTAAATTTTCGGAACACCTGGGTGTTCCATGATTTCAAGATGCATAAAACAATGTCTTTCTAGGCAATCCATCACATTTACCACAATTATTGGGATCAATGGCATGTGATCTTTGTTCTCCTTGTGCGTCACTGGTGCTATAGGATGTTTTAGATATTTACCACAACCACTATTATCCAACTTTAAGCATGAAAACCTTTCACACAAGGCTGTCTTTTTTATAGGCAAATGTGAATTTCAAATTAAGTATAATCTATGTTAGCAAAGAAGAAAGAAAAACTTTTCTTTTTACCTTGTTTTGCCACATTTTAAATTTATATACTGGTTTTCAGTGTGAATCTCAGTAGGCCATAACTCGAATCTACCTCAGGTTGGAATATTATTCAAATATGTAACTATTTTATATTATAGAATCCATTATTTCACCACAGTAAGTTATTCACTGAAATAAATCATAAGAACAAATAATTTGGGGGTTTTCTCCCTATAGTCATCATTCCCTTCCTTCTATCCAATTCAGAAATAATTCATTAAATCCTGACAACTCCATGATCAGACATATTTCTCAATAACAACCTTACTTAATTATTCTCAGAATGCCTACATTCTTTTATTTTGTTTTTTGAGATGGAGTTTTGCACTTGTCCAGGCTGGAGTGCAACGGCTCAATCTCAGCTCACTGCAACCCCTGCCTCCCGGGTTCAAGTGATTCTCCCGCCTCAGTCTCCTGAGTAGCTGACATTACAGGCAGGCACCACTGTGCCAGTAGTGCGATGTTTCACCATGTTGGTCAGGCTGGTCTTGAACTCCTGACCTCAGGTGATCTGCCCACTTTGACCTCCCAAAGCGCTGGGATTAAAGGCATGAGCCACCACACCCGGCCCTAAATTCATACTTTTAAGGCTTCTCCACAGACCCTTTGAACAACTTTAGCTGGCTTTCCTTCTAAGAGCTTGCTTCTCCTCTAGTCTGTCTTCTACACAGTAGCCTGATTATCTTCCCAAAAACTGAACAAAATCCCTGTCCTCATGGAGCCTATGTTCTGATTGAACCAAAAAATTTTTAAAACGTGATAATAAGCTATAAAGAAAATAAAAACCGTAAGGTGAAACGGCAAAGGAGGGATTAACTTTAGATAGGCTAGTGACATTTGATAATAACAAATGCTAATGCCCTCCAGCTAAAGAGCAGCAGGAAAACAACTAGATTCAAACCAAGGTGGGTTTAATGATTTGTTGCAGGGAGGAAAAGAGCAATGAGGAGTGAAGTTTGGCGGGGGCACTCTCACTAAGAGGCTATTGGTATTGTGAAAAACACTGCAGGAATGAGCTTCTGTTAGGTGATTTTGGGGAAGTGTCAACGTTTTGCTTTGGATTGGATGCTGGCAGGAAACAGGTGATCCTACAACTGAGTATTTTAATATTTGCGATCTAGAAGGCAGGAAGAATGGATCAAGGTTAAGGTTGTAATTGGCCAAGAAACAGTGGTCACTTATATTAACCAGAATGTTTGGTCATTTTTGTGGTTTAGAGACTGTTCTTCTATTTGCTGTGTTCAGACATGCTTATGGAGGGGTCTTATATTTGTCTTGTCTATTGTAGTCATAAAGTAACTATAACTGATGTTGATGTTTTGTGAGACTGTTTACATTTGACAAAACACT
The DNA here is from genome assembly GCF_002776525.5 of Piliocolobus tephrosceles. Classification (NCBI taxonomy): domain Eukaryota; kingdom Metazoa; phylum Chordata; class Mammalia; order Primates; family Cercopithecidae; genus Piliocolobus; species Piliocolobus tephrosceles. The sequence continues at coordinate 105,257,370 of NC_045437.1, read as the reverse complement.
AAGAACTGAGAATGCCAGGACCACAAATGCCTAGCTACTAGTGCCTGTCCAGCTCCTGGCTGTCTGGGGTTGGTTCCCACTGCAACTCCGCCCCCTCTGCCCCCACAACTAGCAAAGCCATCAGCTGCTACAATTGTCTCTATAATTCCAATTTATGACTCTTATTCATAATTCTGCATCTTTAACATTTAAAACATTGGTATTATTATTTAGGGTACTGAGTTCCAAAACTCATTACAGCTCTCCTGATAATAGTAGTAGCTTATTTAATCATTGATGAAATATACAAGACTGTGACTCGCTGCTGTTTGCTGTGGTAAATAAATAAAAAGAAGGGTTAGAGATAATCCTAAGCCTCAAGGAATTTGAAGTTTTTTCTGGGGAGAACTAGTGGTGTGATGATGGTGAGTGATGAGAACAGACATGCAAAATATCTCACCTATGAAAAACAGGTTATCTTTTGTCAGCATAGAGTACAATAGATAGACCAAAGACAATCTGCTTGTGGTTGAATGGTTTAGAAACTGGGAGTAAGAAAACAAATATTGTAAATTTTAGGAATGACTTCAGAACTCCCAGAGTCAGTTGCTTCATCTCTAAAAACAAGATGTTGAAGTTGGATGGAATGTGTAGTTCTGATACATTTGCATGGTACCAGGCTGTCTGTATAGGAATCACATAGGGAGCTTGTTATCAGGTAGAGATTCAAGGGCCCGGTATCCAGAAAACATAAATTATCCTAAGTTTTTGAGATTCATCCATGCTTTTTTTCTTGTGTTGCTGAGTAGTATTTAATTAGATGAATATATCAGTTTATTAATCCATTCTCCCACTGATGGACATCTGGGGAGTTTACAGTTTTTGGCGACCATGAATAAAGTTGTTACGGACATTTTTTGTATGTCTTTTTATCGATATATGCTTTTACTTATCCAGATAAATACCTAGATGTGGGACTGCTGGCTCACAGGGCAGATGTATATTTATATTAAATGCACAGGTCACATTTTTTTTTTTATGAGACTGTGTTTCACTACCCTACTCAAGATGGAGTATAGCTGCTATTCACATGCGTAATCATAACAAACTGGGCTCAAGCGATCCTCACACCTCACCAGCCCTGCTGTAGTTTGAAAGATAGGTACTACCACAACTGGCTCTGACAGAGTAACATTTTTGACATAAATTTACAAAACATTTTATAATACTCTTGCCTTTTGTGAAAGTGCAGCCGAGTAGAGATGTCAAAGGATCTGTAATAAGTCCTCAAGCACTGCTCTGGGGCCCTGGAAGATTCCCCTACAGGCAGATGGATGAAAGTTATGTGGATTATATGTGTAGGTAAACGTAGTTCTGTCAATGCATTTGATAGTGAATAGCGTGTATGTCTGTGAAACCTTTTGACAAATACTTGCTTCTAGAATTCCACATCACTGTCATTAGGCTCTGAAAGAAGGATCCCTGAATGTGACAGACTTACGATTAGTCATTTCTGACAAAGAGGCCAGAATTAACAAATGTTTGATAGCATGTTTAAGTGCAGACTGGGTGGGGCTGGCCACTATAGTGGTAATAGCAATGTAGGTTCCAACAGAGGTCTCGTAAGTCACTGGGCCTTGAATATTGCAATGCTGCTCCCTCAGTCAGCTCTCTCAAGTTATCCTTAGCAGATTTTTTTTAAAACACCTGCCACTTCACTTCCACCCTTCAGCAGGTAACCAAGCTCTATCTGAAGGAAAACCAACAGAAAGGAACTCTCACCTTCCGGCTAGAAACATTCACCTATCTGTATTCATCCTTTATCTACCTTTCGTCATTCTCTGTAATCACAATGAAGAAAGTGTCCTTCCTAAAGCACTCTCCATTCCACCTTCTCCTCTTATTTCTCTCATTGGCGTCGCTCATTCCATCGGTATTTGCTTCCTCCAATTCTTCTCTTGTGAAAGCTAACCTCTCCAGACCAGGTACCGCTCTAGTAGCTGTCCTAGCTCTCTAGCCTCCATATAGTCAAACCTTCTAACGGACTGCCCGCACAGCTATTTCCTCTTTCTCATCCGAATCACCAAGGTTTGTCATACAGCCGGCACTGCACCGTCATGTTTAAAATATACAACAGACGGCTACACAGCATTCCGAGGGTGTAGACAATAATGTGATCTACAGCTTGTAGCCTGGGTGTTGGATGGCTCATTGGGTGGGGAAGCTGTTATCTTTCCGCTGTGCAGAGATAATTTGATATATGCTTTCATTCTGAAATAAAGTTGTGGAAAGGCAGTAGTACGCAACAATTAATAAAACACAAGTGTGTAAACAGTGGTGCCGCACAACCAATCAACCCCTCAAATGACTTGGGTGCGTAGCACCCACGGGCCGCATCTGCCACTCCGCCCGAGGCGCGGTCAGCGTCCACACCGGCCCTTCCGGCGGAACCCGCCTCGCGGCTCCGAAGTGGCCTCGGTTTCCGAGTCAGGGGTGGTGATGGGGGTGGAAGATGAGGGGAAGAGCCGAGCGGCTACCGGCCAATGGCAGCTCTTGAACTTACACCTCGAGACGTCAGCGCGGCTGTGTAAACGGATGTCACACAGCTGGCTCGGAAGTGTCTCCTCCCGCCTCAGAAAAGCGGCGCACGCCCAGCAGCTTCGGAAAAACCTTAGGCGGCTGGAGGGAGGGGCGCGCGCCGCAACCCGCGAGCCCAGAGCTCCATGCCCTAGACGGCCGGCTTCTTCCCTTAGTGCCGTGTGGCTGCCGTTCCGGGTGAGCAGCCGGGAGCCGGCGTCCCCGCCACGAGCGCGCCACCGCAACTGGCTCCGCCCCCTGCCGGAACGGGCCGCGCGTTCCTGCGGCTCCGATCAGAGTCGCGGGCGCGCGCGCCGGCGGCGGATCCGCAGTTAAAATGGTCCGAGCGGGACCCGGCCTTGCCCCCGCTGCCGCGCTGACTGACTGAGCCGGCTGGCCGGGCCCGGACTGGTCACCTAGCCGGCAGGCTCGCTCGCTCACTCCCTCGCGTCCCCAAAGCTCGCGCCCATCGTTCTCCCGGCTTCCCTGGGCAAAGCATGTAGCCCCCGTCGGGCACTCCGGCGGCCCGCAGCTGACGCCCACCCCCCACCGTCGCGTGTGTGCCCGTGTGTGCGTGTGTGTGCGCAGGGAGGGCGACCCCGCCGCGGGCCGGGGGCCGAGCCAGCGAGCGGCCTGCCCCGCTGCCAGGAGCCCGCCTCTCTGGGTCTCCCTCCCTCCCGTCCCGGTCCCCCTCCTCGGGGTCTTCTATATGGGCCACCTTCTCTCGAAGGAGCCGCGTAACCGCCCAAGCCAGAAGAGGCCTCGCTGTTGCAGTTGGTGCCGCCGCCGACGCCCTCTCCTCAGACTGCCCCGCCGGACCCCAGCCAAGGTGCCCCCTCAACCGGCGGCACCCCGGAGCCGGGACTGCTTCTTCCGCGGGCCCTGCATGCTCTGCTTCATCGTGCACAGTCCCGGCGCGCCCGCCCCCGCCGGCCCAGAGGAGGAGCCGCCGCTCTCGCCGCCGCCGCCGCGGGACGGGGCCTACGCTGCCGCCGCCTCCTCCCAGCACCTGGCGCGGCGCTACGCGGCCCTGGCCGCCGAGGACTGCGCCGCTGCCGCCCGCCGCTTCCTGCTATCCTCGGCCGCCGCCGCCGCCGCCGCTGCCGCCTCGGCTTCGTCGCCCGCCTCCTGCTGCAAAGAGTTGGGGCTGGCTGCGGCCGCCGCCTGGGAGCAGCAGGGCCGAAGTCTCTTCCTGGCCAGCTTGGGGCCAGTGCGCTTCCTGGGGCCGCCCGCCGCCCTGCAGCTCTTCCGGGGGCCGACACCGCCGCCGGCCGAGCCCCCTACGCCCCCCGAAATGGTGTGCAAGCGGAAGGGGGCCGGGGTCCCAGCCTGCACCCCCTGCAAGCAGCCCCGCTGCGGCGGCGGGGGCTGTGGCGGCGGCGGCGGCGGTGGTGGGGGAGGGCCTGCGGGGGGAGGCGCTTCGCCGCCCCGACCCCCAGATGCCGGCTGCTGCCAGGGCCCGGAGCAGCACCCGCAGCCGCTCTGCCCCCCGCCCTCTTCTCCCACCTCCGAAGGTGCCCCTACCGAAGCTGGCGGGGACGCTGTCCGAGCCGGGGGCACCGCCCCCTTGTCCGCCCAGCAGCAGCATGAATGTGGCGACGCGGACTGTCGGGAGCCCCCCGAAAACCCCTGCGACTGTCACAGGGAGCCGTCCCCCGAAACCCCAGACATCAACCAGCTGCCGCCGTCCATCCTGCTCAAGGTGGGTCTGGGCGAGAGGCGCAGGGATGCTCGCTTTCCCCCACCCTCGGCCCCCGCCTCTGAGGCTTTCTCCTCCCCCTAAGCGCGGAGGAGGGGGGTTCCCTGACAGCCTAGGGACATCCGAAGGGGAGACTGGGAAGCCAGTGGGGCCTCTGCGTATGACCTATTTTTTGAAGTAGGAGCACTTGGAGTCTACTGAATATCTTTTAATAGCTTGACTCTGTAACCCACCATTCAGGGTTGAGCTATTATTAGAATCCCAACCCAGTGGTTTAGAAACTTCGCAGGTATTCTGTGGGGGGGGGGGGGGGGGGGGGGGGGGGGGGGGAATTTAATCGGGAAATTTATACTTAGTGGGTAAAGGCTTTGCGTATTAGTATTTGAAGGTCTTCAAACATTACTTTCATGTTTGATGACTGGTAGTTAATGTCAAACAGGTAACTTATTATTGAGCATTTACCATAATCAGGCACTGCACCAGAACTTTATATATATAATATTCCATTTATTTCTCCAGTTAAAGCTGTGAGATAAATACTGTTAATATCTTTATTTTATACTAGAAGAAACTGATTTCTCCGAGCTGTGGGCCACTGTTTACAGTCGTGAGTCAGGCAGAAGTGGCCTTTGCTCCTGTGGAGCTGACAGTCTAGTGGGGCTTGAAGTGGTCGAATGACTTGTGCAAGGTCACATACAGAAAGTAAAGGGCAGATCTAGGTCTTGAATAAGGGAATTAAAGACCACCTGACTTAAAAACCCCTGTGTTTAGGCTATGTTGTAATGCCCTTCTACAGTTTAACCTTTGCATAAAAGCATACAGATTACCAGAGGTAAGCGCAGATGTATTTTTTGTTGGGAAATGGGTGAGTAGAGGTAGGTATTCTGTATGAACTTTGTGTCATTTTCAACTACCAAGGATATTTTGCAGTTTTGTCAATGCTAGTGACAAACTTTAGTTACATAATAGAGTTTTTCTTAAGTTAGTATTAACTTTTTTCCTCTTTTTCTGTCTTCTCCCACCCTACCCTATCTGGAGCTTAATAACTATAAACCATTTTCATTGTGGATGATACTAGAGACTATCCATAAATAATCTTGATAAGAATTTGTCTACTTTCACCGTTACTGAAGTAACTGTCAGTAATTACAATTGTTATTGTCACCAATATAGTTCCTGTGACTAGACTTTTTGCATATTTACAGTACTGTGTGTTTGGTTCTCTTTAAATGTGATATTAATGTTCTTGTGAATGATACAGCAAGAGGGTGGGAAAACTTACATTTCCTTGTGTCAAAATGTAATGATCTAATTCTTATGAAGGTCTGCTTGTTGGAAGAGTAATTCCCTACTCTTTGTGTGCAGAGGTGCATTTTAGGACAAAGGGAACTTTCTTGAGTCCTTTAAATCACTGGATGATATGGATAAATAAAATATCTACAAATATTTGGTATAGAAATTTGATTGCTGTCTTCTTATTTGGCAAATAAGACTGTTTCAAAATGAACCAAAACAAAGCCAGGTACCTTCTACTTTTCTACTTAAACCATTATTTCATGAGGTAAAAAACATTTTAATGCCAAGAAAAAAAAAGGGGACATGGTCTCATAATAAAGAGAAACTCTAATAGAATAAAATAAACTTATTCTATTAACACTGCATTGTTCTTTTTCATATTTTTTCCTGAGGATTGTTGAAAACTTTGTCTAAAGGACATATGGGAATTACCATGGACTTGCCCTATTGTGTGTATTTGGACATGTTATGTAGATTTCCATTCCTTGTATTAGAAAACTCTAATAAAGATTCTCTGTCTGAGTCTGATGGTCCTAGTGGTATTCAGCACGAAGTGAGTTGTACTATCTGGGATGAATTGAATTAGTGATTGATTGTTCAGTGTCTGCTAACCCCAGTTTTTGGGTGCAGAGACTCTGGATTCATAGTCTTGTTGAATGCTGTCTCTCCTCCTTTAAGTGCAGTGCCTGGCATATAGTAACACTCAGTAAATACTTATGAACGAATGTATGATCAGGTGTTTGGAGTCTGGGCTGAGACTCAGGGTGAATATGCCACACCACGAAGAGATATTTCTAAGCAATGTCCATATTCTGACTGGAGTTAACTGTTTGAGCCACGGTAGAGCCATGTGGTGGTGAAAGGGTTCTAGCTCTGCTGGTAAGGACTGGAGTTGTTTGACTTGGGGCAGAGAAGACTTAAGGAGCTATGACCATTTTTCTTTTCTAATATTAGAAGGGTTGTTGCATGGAGAGGCACAAGTCCATCATCACTATTGGAAAACATTCTTAGAAATTACACCCTTTTCTCCTGGTAGTAAGTCAATAGCTATTATAATTGTATTGCTTTTGCTTCATCTTGTATGCTGTGAAGTTACTATAGCTGTAAAAACAAACAAAAAAAATCAAACGAGGCAGGTAGAATTTGGGAGAGAAATGTGAGGATGTTTAAGAATTTAAAGGATTTTTTTTGAGAAAGCTACCATACTTGCCTTTTTTTTTTTTTTTAATGGCAGAGGAGAAAACTAAACAATGTGTTGCATCATAGGCTGATTTTTGGCTCAATATCAGTAAGGATGTTTTTCTTTTGTATAGGTTAATAAATATTACCTGCTTTAAAGCAGTCAAAAATGCATTTTAATATAATAGTTTCTTTAAAAAGTTGTTTAGCTTTGGCAAAATATCCTGTTTTATGCTTATTACCCACATCTTAAATTTCTTCACTTGGATAAACCAAATCTGGATTTAGTCAGTGGCCTGTGGTTTATAACAGCCATATCACTTTTACAAAAAAGATAACAGCTAAAGTCAGGCATGTTTCAGACAGGATGCTACTTGGTTCCAGTGACCATGCCCTACATGTTGATTGTTAACTGATAAATTAGCCCTTTAAGACCACATAGTCCTTTAACCTTAAAAAAATGATCTAGGCCTCCTAAATTTTTATTTTCTCATTTATAAAATGAGGAGGACGAGCATAAAAATATCCACAAGAAATGTACTTTCACCTGTGGCTGCATGAAGAGTTCGGTGAATCCTTTCCACACACAAAAAAGTATAAAACTGGCAGAATTGCCCAAAACTATTTGAACTCTGGAAATCAACCAAAAGCAAAGAAAAACACCGAGAAACATTTATTCTTAGGAAAACTGTTAGAGCTTCAGGTAAGAATAGTGCAAGTCTACAGCATTCTTGCGTGGGCTTCTAATGTGACCTCCTGTCCCAGCACTTTTGGCAAGAACTGTAGTTTGGAAAACCAGCAGCCTTGCTGCCAGAGAGTTGATTCAGTTTGGGGCAATGAATAAAAATCTTTGTCGATAACATGTACTGAACTTGATAGGGAAAAAGAAGGAAAAACCATGTATTTGCTCCTTTAAGGTTGTAGTGCCAGTTGGGGTGAGTGGAAGACTAGCTATAAATTAAAAGGCAGACCCTGGAAATGAGAGAACCATAAAGGGATGACCACTCCACATATCCTGGCATATTGTGAAGCTATGCACATGTGTAGGGGAGACCTGAGGTTTTCTAACTTGAGAGCAAGGGCCAAGGCAGATGAGAATTCTCTAAGCTTTGAATGTGCCCTTCTTAACCCACACACAGATTGAAGAGCAGGCTCAAGCTGTTTGAGCATATCTTTGGCATATACATAGCTGAAAACTAAGCTATTCAGACAGAGGATGACTTCCCTAGAAAGCCAGGCTAAAATATATATATATGTGAATTAAAATCTGAACAGAAGTAGTCACACTGCCCAGAACACAGATTCCACAGTTTAGGGCCAGACATGCTAAAAGGGTTGGAAATAAACAATTCTGCACTGGCAACCAGGCATGGTGGCTCATGCCTGTAATCCCAGCTTGAACCTGGGAGGTAGAGATTGCAGTGAGCCAAGATCATGCCGCTGTACTCCAGCCTGGCAACAGGGTGAGACTCCATCTCAAAAAAAAGAAAAAAAAAAAATTATACGCTGGCTGTGTTATCCAAAATGTCCAGTTTCTAACAAAAAATTTTAAGACACGTAAAGAGACCCATACTGAGGGAAAAAGAGACCCGTACTGAGGGAAAAAGAAAGCAGTTAATAGAAATTAACTCTAAGAAAGCAGTTAATAGAAACTGACTCTGAGGGAGCCTAGATATTAGACTTAGCAGACTTCAAACTGCTATTATAAACATGGTAAAAGAAAGGAAACATTTAAATAATTACAGGAGAATATGATGACATTGACCCAACAAATTGGAAATCTCAATAAAGAAATGAGAGCTTTAAAAAAAGTTTTATTCTTTTTGATGCTATTATAAATGGAAGTGCTTTCTTAATTTCATCTTCAGATGATTCATTGATAGTATATAAAAATATTTGCGGCTGGGTGCGGTGGCTCACGCCTGTAATCCCAGCACTTTGGGAGGCCAAGGCGGGCGGATCACGAGATCAGGAGAGCGAGACCATCCTGGCTAACATGGTGAAACCCCATCTCTACTAAAAAAAATACAAAAAAATTAGCCAGGCGTGGTGGCGGGCGCCTGTAGTCCCAGCTACTTGGGAGACTGAGGCAGGAGAATGGCGTGAACCCAAGAAGTGGAGATTGCAGTGAGCTGAGATTGTGCCACTGCACTCCAGCCTGGGCAACAGAGTGAGACTCTGTCTCAAAAAGAAAAAAAAAAATTGCTTATTAGCTCTAACATTAATTTTTGTGTTTGTTCTCTGGGATTTTCTCTATATAAGATCATGAAATCTGTGAATATAGGATGTTTTAATTCCAGTTCCCCAATCTGGATGCCTTTTATTTATATTCCATGTCTAATTGCCTTGGCCAGAATCTCCAGTACAGTGTTGCGTAGAAGTCATGATGCAGATATCCTTCTTTTGTTTCCAATTTTGGGGAAAAACTTTTAGTCTTTTACCATTAAGTGTAATGATAACTAGGGGTTTTTGGTAGATGCTGTTTCTCAGGTTTAGGAAGTGTTCTTTTATTCCTATATTTCTGAATGTTTTAATTAAGAAAGGGTGTTGGATTTTGTCCAGTGCTTTTTCTTGAGTCAGTTGAGATGATCTTTTTTTTTTTTAAACCTTTATTCTATTAATATGGTGTGTTACATGGGTTTTTTTCGTATGTTGAACCATCCTTGCATTCCAAGGGATAAATCCTACTTGGTCATGGTGTATAACCCTTTTACTATACTATGGATTTCGTTTCCTTATATTTTATTGAAGATTTTCACATCTGTATTCATAAGGGACATTGGTCTGTAGTTTTTTGAGATTTCTTTGCTTGGCTTTGGTATCAGAATATGCTGGCCTTATAGCAGGAGTTAGGAAGTGTTATCCCATCCTCTCATTTTTTGGAAGAATTTAAGATAGATTGGTTTTCATTCTGATTTAAGCATATTACTAGTGAGGCCATCTGGTCCTTGTCTTTTCTTTGTTGTAAGTTTTTTTGTTTTTTATTACATATTCCATCTTTTTACTTGCTGTACATCCATTCAGATTTTCTATTTCTTTTGAGTCAGTTTTTATAGTTTATATTCTAGGAATTCGTCATCTATTTCATCAATTTGGCAGCACACAATTATAGTATTCTCTCATAATTGTGTACTTTTTGTAAGGTTGATATTAATGTTCCAATTTTTATACATGATTTTAAAATTTGAATCTCTCTTTATTCTTAGTCTAGGCAAAATTGTGTGTGTGTGTGTGTGTGCGCGCGTATGTGTGTGTGTGCGGGGTCTCTCACCCAGGCTTGAGTGCAGTGATGTGATCATAGCTTATAGCTATGTAAATGGAAGTGCAGCCTTAAACTCCTGGGCTCAAGTGGCTTTCCCTCCTCTCAGCCTCCTGAGTAGCTGGGTCCACAGGCATGCTGGCGCATGCCTGGTTAATTTCTTAAATAATTTTTGTAGAGACAGGGTCTTGCTGTGTTTTCCAGACTGATCTCAAACTCCTGGCTTCAAGCAGTCCTCCCACTTTGGCTTCCCAAAGTGCTGGGATTATAGGTGTGAACCATTGTGCTCAGCCTGATCATGTTAAAGAATAAACTTTTGGTTTTGTTGATCATCTGTTATTTTTCTAGTCTATATTTCATTTGTATTAGCTCTATTTTTTCCCCTTGTTTCTGCTTGGTTTGTGTTGAGTTTTTTTAATAGTTTCTTAAGGTAGAAGTTTAGGTTGCCAATTCAAGATCTTTCTTCTTTTTAAATTTGGTTACTTGTATCTGTATCCCATATATTTTGCTATATGTTTTTGTTTTCATTAATTTCAAATTATTTTCAATTTTCTTTATTAGTTCTTCTTACTTGTTGATTGTTAACTTTTCATGTATTTGTGAAATTTCCAGATTTCCTCCTGTTAGTGATTTCCCCTCCTCTTCCCTCCCCTCGCTTCTTCTCTTTTCTTTCATTTTTTGAAACAGAGTATCTGTATCACCCAGCCTGGAGTACAGTGGTGTGATCATGGCTCACTGCAATCTCTGCCTTCTGGGCTCAAGCAGTCCTCCCACCTCAACCTCTTTAGTATCTTGGATTACAGGTGTGCGTGCCACCACGCCCACCTAATTTTTGTATTTTTTTTTTTGGTAGAAATAAGAGTTTTGCCACATTGCCCAGGCTGGTCTTAAACTCCTGGGCTCAAGTGATCTGTCTCCCTTGGCCTCCCAAAATGCTGGAATTATAGGCTTGAGCTGCCATTCCTGGCCTCTGTCACTGATGTCCAATTTCCTTTCATTGTCATTGGAAAAGATACTTTGTATGAGCTTAATATTTTAAAATTTGTTGAGACTTGACTTGTAGTGTAGTATTTTAGACTTCGGTCTTTGAGAATGTTTTTACGCACTTCAGAAGAATGTGTATTCTGTTTTGTGTAGTGTTCTAGAGATATCTGATAGGCCCAGTTTAAGTTTTGTTCAGGTATTCATTTTACTTCTTCATCTCTTGTTTGGTTGTTCTGTCCATTATTAAAAGTTGTGTGTTGTAGTCTCCAAGTATTAATGCAGAACTCTTTTTATTTTTTTTCCTTTCAATTCTGTCAGTTTTTGCTATATGTATTGTTCCATGCTTTTACTCTCAATCTGTGTGTATTTTTGAATCTAAAGTGAGTTTCTTATAAGCAGTTTATAATTGGATTGTGTTTTTAAGTTTCATCCTGTCATTCATTGTGCCTTTCTTTTTGAGAGAGGGTCTCAGTCTGTTGTCCAGGCTGGAATGCAGTGGCATGATCACAACTCACTGCAGCCTCGACCTCCTGGGCTCAAGCTATTCTCCAACCTCAGCCTCCCATGTAGCTGAGACCATAGGTGCATAACGCTATGCCTGGCTAATTTTGTCTTTTTTTTTTTTTTTTTTTTTTTTTGTGGAGACAGGGTCTTGCCGTGTTGCCCAGGCTGGTCTTGAACTCCTGGGCTCAAGTGATCCACTCAACACAGCCTCCCAAAAGTGCTGGGATTGCAGGTGTGAGCCACTGTGCCTGACCTTGGCCCTATGTATCTTAACTGGAAAGTTTAGCCCATTTACATTTAGTGTAATTAGTGATAAGGAAATGCATTTACTATTTTATTATTTGTTTTCTCTATGTCTTATATATTTTTTTGTCAATTCCTCTGATGCTGTTCTTTATGTCAGGTATTTTCTAGTGTCCCATTTTGATCCCCTTCTCATATGTACATATAATTCTCACATTGTATAAATAAATATATCTAAATATAGTAATATAAATCAAAAGTATAAATATGTTAATATATTTAAATATGTTATATAAATAATAATCTAAATAATATAACTAAATTATAAATATATTAATATATTTAAATATATTATCTTTATATAATGTGAGAATTATATGTATATATGAGAATTACATATATAAATAAAATACAGTAAATAATTATATGTGTATTTCATAGTATTTGCCCTGGGGGTTATAATTAATACTATATATTATAACAATTTAGTTTGAATTAATACCAGTTTAGTTTCAGTGGTATATAAAAACTTTGCTCCTGTATTTGTTGTTACTGACACAAGTTACAGCTTTGTGTATTTTGTGCCAATCAATATAGATTCATAATTACTGTTTAATGTAGTCTTTTAAATCATATAGCAAAGAGGAGGCATTACAAACCAAAGACACATTAATATGCACTTTTATATCTACCTATGTAAATACCAACAATTACTGGTGTCTTTTATATCTTTTGTGATTTTAAGCCACTGTCTGATGCCTTTACAATTCAGCCTGATGGACTCTTTATAGCATTTCTTTTAGGGGAAGTCTACCAGTCACAGACTTCCTCAGTTTTTGTTTATCTGGAAAGATCTTAATTTTGCCTTTATTTTTAAAGTGTGGTTTTACCAGATAGAGGATTCTTGGTTGACAGTTTCCTTTCAGCATTTTGAATATGTTGTCCCACTGCCTTCTGGTCTCCAATGTTTCCAGTGAAATATCAGTTGTTAATCGTATTGAGTGTCCTTTTCATGAGTTGCATTTTTCTTGGTGCTTTTAGGGTTCTCTCAGTTTTTGTCTTTCAGCAATTTGATTATGATGCATCTTTGATGTGGATATTTTTGCATTTATCCTGCTTGGAATTCATTGAGTGTATGAGCTAGATTAATGTCTTTCATCACATTTGGAAAGTTTTAGCCATTATTTCTTCAAATATTTAAGCCTCTTTCACTCTCTCTTCTTCTGTGACTCCAATTATATGTATGTATGGTGGTGTTCCACAGGTATGTTCATTTTACTTCAGTCCACAGACTCGGTAATTTTAATTTTAATTTTAATTGACCTATCTTTAGGTTTGCTGATTCTTTCTTCTTTAGAGGTTCAAGGGATTTTGATGCTTCTCAAGAAAGAGATATGATTATAAGAGGTGGTAACACACAGCAAGCTTCATTTGGTGGCAGTTGGACAGGATTATATGAGAGGAAAATTCCTTTACAGCATAATGCTGTGCAGAGACTTACAGTGAGTTAGACCACCACTCAGAAGGGGAGAAGGGCAAGGCAACCCTTCTGGGGTACAGGAGAATTGGAGAGCAGGCTTACCTGTCTGGGTGATTTCACTCAGCAGCATGGTGGGGTGTGTAAAAAATTGAGTGTGATACTAGTGGGCTCTTGAGCTAATGAGTCTCATCCTTCAGTGAAGAAATAACCTAAGGACCAATACACAGAGGTCATCTTTGGCTCATTTACGTAACACTTCTGCTTGCTCTAATCTGTTGAATTTCTACTTTTTATTAATATTCTCTGTTTGGTGAGACATTTCTACTTGGTTCTCGTAATTTCCTTTAGTTCTTTGTCCACAATTTTCTTTAAGTCTGTAAGCATGTCTTAAATTGTTGTCTTTGTCTCGTAAATCCAATGTCTGGGTTTCCTCATGGGCAGTTTCTTTTCATTTCCTTTTTTCTTGTGAATGGACCAGCAAACTGTGGCCCTTCACGGGCCAAATCCACTGTCAGTTTTTGTAAATCGTGTTTTATTGGCACATAGTTGTACATGTTCATTTATGTTTTGTGTGCCAATAAGAGTTTATTTGGTTATCTGGCTAGAAAGATGGAGTGTCTCTCAGAGATGCAGCCACCTGTGCTGCTGTGTGGTTTTGCATGACTGGAGCTGCTTTTATGATAAAATTAAGAAACAGTAGTGGGGATTCCTTGCTTACTTATTGGACCACAGAGTTCTCTTCACCAATTCTTTTGGCCAGAATGGTGGGTTTACTTTTGGGGTCTGTATTGCAGCTCTGTTACTGACATAGCATTTGAGACATAGCCAATAGGGAGAAAAGAGAAAAGGGGAAGAAAGGAAAACCAAAAATGAAGATTCTTCTCACATTCTCTGTCTTGCAGAGGCCCATTTTCCTGGTCCTTTGTCCAGAAAGATAGCTTTTTCTCTGAATTTTTGTTGATATTTACCTCCTGTGCATTTCTGTACAGGGCCACCCTGAATTCCATGCTAGGGGATTAAAGGGGGGGGGGAACCCCAGAAAACTCATCTTTGTTATTGGCCATTCTTCAAATTTTGGTATCCTTCCACAATTCATTACTAATTTTTTAGAGTTTTGAAGTAATTGCTTATTTATTCCAGATATTTCAGTTGTAATGCCTGCAAGTGAAAGGCTGTAGTGGGCTTAATACATGTTTGCTGGCATGGGAGACCAATTTGCTAGTGACTTTTATGGTTTTTTTGTTTTTGTTTTTGTTTTGTTTTCTTTTTGAGATGGAGTCTTGCTCTGTTGCACAGGCTGGAATGCAATGGTACGATCTTGGCTCACTGCAACCTCCACCTTCCAGGTTCAAATGATACTCCTGCCTTAGCCTCCTGAATAGCTGGGACTACAGGCATGTGCCACCATGTCTGGCTAATTTTTGTATTTTTAGTAGAGATGGAGTTTCGCCATTTTGGCCAGGCTGGTCTTCAACCTATGACTTCATGGTCCACCTGCCTCGGCCTCCCAGTGGGATTACAGGTGTGAGCCACCATGCCCGGCCACTTTTATGATATTCTATACTTCTCACTAGACATGTTGGAGGAAAAGCTGGTTGTGAAGGGAACAGGCAGTTGTTTTTCCAAGACACAAGATTTAAACATAGTAGAGATTCTAGCTTATATGTCTACAACTTTTGTCCATATAGAGGTGAGTTGTTTCGGTCATAATTATAATTGAAATCATTTAGGTATTACAACAAATCCTTGACTAATAGCCTTTAGTTCAACATCATTTTGTTATAATGTTGATGAGAGAAAAAAAAAAACAAACAATTCTTAGCTGGGCCCACTGTCTGTGTAGAGTTCGCATGTTCTTCCCATGCCTGTACATGTTTTCTCTGGGTACTCTGGTTTGGTTTCTTCCCACATCGCAAAGCTGTGTACGTTAGGTTGTGCGTAAGGTGTGTGCATATGTCTAGATGGTCCCGGTATGAGTGAGTGTAGGTGTGCCCTGTGGTGCATTGGTGCCCTGTCCATTGTTAGTTCCTACCTTGTGCCCTAACCGCTGGTCACCTGCAACCCTGAACTGGGATAATTGGGTAAATAATTATCTTACTTGTTTTTATTAATCTTTTTTAAATGTATAGCTCACATTTATTTCAGTGTTTAATCTTGTTTAATGATTCCTTTAAATTATTATCTTTTATATTCAGTTTTATTTGATTGCCTCAAAAGTATCTTCTTAGAGTTGGTTCAATTCTGGATCCCAGTGTGGCCCACACATGGTATTTGTTGATATAGCTTTTAATTTTCCAAGATTTGTTTTGGCTCTCATCCTGACCCTAATCATCTTTTTATGATGTAACTTTTAAAAATTATTTTTTAGAGTAGATGTTATTTTGGAATAATTTTATTTTTATTGTATATATTTAAAATATGTGGTGTTTTGACATGGAATACTTTTAGATTTATAGAAAAATTGCAATGATAGTACAGAGATTTCCTCTGTATTCCTTATCCAGTGTTGATGAAAGCAGTCAAACTCTGTAAAATATTTGAAGAGATTTACTCTGAGCCACATGTGAGTGATCAGTGGCCTGTGACACAGTCCTCAGGAGATCTTGAGAACATATGCCCCAGGTGGTTGGGCACAACCTAGTTTTGTACATTTTAGGGAGACACGAGACATAAGACATACATTGGTTCGGTCCAGAAAGAAGGGACAGACTCGAAGTCAGGGCTTCCAGGTTATAGGTAGTTAAAAGATAAAAGGTTGCATTCTTTTGGGTCTTTTATCAGCCTGTCACTGAATACATAATTTATAACTGAGGGGGTAGAGAGGAATAATCACTTATGCCTTAGTCTGACTCAGAGAACCTGCATTTTTATATAAACAGTCTGGCAGAGGAAGCAATCACATATGCATTTGTCTCAGGTGAGCAGAGGGATGAGGGTGTTCTGTTATCATTTGTCCCACATCTTTGAAGAGAAGCTATCAATTTACATGGTCAGGGTGAAATTCAACAGAATTGCTTTAGGATCAAGATCTTGAGGTCCACAGAGAATTTCCTTGTGGTCAAATTGTGAGGGAAGTACGTAGCTCTTTTTTTTTTTTTTTTTTTTTTATTATACTTTAAGTTCTAGGGTACATGTGCATAACGTGCAGGTTACATATGTATACATGTGCCATGTTGGTGTGCTGCACCCATCAACTCGTCAGCACCCATCAATTCATCATTTATATCAGGTATAACTCCCCAATGCAATCCCTCCCCCCTCCCCCCTCCCCATGATAGGCCCCAGTGTGTGATGTTCCCCTTCCCGAGTCCAAGTGAGCTCATTGTTCAGTTCCCACCTATGAGTGAGAACATGCGGTGTTTGGTTTTCTCTTCTTGTGATAATTTGCTAAGAATGATGGTTTCCAGCTGCATCCATGTCCCTACAAAGGACGCAATCTCATCCTTTTTTATGGCTGCATAGTATTCCATGGTGTATATGTGCCACATCTCCTTATACGAAGATTAATTCAAGATGGATTAGAGACTTAAATGTTAGACCTAATACCATAAAAACCCTAGAAGAAAATCTAGGTAGTACCATTCAGGACATAGGCATGGGCAAGGACTTCATGTCTAAAACACCAAAAGCAACGGCAGCAAAAGCCAAAATTGACAAATGGGATCTCATTAAACTAAAGAGCTTCTGCACAGCAAAAGAAACTACCATCAGAGTGAACAGGCAACCTACAGAATGGGAGAAAATTTTTGCAATCTACTCATCTGACAAAGGGCTCATTTCCAGAATCTACAAAGAACTCAAGCAAATATACAAGAAAAAAACAAACAACCCCATCCAAAAGTGGGGAAAGGATATGAACAGACATTTCTCAAAAGAAGACATTCATACAGCCAACAGACACATGAAAAAATGCTCATCATCACTGGCCATCAGAGAAATGCAAATCAAAACCACAATGAGATACCATCTCACACCAGTTAGAATGGCAATCATTAAAAAATCAGGAAACAATAGGTGTTGGAGAGGATGTGGAGAAATAGGAACACTTTTACACTGTTGGTGGGATTGTAAACTAGTTCAACCATTATGGAAAACAGTATGGCGATTCCTCAAGGATCTAGAACTAGATGTACCATATGACCCAGCCATCCCACTACTGGGTATATACCCAAAGGATTATAAATTATGCTACTACAAAGACACATGCACACTTATGTTTATTGCGGCACTATTCACAATAGCAAAGACTTGGAATCAACCCAAATGTCCATCAGTGACAGACTGGATTTTTTTTTTTTTTAATCCTTGTAGCTATCTCATTTAGGAATAAAATGGGAGGCAGGCTTGCCTGATGCAGTTCCCACCTTGACTTTTGTCTTTGGCTTAGCGATTTTGGGGTCCCGAGACTTATTTTCCTTTCATACCTGTTTGCTTTCCCTGATTTTATTTTCTTCTGACACTGTAGTACATTTGCCAAAACTCTGAAATCAGCATTGGTACGTTACTATTAGTTAAACTCCAGTCTTTAGGTGGTTTCACCAGTTTTTCCATTAATGTGTTTTTCTGTGCCAAGGATCTAACTGGGTAACATTAGTTGTCATTCTTTCTTAGTCTCCTCTGGATTGTGATACTTTCTGTCTTTTTTTGTTGTTTTTCATGACCTTGAATTTTTTGAGGAGTTTTGATTCAGTATTTTGTAGAATGTCCCACATTTGGTATATATATTTTCTTTATTATTAGATTGGGGTTATGAATATTTTGGAAAAGATACCATAAAGGTTAAATACCTTTCTTATGATTTACTTTTTTTTTTTTTTTTTCTTAAATCACATTTGAAAAGTTCTCGTGGCTCCAAGGTCAAACTGTAAAACTTCAGAGTAATCTCAAGTTTATCATTCTTTCTTCCCTAGTCTTTTTTCCCTTCCCAGAAAGGTAAATAGTTTTTTTTTTTTAAATTAGTTTTTGGTTTATGCTTTCAATTCTTTGTTGTTGTTTTTTTTTTTAAATATAAGCAAACACAAAGATGTACATGGACACACATGTCAGTACATGCCTGTTCTCTTCCCCTCCTCTTCTTACAGAAAAGATAACATCAGTTCGTTTTTTGCTCCTGTATCATAGTTTCTCTTTAAGGTGGTCTCTTTCAGTGACTTACAGTAATGGCCACTTTTATTCAAGAAGGTTTTCTTTTTAAAAAGTTAACTTTTTCTAACTATAATAGAAACCTTTTCCTGTGCCGTGAAAATGTTTAGCACATATTACATGGTACCGTTTTTTATTCACAGATATTTTCCAATTTGTCACTGGACGAGCGTTGCCTTTCTGCATCATTGGTTTGCAAGTACTGGCGTGACCTTTGTTTAGACTTCCAGTTTTGGAAGCAGCTGGATCTTAGTAGTCGTCAGCAGGTATGGAATTGAATTCTAAGTAACACTCATATGACCTACTCAAAAAATATCTTTATTCCTCTTCAGAAATCTTTACTTTCTTCTTGTTTTTTAAGATAGTTCAAATGACTATCATCTACAGTTTCGTGCTTTTGTAGTTTTTTGTGTATGTGATTTCAAGTTAAAGCTAGATTCTCATAGTAAACAAGATGGTTTTTCATGTAGATCGGTAATTTAGGGTTGCTTTTTAATTCTTTTTGTCTTTGTCTTTTTTCATTACCTTTTCAAAAAGTTATTAAACTTCTTTCTGTGGGAGATCATATTACAAATAGTTTAATAGTAGAAAATGATGGCAAGCATTTCTGTAGCACTGCCTCTGTGTTGTGTACTATTCTGAGGACTTTATACGTATTAATTCATTTGATACACCCAACAACTCTGTGAGTATATACTATTATTTTTTCTGTTTTACAGATGAAGAAATGGAAGTAAAATGGGCTAAAATAACCTTTTTTTCTCCTTAACTTTCCTTTTGGTGGACTTTCTACTCTTCCTGTTGCTTAGCTGCCTAATGTGTTTATATAGGGGCATAAATTAGGAAAAAAGAGTTTGTGGTGTTTATTGCAAACAGTTTTTTGGACTTGTTAGATTCCATTTTTAAAACTTGATGACATTTGGCATTACAAGTTTGTAAAAATATCAATAAGAATAGCATTTTATTGAAGTACTAAACCTGGTCTAAGTTCTGCCATGATATATTACTACTGGTGTGCTGATAAATGTTTAGCAACTGGCTTTAAAAAAAGCCCTGATTTGTGATATTTGCCAATTTCTATTACATAAATACTCCAACCATGACCAATGTCAAGCTACACGTTATGCCATTGAATACAGATTTGGAAAGAGGGGCACACTATAAACTCTTGTGAGTTGCTACAAGCCAGCTCCAGCACACTGGTAGTGTATGTGTTTGTGTGTGTGTAACACACACTTTAACCCAGTTAAGCAAGCTCACGAGGATTTGTGTATAAGTTGTTCCCTTTCTGTTTTTCTGCTTCATTGGTAAAAGATTAAAACAATTAAGATAATTGTTATCTACCTGCTTGGGTTCATGATATTTATGTCCAAGGAGAATGGTGAGGGAGTTAGTTGTGGGCAGTAGAATGGAGAGCAGATATGTGTAAAACATCATTGCTCTTGAATGTTTGAGTTATTTATTGTGAACTCAGACTAAGAATATCTTCCTCTCCCACCCCCAACCCCCTCCCCACCCAGCCCGCTGCTGGTAGTAAGGTGTGGAGATGAAAAAGTAAAAAATGAAAGGAGAGGTATGTCAGAGTTTTAACTTTTCTGAGAACTGTGTTTACGTTGTTTCCAACAAGTGTAAACAAAGATAGTTTTATCTTTGGCTTTTACTCCAAGTGCTGCTTAGCAGTATAGTTCTTTCCTTCTATTCTAAATTTCATTTGCATTTTCTGTCTCCATTATTTTTACTGAAAGGACTTAATAACGTTAACTTTGTTTTGTATTTTGGAAATGTGGTGATTGGTCACAGAATATGTATAGGCTAGTTTTAAAACAAAAACTCAGATGACCATCTGAGTTTTTCACTAGATGAATTGAGTCTTCTGTGAAAAGCTTTTTGATGTGGACATTTCTATATAGTCTTTGGTGTTTTGATATGCAAAATAGTATATTTTCTAACCTATGAATTATATGTGAGGTACTGTTTCTTATAGAAACAGTAAAAGATTAAAAAACTTATGTGCTGTGGTATCATCTGATATCAAGTTACAAATGGAAAGTGAAACATTGAAAATCTCAATATAGTTTTGTTTGTGGTGAGTTTTTGCTGAATTTGAATTTTCCCGCTAAAGATAGGTTTTTAGGCTTTTAACGAAATGAATACATATCCTTTGTTGGTGTTTTCTGATACCACTTCTGTCATCAAGTATGTGAAGTTTTTCCACACTAACGAATAATTTTCTGACACTAACTGGTAGTACAACAATTTAATTCAGCTAATTCCCAGAGGTATCATTGAGTTTAAGGGCTCAGTCCCACAAGACTATCCATACTTCAGATGTCAGTTGCAAGTCCCAGAAGCCACCTGAACTTCTCAGTGACAAATTATGAACTTGTGAGTTCCCTTAATTTCTTTCTTGGTTTTGATAATTAGCCACAACTATTCACAGAATTGTGGAAAATACTTATTATATTTACTGGTTTATTATAAAAGATATAGCATATAGCTCAGGGCCAGCCAACTGGAAGAGATGCAGAAGGCAGGGTATGGAATATACCTCCCTCTCAGCACTGTGATGTGTTTACCATCTGAATCTCTGTCATTTGAGTTTCTATAACCCAATTTCCAGCTTCCCTCCTCTCCTGTAAGTAGTGCTGAAAGTTATCACCCTTTAATCAAGGGTTTAGTTTTTCTGGTAAAGGGGTTTTAGTTTTTTTTTCTTTAATCAAGGGTTTAGTTTTTCTGGGGACTTCAGTCCCCATCCTGAAGCTATCTAGGCCTCCTACTCTAAGTCACTTCATTAGTATGAACTCAGGTATGGTCTAAAGGACTTGTTATGAATAACTAAAGAAATTCTATTGCTTAGGAAATTCCAAGAGTTTTGGGAAATCTGTGGCAAGAATTCGGAACAAAGACCAAATACAATATTTTGTTATACCAAATTCTTGTTATGCTTCAATATTAAGGTGATTTCTCTTTTGATTGTATTGTTCATGCTGTAATCTAATTAGTATATTGTTTATTGTGGAACATTTAAAGAATGGAAAATAAGTTTTTGTTTTTAGCAAAAGTTTAAATTTATTGCTTTTTCTCTTCCAGGTCACTGATGAATTATTGGAAAAAATTGCATCGAGAAGTCAGAATATAATTGAAATCAACATTTCTGATTGTCGCAGTATGTCTGATACTGGCGTATGTGTTCTAGCATTTAAATGTCCTGGACTTCTTAGGTATACAGCCTACAGGTGTAAACAACTTTCTGACACCTCTATTATTGCGGTTGCCTCTCACTGTCCTTTACTTCAGAAAGTGCATGTAGGCAACCAGGACAAACTTACTGATGAAGGACTCAAGCAGGTAAATTTTAGCATTTATAAAGTGATTTTACTTGAATTAATTCAAAATGTTTTCTAGCAACAACATTTTAAATGGTTACGTTAAAAATAATTCTCAGAGACTCAAGTGACTCATCTTTTTTACCTATTAATGAATATTTGTTTAGATTAGTTAACTAGAGTGCCATGTTATAATCAGTTATGTTTTATAGTGAGAGCCTGAACTTCTGTGACCAGCTATTTTATAAATTTATGCTTTTGTTACTTAAATTTTTTTTACCACATTTTGCTTTGGGCAACTGCATAATTTGGGTCAGCATGAGGTTTTAAAAATTAACTTTTAATCCCCCTTCTATTATACTAGATGACATACATGCTTAAATATCTAAATGTTGAAGGGATAAATGGAAGTCCAAATTGAAGATTATAAAAGTTAGAACAAAGGGCTAATTAGCTATATTTGGTACAGTAAGGGGTTAAAAATAGTATTATGCATACTTTCTGTTAATTACACTTCCTTTGGAGATGGCATTTAAGGTTTCTTGGCTCAGAGTGGATTATTTATTCAACAGATGAATATCCTTAAATTTAAACCTTATATATGAATTAACTGAAAGCTTGGTATGAGAAGAAATTTGGGAAGACTCTATCCTAAGTAGTGAGTACTGAGTGTGTCAGTACAAATTATATATTAAGAATGTTACCAACTTATAAGGGAGCCTATTTTGTTTGCAAAGGCATATTGTGCAAAAAGACTTACTTGTTTTAATATTTTTCTTGATTCATTTCTGCTATGTACAGGATTATTTACTAGCGAAGCATTTCATGAAGTTCTTAAACATATTAAACTTTTTATGAAGAAATATATATTTTGTGTATATAACATGATTTTATTTACTTTGATGGAAATTTCTCAGCAATTTATCTTTCACAATGAAACATTTCAAAAAGGTGTATGTATTTATTAAGAACTGGAATAAATCTATTTCATATTTAATTCTGATATAACACAAATAGGTAATAGTTTAGCAGACTTCTTAGAGTATACCTAGTAATTTTTGTGAAAAAGAATAAGATTGTAGTCATGGTTGAAGTAGAGAAGGAGCAAAATTTAATATGCCAATCAAGTATTGCGAATTTATCTTATATTTACAACTTTGAGAATAATCATGTAAATCTTCCCTAGAATGTGAGGTGTTTTGGAGCCTGTTACTTAGATGTTTCCTTCAGATATTTATGGTTTCTGAATTATGAATTAGTTACATGTGAGGTAATATTCTGATAAAAGTAGCAAAACAATCAAATTTTTTTCCCCTTAGGTAGTTTTCTTCGTAAGTAATTATGTAGGATCTCATTGCAGTGTAGAGAATATTTTCCTATACTTAAGACTGCTGTAGCAGGATATGTTTGATTTCATAATAGACTCTTTCCTCTGATGCAATAGTGTTATAGGTATAGTAGAAAGAGAATTGCTTTCATATATACATAAAATAGAAATTAAATTTTATGAAACAATACATATCCTTATGTGCAATGCACATTGCTATTATCTATTCTGTTCTATTATGTTAAATGTTGGCCTTGACCCACTCACTAAATTAATTTTATGACCTAGTGATATTTCGTAAATCCAACTATGGATTTGTATTATGGTTTTAATAAACTAACAATGTTATGTTAAAATGTATAATAGAGTTACAAAAGCCAAAGAGGGAACTGGCCATAATTGATGACTTACCTGGGACTGTTATTTTTTCTTGAACTCATTAATTTAGCAATTGACTGAATTGTTGATTTTACAGATTCAGTTGTTGCAGGATTCTGTTTTTTTCCTCTTCTGTCAGTAAAAATTGACAAATGTTTTAGAATGATATATGTAAATTTTATTGATAATTTCTTTAAAATATATTTTCTTTATAACTGCTGTAATTTTGATTGACTTTAGCAGATACCAAATATGTGTGCCTTTTGAATTCTGTCAGTTTGTTTACAAAAAGAGTTGCTTAAAGCATTTCAATTTGGAGCTCTAATAAATGTAGACTCTAATGTTTTAAATATCGGATTCTACTTAACAATATTTCTTAAACATGGTGAAGCACCTAAAAAAGTCAGGCTGGTTTTGGCTAAATACTATCCTCTTTGTGAAATACCACCTGGAAATATTTATATTTTTATTTTTGTAATAGTTACTCAAAATAATTTAACCAGTGGAATGTGTTTCTATTATATATATATATCTTTTAAAACTACAATCATGTATCTAGGGGAAAAATCTATTTAGGAATAAGAGGCTGTTTCAATTTTCTGAAGTTTTGTTATCATCTAGCACTTGCCAGCAAACAAATGATAATTGTAGTCAAAGTATTAAAATGTATCTAAGAAATTGTATACATTAAGTTACTATTTTATGTGACTTAATTATATGCAGTTTTAGCAATTTAACATTCCAACTCATGGTGAGCAGTAAAAATTTCTGGAAATAAGTCACTGTAGGCTTTTTTCAGAAAAAATGATACAAAAATAATAAATGTTACATTAGTAAATTTTGAAATCTGGCTATACTATCAATTTTTAGGTCTTTAAAAATAGCTATGTAGAGTACTATCAGGAAAATGTTGGAGCAAGCAGCTTCAAAACCCTACCTCTCCATAAAAACATTGAAAAACAAGCCTAAACTATCAGATCCAACTTTGTTAGAACTCTGGAAACGTCAAAGGTTTATAGTAACCAAAGAAATGCTGAGACAACGTTACTATGTCTCAGGTGGAAAGGTGGAAGGAATACTTTGTGGCTTTTTTACTTGCCTGTGCCTCACCCCTTCCCCAGCTTGGCAACAGTCTTGAAGATGACAGTCCACATTCCCAGTGTGGGGCTCAGATCCCTGGTTCCAGAGGGAGCAGAGCAGACCTTATTTGCAAATTATTTGTTTGTCTGATCAGCCTACCTGAGAGCTATTTGAAGGGCTGATGCAGGTACCTATAAATCTGTTTTACCTAATTTAGAACACAGTCAGGGAAGAAAATTGTGGACATTGGTTGAACACATTATAAAGCAAATGAAAAAAACTTGCTTTTGGGCAAGCTTCTTTGGGCAATAGATTATGGTGAGACATACAATTGACCTAGGAAGAAAAGCCTGGGAGAGAGTTTGTTTTTATTTTTGTTTTGAAATTAGGACAATCAGCCTCAGTGTACAGAAGGGAATTTAGAAAGCTGCATGCATGCCCAGGGCAGGACACATGTTCAGGAAAGACCTAAGAAGACCATAAAGTTTATCACTGTGTGCTTGCTAGACCCAGTACAAGCAGGAAGTAAAGGCCAAGGCAGAGTTGTGAATGGTATGGCTAAGTCTTAAAGGAATATCCCAGCACAGAGCCAGTCTGCAAAGACTAGGATAAGTGCTTTTGTTTTTTGTTTTAGTTTTGTTTTTAAGCTTTGGCATCCAAGGAAATCTCTTTCAAAATAACTGGGTGAATGCAAGCTAAGCCTTGATTAATCCAAAACAGTGAAGCGTGGGGAGGTGGGGAGAATCTAATTTCCCAAGTTACCACATTATAATCTAATGTTTTAATATTTAGTTTTCAACAAGAAATTACAAGGCATGCGAAGAAAAAAGTATTGCCCATTAAAACAAAAAAGAATAAATAGAACCTATTCTTGAGGAAGCCTGGACATTGGATTTACTAGATAAAGATTTTAAATCCATTATCTGAAATATGCTCAAAGACATAAAGGAAACCATGGCCAAAGAACTGAAGGAAATTAGAAAAATAGTGTATGAACAAATTGAGAATATCAATGAAGGGCTAGAAATTATGGAAAAAAAACCAAATAGAAATTTTGGAGCTGAGAAGTACCATAACTGAAATAAAAAATTTACCAGAGGGATTCAAGAGCTGATGTGAGCAGGTAGAAGAAAGAATAAATGAACCTGAAGATAGGACAATTGAATTTATTGAGTCTAAGAAACAGTAAAAAGAGTGAAGAAAAGTAAGTAGAGCCTAAGAGATGGGCGGGACATCCATCAAGCAGAAGAGCATTCACATTTTAGTAATTCCAGAAGGAAAGGAGAAATAAAAGGGGCAAGAAGAATATTTGCAGAAATAATGACCCAAACTTCCAAAATTTGGTGGAAGGTATGCATCTATACATTCAAGAAACTCAACAAACTCGGGTAGGATAATGTCAAAAAGATACAAACTGAGACACATTATAGTCTAATGTCAGTAGTCAAAGACAGAATCTTGAAAGCAGCAAAAGATAAGTGACTCATCACATACAAGCACTTCTCAATAAGATTTACAACTGTTTTATCATCAGAAACTATGGAAGCCAGAAAGCTGTGGGCTAACAATATTTAAAGTGTCAAAAGAAAAAAAAGTCAAGCAAAAATTCTATATTTGTCAAAACTATTAAAGAATAGGGGGCCACTCAAGGGAACATTAAGATATTTTCAGATAAGCAAAAGCTAAAGGAGTTTGTTACTAATAGATCTGCCCTACAAGAAATGCTCCTGGGAGTCCTCCAGGCTGAAATAAGATACTACATGGTAAATGAAAGCTGTATGAAGAATAAAGAAAACTGATAAAAGTAACTACATAGAGGTTGAAAGGATGGAAAAAGATATTCCACACCAGAAGAGAGCTAGAATAGCTGTTTTATTATAAAAAAAATAAAATCAGATTTTAAGTCCAAAGGGATCCAAGAGACAATTATTATATATTGATAAATATATAATATTAATCTATCAGGAAGATAGAGCAATTATAACCACGTATGTACCTAACAACAGGATCCCTAAAATATATATAGCAAAAATTGAAAGACTTGGAGAAAGGAATAGACAGTTGCACATTAATCATTTGAGACTTAAGTAATTGACTTTCGATAGTGAATAGCACAACTAGGAAGAAGATTAACAAAGAAATAGAGGATGAACAGTACCATGAACCCATTGCACCCAGCAGATATGTACAGTACACTCAAGAACAGAAGAATACACATTCTTCTCAAGTGCACATGGAACAGTCTCACAAATAGACTGTATGTTTGATCACAAAACAAGTTTTATACATTTAAAAAAGATTGAAATCATTCAGTGTGTCTTCCCTAACCATAATGGAATGAATCTGGAAATCAATAATAGAAAGAAAATTGGAAAATACTCAGATATGCAGAAATTAAATAACAGAGCCTTGCAAAACCAATGGATTATAGAAGAAATTACAAAGGAAATTAGAAAATATCTTGAGATGAGTGAAAATGAAAGCACAGCATTCCAAAACTCAAGGGATGTAGCAAAAGCAGTGCTCAGAGGGCAGTTTATAGCTGTAAAAGCTTACATTAGAAAAGAAGATCTGAAAGCAGTAATCAAAGCGTACACCTTGAGAAAGAAGAGCAGACTAAACCCAAAGTTCGTGGAGGGAAGGAAATAATGATCAGAGCAGAGATAAACATGATAGAGGACAGAAAAGCTATGGAAAAAAATTATTGAAAACCAAACTAGGTTCTTTGAAAAGATTTGAACAAAACCCTGACAAACTTTTAACTAGATTGACTAAGAAAAAAATACTCAAATTGGTAAATCATAAATGAAAGAGTAGACATTACTACTGACTTTATAGAAATAAAAGGATTGTGTGAGAAAACTATGAATAACTGCATACCAACAAATTGGATAGCCTAGATGAAATGGAAAAATTTCTAGAGATACAGAAACCAGAAAAACTGACCCAAGAAGTAGAAATTCTGAGTTCCAACTACTTAGGAGCCTGAGGCAGGAGGATTGCTTGAGCCCAGGAGGTTGAGTCTATATTCACTGCACTCCAGCTAGGGCAATATAGCAAGATTCCATCTCTTAACAAAAAAAGAAAAAGGTAGAAAATCAGAATATATTTATAAAAAATAAGGAAATTGAATTAGTTAAAAAAAATTTCCAATGAAGAAAGACTAAGGACCATAGCTGTAGTGATGAATGTTTTCAAATATTTAAAGAAGAATTAACACCAGTTCTTCTCAAACTCTTTCAAAAAAAATTGAAGAGGAGGCAAAACTTCCTAACTTATTCTGTGGGGTCAGCATTATCTTGATTCTGAAGCCAGCGGAAGACCCTACAAAAATGAAACTACAAAACAAACAGAAAACAACTACAGACAAGTATCTCTAATGAGTGTGTAAAAATCTTCAAAATGCTAGCACACTGAATTCAGCCCCAGATTAAATGGATTTGACATCATGACCTACTATGATCTATCCGAGGAGTACAAGGGTGGCTCAACATACAAATATCGATCGATGTAATATATCACATAAAGAGAATGAAAGGAAAAAAAAATAATCTTAATTGGTGTGCAAAAGCATTTGGTGAAATAAGCAGCCTTTCTTGAAAAAACAAAACAAAACAACCTATCAAACTAGGAATAGAGTGATGCTTCCTCAACATAATAAAGACCATACGTGACAAACCCACAGCTGACATATTCAGTGATGAAAGACGGACAACTTTTCCCTTAAGATCAAGAATAAGACAAGTATGCCTGCTTTTGGCAATCCTATTTTACATTGTGCTGGAAGTTCTAAGGAGCAATTTGGCAAGAAAAAGAAATAAAATGCTTCCAAATTGGAAAGGAAGAAGTAAAACTATTTGTATTCGAAGATGACATTATTTTATGAATGGAAACCCTAACGAAACCACAAAAAACTCGTTTGAACTAATAAATGATTTCAGCAGAGTGCCAGGATACAAAATCAAGATACCATAAATCAGTTGTATTTCTGTACACCCAAAAGAAATAGAATACAAAGGATTTCATTTACAACAGCATCCAAAACTATAAATTTCCCTTTAAATACTGCTTTTGCTGTATCTCATAAATTTTGATATTTTTATTTTTATTTTCATTTAGTTCAAAATATTTTAAAATTTCTTCTGAAGTTTCTTCTTTGACCCATGTGTTATTAAGAAACGTGTTGTTCATGTATACCTATGTAACAAACCTGCACGTTGTGCACATGTACTCTAGAACTTAAAGTATTATTTTTAAAAAAGTGTTATTTAAATCGCTAAGTGTTTTGGGAGTATTTTTGTCATTTTCCTGTAATTGATTTTTATTTTATTTCTATTGTAGTCTGAGAGCAGACATTGTATAATTTTTATTCTTTTAAATTTGCGAATGTGTGTTTTATGGCCTGGAATGCGGTCTGTCTTGGTGAATACTCCATGTGAGTTAGAGAAGAATGTGTATTCTACTACTGGATGAAGTGGTCTCTAGATGTCCATTATATCCAGTCAATTAACGGTTTTATTGAGTTGAACTATGTCTTTACTAATTTTCTGCCTGTTGAATCTTTCCATTTCAGATAGAAGGATATTAAGGTCTCTAACAGTGAATTTATCCATTTTACCTTGTAGTTCTAACAGTTTTTGCTTCACATATTTTGACACTCTTTTGTGAGATGAATACATGTTAAGGATTATTATGTCTTCCTGGAGTATTGTCCCTTTTATCATTATGTATTTCCCTCTTTATCCCTGATAACTTTTCTTCTTCTGAAGTCTGCTCTGTCTGAAGTTATTATAGCTATTCTCAGTTTTATTTTAGTTAATAATTGTAATTCTTCTTTAAGCATTTCTGAAGGATTGCTTTTAAGTACTTTTTCTCTCAGTTTACAACTCTCTTAATTTACAGTTTTATTCACTGTCCAGATCACTTTTGAATTCATTGAAATTTTGAAATTTTGTTTGCTGCCTAATTTTTGTGAATACTCTTAACTTTCAAAAGCCTTTTAAAAGAGGAGTTTTGGGTTCATTTCAAAATTGAAAAATTTTGCATATTTCCTACATACTCCTATTCCTCACATGCATAGCCCTCCCATTATCAGTATCCCCCACCGGAGTGATACATTTATTATAATTGATAAATCTTCATTGATATATATATCATTATTTACAAAGCCCATAATTTATGTTAGAGTTGACTCTTGGTATTGTACATTCTATGAGTTTGGACAATATATAATGACATGTATCTACCATTATAGATACAGTATAGAGTATTTTTGCTGCTTTAAAAATCCTCTGTGTTCTGCCTATTTATTCACTCCTCCCCTCTAACTCCTGGCAACCCCTAATGTTTTTATTGTCTTTGTAAACTCTTCCAAAATGTTTATGATTCCAATTGGAATCATGTAGTATGTAACCCCTTTAGATTGGATTCGTTCACTTAGTAGTATGCAGTTAAGGTTCTTGCATGTCTTTTCATAGCTCATTTATTTTTAGCAATGAATAATATCCTATTGCCTGTTATGTACCACAAGTTTGTCCATTCAAATACTGAAGGACATTTTGGGCATGTCCAAGTTCTGGTAATTATAAATAAAACTACTATAAACTTCTGTGTGTAGGTTTTTGCATGGGCATAATTTTTCAACTTTTTTAGGTAAAAACCAAAGTGCATGATTGCTGGATCATGTGGTAAGAGTCTTCAGCTATAATAATGAATTCATTTATTTCTCCTTCTAGGATCTGTCATTTTTTACTTCACATAGTCTGATGCTCTGTTGTTAGGTACATATGCTTTAAAGATTTCTAAGTTTTTTTTGGAGTGTTGACTCCTTTATCATTACATCATGTCCCCCTTTATCGCTGATAACATTCTTTGCTTTGAAGCCTGCTCTGTCTGAAATTAATATAGCTACTTCTGCTTTCTTTTGATTAGTGTTAATATGGCATATCTTTCTTCATTCATTTACTTTTATATATTTCTGTCTATTTAAAGTAGATTTCTTGTAGACAATGTAGAATTGAGTCTTGTTTTTTGATCCATTTTGACAATCTGTCTTTTAATTGGTATTTTTAGACCACTGATGTTTAAAGAGATTATTTCTGTAGTTGAATTAATATCTACCATATCTGTTAATGTTTACTATTTGCTCCCCTAGTCCTTTGCTAATATTTTTGTCTTCCATGCTTTTTCTGCCTTTTGTGGTTTTAATTGAACATTTTAATGATTCATTTTTCTCTCTTTCTTTGCAATCAATCATAGTTGGTTTTTTTCTTTTACTTTTTAAAGTGGTTATCCTAGAATTCACAATATACATTTACAACCAATTCAAATCCACTTTCAGATAACTTTGTACTGCATCACAGGTAGTGAAAATATCTTATAATAACAAAATATTTTAAAATTTTCTGGCTGGGTGCAGTGGCTCATGCCTGAAATTCCAGCACTTTGGGAGGCTGAGGCAGGTGGATTACTTGAGGTCAGGAGTTCGAGACCAGCCTGGCCAACACGGCAAAACCCCATCTCTACTAAAAATACCAAAATTAGCTAGGTGTGGTGGTGCACGGCTGTAATTCCAACTATTCAGGAGGCTGAGGCACAAGAATTGCTTGAACCTGGGAGGCAGAGGGTGCAGTGAGCCAAGATCAAGCCACTGTACTCCAGACTAGGGACAGAATGAGACTGTCTCAAAAATAAATAAATAAATAAAGTTTTTCATCCCTTATATTATTGATACTATTTATTTCCCTTATATATATGCGTATATATGTGTGTATATGATGAAATACATCATTATTATTTTGAGCAAATTGTTATCTGCTAGCTTAATTAAGAATAAGGAAAATAAATGTTTTTATTTTACCTTCATTAGTCTTTCTCTGATGCATTGTTTCTTTGTATAGATCCAAGTTTCTGACCTGTGTCATTTTCCTTGTTTCTGAAAAACTTCTTTTATCGTTTCTTGTGAGGAAGGTCTAGTGGCAATAAATTCCCTCATTTTTTGTTTGAGAAAGTCTTTATTTCTCCTTCACTTTTGAAAGATAATTTCACAGGCTATAGAATTCTAGGTTGGTGGGTTTTTTTTCCACTCAAAACTTTAAATATTTTACTCTACTTTCTTCTTGATTGCATCGTTTCTAAGGAAAAGTTAGATATAATTTTATTTTTGCCCCTTTGTAGGTAAGGTGTTTTTATCCTCTGGCTTCTTTCTAGATTTCTTACTTTTTCTTTCTTTCTTTTTTTTTTTTTTTTTTAACCTTTGATTTCTTGTAGTTTGAAAATGATATGCCTAGGTGTAGTTTTTTGTTTGTTTGCAGTTTTCCTTCATGGTATTCTCTGAACTTCTTGGGTCTGTAGTTTGGTATCTGATATTAATTTGGGTAAATCAGTCATGGGTGCTTCAAACGTTTCTCTGTTCCTGTCTCTCTTGTCTTGGTATTCACTTTTCACTTATGTTATATTTTTTGTAGTTGTTCTCTGATTCTTAGATACTGTGTTTATTTTTATTCAGTCTTTTTTCTCCTGATTTTCAGTTTTGGAACTTTCTGTTATATTCTCAAACTCAGACTTTTTCCTTAACCATGTCCAGTCTACTAATGTATATTTTTATAGTGCCTATTGGTGCTTGCATGTTGTCTACTTTTCCCATTAAAGCTCTTAGCATATTAATCATAGTTTTAAAAAATTTCTGGTCTGGTAATTTCAGCATTCCTGCCATATCTGACTCTGGTTCTGATGCTTTTTCCAGTCTCTTGAAATTGTCTTTTCCTTGTTAGTATGCCTTTTAATTTTTCATTGAAATGTGGACATGATGCACAGATTGCATGTCCCTAATTCAAAACTCCAAAATCCAGTATGTTCCAAATTGGAAACTTTTTGAGAGCTGACATGGCACTCAAAGGAAATACGCATTGGAACATTTCAGATTTTGGATTTTCAGATTAAGCTTGCTCAACTGATAAATGTAATGCAAATATCCAAAAATCTGAAAAAAATCCAAAAATTAAAATGCCTCTAGTCTCAAACATTTTGGATAAGGGATACTCAACCTATACTGGGAAATGCAACTTTCATAAATGGGCCTTTAGTAATATAGTGATTAGGTGTGGGGAGACGGGAAATGATCTATAGTTTTAGGATTAGGTTTTAATATTTTGGCAAGTCTGTGCCACTGGGCCACGCTTACTAGTGTTTCTTTTTTTCCCCTTATGCTTAGGTGGGCTAGGATGGCTAGAGAAGGCTGGAGTTTGGTATATCCCTTTCCTTACATGGAAAGCTATAGCTGGCTGGAGTTCAATATTTCCCTTCCCCTAGGAAGGTTAGGCTTTGACAAAACTCCCACAGGTTAGGCTCTGGTAAAATAGTTCCTCCTGAGGACAGATCTTGTTAAGAATAATAGAATCCTCTGGCATATTTCAAAATGGTTGCTTTTGTCCTCTCACTGCTGTATGCATGAGGTGATTTCTCTCCAGTGTTCTCCGTGAAGACCTGGTAGAGCTCCTGTAGATAAAACTCACAAAAGCATGAGTATTGTCTTATAACTAGGTCCCCCTGGAATTTTTAATTATCAGACTTATCCATGCTGTGCCTCCAGTATTTTGGCAAATGCAGAGTTCAGATTTTCCTACTCTAGTCCTGGTTCCTGCTGAGGTTTCTGGTAGTAGTTTCTCTTCTGGTGAGTTGTTGTTCTCTGTATCTGCCTATCTGTGCAGTTTTGTGGCAGTGGTTTGGTCTGTGTCTTCATTTCTCTGATGGATCTAAAAAGAATTGTTAATTTTTCAGTGTGTTCAGCTTTTTATTTTTTAGAGCAGAGTGGCAACTTCTAAACTCCTTATATGCCAGACTGAAAACCAGAAATCTTTTCTTTTAAAGCAAGCATTACAGTTACTGAATGATCATCCTTATCTTATTTATGTTCAGTTTTATGCTTTATTATGTGGAAAGCCCAAGATATTTCCCAAATCCCTCTAACTTGGATGGTCTAGAATAGGCCTTACTGTAGGCATAGTTCTTGCTCCCAAGGTACCATCTTTTTGGTGTCTCAGCTGGACGCCAGGGCACTTACGAGGATTTCTCCCTTTTGACAGGGTAGAGTTCCAGTGTTTCTAGCACTGTCTTCCTGGATAGATAATTTTTTATTTAAAAGAGTTGTATTCGGCCAGGCACAGTGGCTCACGCCTGTAATCCCATCACTTTGGGAGCCTAAGGCAGGCAGATCATGAGGTCAGGGGTTTGAGATCAGCCTGGCCAACATAGTGAAACCCCGTCTCTACTAAAAATACAAAAATTAGCTGGACGTGGTGGCGGGCCCTTGTAGTCCCAGCTACTCGGGAGGCTGAGGCAGGAGAATCGCTTGAAACTGGAAGGCAGAGGTTGCAGTGAGCTGAGATTGTGCCACTTCACTCCAGCCTGGGCGAAAGAGCAAAAACTCCATCTCTGAAAGAAAAAGAATTGTATTCTATTTCTATGGTTTTTAGATAGAGTACTAATTGTGCTAGATTTAAGGCATCCTAATGGTTATGCTTTTGTAGGGTTTGGTTGATGCCCTCTGAATGTTTCTCTGTGGGTCATAGACGAATACAACATTGAGAAATTTAAAGACTGTCAGCCAAATTGTAAATATTTCAGTTATAATAACTGACTTTACAATGCTGGGATAGTCTGGAACTTAGGACATTTATGGATGGCGTAATGGTGTTTAGTGCAGATAGGCACTGATTTAGGTCCGGTCTTGCTGGTTATATCCAGTGATGTCTAAAACAGAGTGTCAGTTTCTGCAGTGAGAATAAATGATGGTTTTACTCAGTAGTAGTAAATCATAATAACTTCTCCTGTGAGGCACTGTTCCCCATATCTAACTTTACCTCACATGCTGGTAATTTCTACATATGCCATCCACGTGGTTCTCATCTTTGGTTATCCATGTGGCCTCTATGAAAAGTCATTTCCTTATAGATAAAGCCACCAAAGCTACTTTTCAATGTCAAAAGACCATGTAGTCAGTTTAAATTATTTTACCAGTCTGCGGCGCTGTGATTTACATGTCTTAACTTGAGGTTCTACCAACTTGTCCACACACATTGATGTCTGAGACTTCACCAAAAACCACACTTATTCTTTCTGTTAATATATAGATTCTGTTCCTTTATTTCTCCGTGTTTCTAGCTGGTGTGCTAACTGTTGAGGTCTCATGAGGCCTCCTATTCACTGCACAGGATGTTATCAGATTGATAAGTATGGCAAAGAAACAGTGATGAAGGAGCAACATGTCAGCTTTAGCACTCAGAAAATCTAAGGTGGAGAATATTGCTTACAAACAGTGCTAAATAGGATTGTTAACCTGACTCTGGAGTTTGGCTAACTGACTAGTCATTGACTAGGCTAACCAGCAGAGTGGCCCCAAATAGAGAAGTAAAGATTGCTTGCTCCCTGTGTGCAGTCTATTCACAAGGGGAAGAAGTATACATACGAGCTGAAAATATCCAGTTTATTAAATACAGAATAATCAGTGGAGAGACTGGGAATCAGACCAGTTTGGCTTCCTACAGAATGAGAAAACATTTTCCCCTGCCATGTCTGTTTGTATTTTTTAAAAAACTTATTCACTTTTGACTGTTTATTGCTGATTCCTTGCTATCGAAGGTAAGGATTTAGCTCACTTATACTTCCTTCCCTGTGTGTTATCCTCTCATCCTTCCAACATAATTCTATTATAATTTTTGTTAAATAAGTATTCCGTATTTACATTCTATAATTATGTACCTACCTTTTTTTCTCTAAAGCATTTTGTTTTCGTTGCAATTAATAAATGTCTTTTTATTTCTTTACCTAGTTTTTATACTCTTAACACTAATGAAGACCAAAGCTTTCCTCCAGTTGCATTAGTATGTCTATATGTGAATACTTCATTACATTTACTGCCTTAAAGCAGATTTGCCTGGGGTAGTCTAGTCTGGACTTCTTGTATACAAGTGTGATTGCATTAGCGGTCATCCTAGTATCTTACCACCGTTATCCTTAAGATTTCCATTCTCTTGCTGTTGGGTTAGATCTTCTGTTACCCAGATGTCATGTTTTCTTTCCCTTGGTGTATTCTCGTGTTTTGTAGAGCACAGATTTCAATACCTTCCTGATACATTGTATATGGGAGGTAAATCTTTTGATAACTTGTATGTCTGAAAACATCTCTAATTCTACTTTCACACTTAATTCATAGTCTGAATCCCTAGCACAGAATTCTAGGTTAGAAATAATTTATCTTCAGAATTTGATGGCATTGGACTGTTGCTTTCTTTTAGTTTTGTTAAGAAGTTTGATGCATTTTCATCCTAATCCTTTCTATGAAGTGTATCTCTCTAAGTCTGTAGAATCTCTTTAAACTCATGTTTCTGAAACTCTATGATGATTTGCATTGCAATGTGTCTGTTTTTATTATTTGTGCTGGACACATGGATAAGCCCTTCCAGTCTGGAAGTTGATACCCTTTCATTCTGGAAAATTGGATAGAAATATTCCTTTGAATTCCTCCGTTTTCACTGAATAAACTTTCACAAATCCCCATATTTTCCCCATTGTGCTTTGGTTCTCAGCTATGTGTGGTATACCCCAGTCCAAAAACCCTATGGTTTGCTCTCTCCAGAGATTACATTGTTTTGGCATTGTGGGAAAAAAGGCAAGGTCATACTGTGCAGTAATGGGGAGGTGATCTGAGGATTTAACTACTTTTTCAACAGACTTTCAAGAATTCTAGTATTTTTAGCCCCAACCTCAGCCTCACTGCCAGACATATGTGAGTCTGTTGAGAGTTCTTTAGTAGACTTCTTTGCTTTTCCCACTGTTGGCTTTGGATTTCGTTTGCTTAGGTATGGTGACATGCCATTGTACATTTGTTGTAGAAATATATATACCTTTTTTAATGAATTCAATAAAAATTTGATATCTAATGAGCATGATGAATACTAATGAAAAATATTTCAAGGTATCTGCAACAGTGATATATGAAGGAATCTTTGATTTCGATTGCTTACAAAGTCTCAGGTATTGCTAAGCTACTGCAGTGTTTTTCATATAATCAGGAAAGGCTAAAGTTCAGTTGGAGGATAACATAAAAAATGAAAATGTAGTTTAAAAAAATCTGCTTTCCTGAAACCCCTGAATTCTCTCCATGGGCCAGTTAGAACCCATGAATTAACTGTGGAACTTAGTAGTGTATGAGGCCACAATAATGGTTTCTTGTATTTGCCCACTTAAAATGAGCTTCTTTATGGTACATAATCCTGATCAGCCTTTTCATTCATTTAACAAATGTTTATTAAGTGTCAACTAAGTGTAAGATACCGGGCACCAGAGATACCTTATTTAATAAAATAGATAATCTGCTGGCTTCATGGAGTTTACATTTCTGTAGGAATATGTTATTGGTAGTAGTGCAGCCTAGATTATAATAATATAGTTTATATCTGTCACCACCCCTGGAAAAGTAACTGAACTCACATGTATTTCTGATGTCATTACTTTACTTGAGACAGAACTTGTAAGTTATTTTTTCTCACAAAAGCAATGTTTGTTAAAAAAATTAGAGAAGATTCATAGGCAGAAGGGAATAAAAACTCATGCACTAATCAGAATTAACCACTGTGAACACCTTGGTATGTATTTCAGTCCCGTTTGTGTGCACAAATACATATGTATGCATTTATGCATAATTTCTTTATAAAATTGGATTATACTATAACAGCTTACATACATTTTTGTCACGTTTGTTCCAATTTTAGTGGTTGTATAATAGTCTTATGAATATGCTATAATTTATTCCTTTAAGTATTATATTTTTTTCCTCACTATTAAGACACAAGAGAGGCTGGGTGCAGTGGCTCACACCTGTAATCCCAGCACTTTATGGGAGGCTGAGGTGGGAGGATTGCTTGAGGCCAGGAGTTTGAGACTAGTCTGGACAACATAGTGAGACCCTAGCTCTACAACAAAATTTAAAAAGTAGCCAGATGTAGTGGCACACACCTGTACTCCCAGCTACTCAGGAGGCTGAGGTAAGAGGATCTCTTTAGCCCAGGAGGTTGAGGCTGTAGTGAGCTGTGATTGAGCCACTGCACTCTAGCCTGGGCAACACAGTGAGACCCTGTCTTTAAAAAAGAAATACTGGAGTAATAAATATGTAATTTTGAACTGTTAAGGAATACAGATACCTTGGTGGGCTTGTAATAGGAAGGAGTTGGTTGAAACAGGGAGGTACATTAGAAGGTTAAAAATGTTTATACATTACTGTTTTAAATTATGGATTGCTTACATTCTATCTTATTTTACAAGTAACATAAATATTTAACTCTGACATGGTTATTTTCAAAAAATTATATGAAAATCTCACTTGAAATATGTTGCCTTTGTTATTTTTTGAGCATTCAGCTAAATCTGTTTGTTTACAGCTGGGCTCAAAATGCAGAGAACTCAAAGATATTCATTTCGGCCAGTGTTACAAGATCTCAGATGAAGGCATGATCGTCATAGCTAAGGGCTGTCTGAAATTACAAAGGATATACATGCAGGAAAACAAATTAGTAAGTACTTGTTATCATCCTTGTGTTGTTCATTTTGTTCCTAACCTTTGAGTTCTTTCAAGTTTATTTATAATTTTTTTCTGCTTATTGTCTTGTGATGGTTCAAATACTACTTAATCAAAAGCAAAAATTCTTTTAAAGTGATGATTTTATAAATTGATCTTTTAACTGAATAGATGGTGTTTGTGTGTGGTACCTGCATGTTAAAAATCCCTCATTAGCATGTGCTAATGCATCTTTTCTAAATGTGGACCGTGAACTAACACTGGTAAATTGGAAAAATCAAATTTGTTTGTCAAACATTAGTCTATGGTTTTAGTTCTTTCTGATATCTCTAGGGATTATAATAATTCTAGACAGTTAGAATTTTTTATTGTCCAGAAAAATGTACTCTTGTAAAATAGAGCCTTTTACTTAGTATGATAAAAAATGGGATTCAATAATTTAGAGTATATAATATGGGCAATTACATAGATTTTATATTTTAAGCATGTACATGGATAACTCAGATGCGTTTAATGTATTATGCTTAAAAAATCTTACAATTGTTTTATTGAGAGGTAATTAACATAAAATACATTTCAAAACTCTTTAAAGTGTACAACTCATCGGCTTTTAGTATATTTACCATGTTGTGCAGTCATTACCAATGTCAAATTTTTTAATATTTTCATTACCCCTAAAAAAAATCCTGTGCCCATTAGCTATCACTCCCCATTTTACCCTTCTTCTAGTCCCTGTCAACTGCTAATTTACTTTCTTTCTCTATGGGTTTTCCTATTCTAGATATTTTGTATAAATGGAATCACATGATACATGGTCTTCTGTTTCTGGTGTCTCACTTAGCATGATGTTTTCAAGGCTCATTCACGTTTACCATGTATCAGAGCTTTATTATGTTTTATGGCTGAATAATATTCCAAAGCATTTACATTTTTATATGATAGGTACATCATATCAGTTAAAAGAAAAAGTTGTCACTAGGGGACACCAGTAGGAGTTCTTCAAATTGAAAAATAGCATACACACAGTCATGGGCCATGTAACAATTTTTGAGTTAACAGTGGACAGCATATATAATAGTGGTCCTGTAAGATTATTATACTGTATATTTGCCTTTTCTATGTTTAGATACAGAAATACCATTCTATTGTTGCCTACAGTATTCAGTAAAGTGACATGCTGTTCAGCTTGACAGCTTAGGAGCAATAAAAGCTATAACATATAGTCCAGGGCTTTCTGTTAGCTCATAAAATGTTTAAGTACATTCTGTGATGTTCACACAACAAAATTACCTAGTGACACGTTTCTCATAACATTTTCCTGTCATTAAGCAATGCATGTCTATATTTGAAAATGTCAGGGTAGTCTTGAATGTGTAGTATACCACAAAGAAGACTTGCTTTTTTAGTTGTATTTCAAAAATGAAGAGATCTTTTTATTGCCCCTTGGAGTTCATAACATTTAATAATTATTATGTAATAGTCATTCTTGAGACAGTAGGATTTTGTAAAGATAAGTTAGGTCTGTGTTAGAGACACTGAATTTTTGAATACTGGTGTTCACTCACTTGCATTGTGACCCTGGGAAAGTTACTTGAGTTCCTGACACCTCGTTTGTAAATGAGGTTATTGATCTCTATTTGCTAGTTATAGTTTCGAGGATTAAATGACACCGTATCTTTAAATTGTCTAGTACAAACTCTGACTTACAGGAGACATGTAAAACATAGTAGTTTTTATGGCATCACAACTGTATTTGTTATCTAACTTTTGGTTTTCACTTTACATCCAAGGTAAATTAAAGGATGGTGATCTGAATTTAGAAATTTTCTATTTCTCAAGCAATAGGATATTTGTTGACTCATATTTTTCTTGTTGAGTAAACGTAGAGAAATAGTTTTATTGGCACATCAAACAATTTTTAGCCAATGGTTTCCCAGAAAAGCAACTGTTTATGTTTTGAAGGTTCTTGTTATGTTCACATTAGATTTTTTCCTAATATTTTGGTACATTAAAAAGATGTTATATACTTAAATGCTAAGGGAATCAGTTTTGTATTTAGTTTTTTTATTAAACATTTTCATTTCATTGGAAATTTCAGGTAATTTTGCTAAGTCTTAAAGGCTCATTCACTACAGTTCTTCCCATTTAAGTTTCTTAGAAAAGGAAATTTAGAATAATTTGAACTCTTTATTGGATTATTGAGATATTGATACCTAACCTCTCATAGGAAGTTTGTATTTTTAAAATTGATGAAATAAGGAGAAATATTTAAATACTTGCAAAGCCACAATTTTAAGTAATTAGAATGTTTTTACTTTGACACGTATTCTTAGTAATGTAACAGCAAATATTTTAAATTAGCACCTAATACAGGTAAGTACAGAGAACAATGTCAGAAAGAATACCAAAATAATTTCACCTATGCTTTGACAAATACTGATAATCAGTCAAATTATTTTGCCAATTCTCTTAATAAACTGAATCTTCTCAAAAAGAGTATTATAGTTTAATTGCATAGTCTAAAAATAATGGTAGCATAGTTTTCGTATAAACTTTGCTGACTTAAACTATCAAGCTGTTTTGGTAGTATTTGAGTATACATGCATCTTTTCATATTATATCTTGGCCTTTAGATGGCAGCATTGTCTTTGTGTATTTCTGTGACATAGCTTTTGTGTCCTTGATGTAACTATAAGGATATAATGCCTCTATAAGTTTCTGCTGATGGTTTCTGCTAATGTTATGGTTTATTTTACATTTTTGTTCTTTATGTAACCTTAATGGGAAAATTTCTTCTTAAGTTATTTTAAAAAATTGTATTTACAATGCTACAGGATGATCTTACCATTTTACACAAAGTAGTAAGATAGTAGAACATTTTTATTTGTGGCACTGGTTTAAGTAAGATAAACTTTAGAATAGGGGAAGGATTCTTGTGTTTATGAGGGAGAAGTTTTATTCATGTGGCAAGTGAGGACAGCGATATGCCTTAAATGAGTTATAGTGAAGCAGAGGACTGAGGATTTAGATGTAGAATTTTTTTTTCTTTTTGAGACGGAGTTTCGCTCTGTAGCCCAGGCTGGAGTGCAATGGCACGATCTCAGCTCACTGCAACCTCCACTTCCTGGGTTCAAGAGATTCTCCTGCCTCAGCCTCCTGAGTAGCTGGGATTACAGGTGTAAGCCACCATGCCCAGCTAATTTTTTTGGTATTTTTAGTACAGATGTGGTTCCACCATGTTGGTCAGGCTGGTCTTGAACTCCTGACCTCATGATTCGCCCACCTCGGCTTCCCAAAGTGCTGGGATTACAGGTGTGAGCCACCGCGCCTGGCCTTAGATGCAGAATAGTGAGACAAGTGTCATGTACCTACATAGGTATAGTTTGCATTTGCTGTAAAACTCTTATGTTGACTATACAAATAGATTTGAGGAGTACAACTGCAGTGAGGGTCTAGCATATTGTATGTGTCTCTCTCTTCTAGTGATAGGTTTTATATCACTTCTGAATAGTGCATACCACAAAGCTATTTTTAAGTCATATTTTAGTTTGAGCATATCGTTATTAATGATCTAGAAACCTCAGTTAAGTATATTTCCTCTGCTTCTTTAATTTCCCTGTACCAGATTCTGCTTCTCTACTTTTTGGACAGAGAAGCTCTTTGGGTAGCTTTTTATTCCGTTGTAAAATGATGAGGTCAGATAGATTACGTGTCATTTGTTATACAGGCCGATGTTTTAAAGTACTGGAATTTTATGAGTTATTCCAAAAATAGCTTCTGTGCTATGTCCTATGTCAAAGCATTTTTGATGTAGATCTGTATGTGTTATGTGTGTATTTGATGTAGATCTGTATGTGTTACGTGTCTATTTTTGACATTTTGTACTCTGAATAATTGGGCTGTAAACTATTACAGATTAGTCAGTTGTCAAGAAAATAGTAATGTACTATGAATAGATTTCAGAAAGTTACAGGGAAATGATTAAAGTTTCCTAATTGAAAGTTGATTTCTTGAAAGTTAATTGTGAATGTTTACTTTTCAATCTCTTAGTTGATATTTTACTAGTTTTATAATTCTGTGACTTCTCTTAGAGTCCTTTGGCTGCTGCTTTAACAATCTTGTTTTAAATTTTATCCTTTGGAGGCTTACATGAATGATACAGGATCAAATTCACCTCTCCAGGCTTTCCCCCCACCCACCTCCCAGGCTGAAAGCATTTTAAAGGGAGATGGAGGCAAACACCATTTTTGAGTTGCACTGAACTCAGTTAAAACCTTGATGCATACTCACGTGACTTGCTTTAGTTATCTTAATTTTTGCACTTTGTTTTGCTTCCTTGCAGAAAGGATACAATACTACTTCATACATGTTCTTATGAGGATCAGACTAAATGAGATTAAGAGGTAAAGCACCAAATGGGTTTCATTGCCACAAAACACAAGAAGGCTTCAATAAAGGTTTTTATCCTCTCCTATCAGGAGAGAGGATACTGAAGCCTATTATTAGCTTTCTGCAGTTTACTAATTTGAATTAGGCTGTATCAATGCCTAGTGTCACCTAGTCCGATTTTACCTGTTAGCCACTGACAGTTTAATTTTTTTTTCTCTTTGCTGTGATTTGAGGCTGTTGTAGCAGTTAGGTGAAAAAATTGGTAGCCATGTTGATAATAAACTAGAGTAGTATATAAGGTAAACATTTGTATCAAGAGTTTAAATAGCAGTAGTTAATTCAGCATTATGTGACAGCTTCCATTTCCTGACTCTTACTGTTCACCATAGAGTTAATATATTAATGGGTTTATTTATAAGAGTTAATATATTAAGGAGATTGGTTGTCCACACCCCTAGCCACCCTACTATAGTCTTTATGTCTTATTTCTCAAATATTCCTTGTGAAGTGAGTTTAATTGTAATACCAGACATAAATAATTTACATTTTTGAGGGATTTTATACAAAATGAACAAGTACTCACTTTAGCCTCCAAAATCATCCAGAGTATATACTTGCCTTCAGTGTTCTTTCCCCTCTTAATGGATGGGGCATTTACTTAAACCCAGAATGGTAGTTTCCAGTGAACAGTAATACTTGAATGTGACATTCTAAAGGAGGTGACCTAGAGATATTGAACCTTATCTTATTGTTGTCTCTGTCTATTTGGGTTGCTGTACCAAAATACTATAAACTGGATAACTTACAAACCACAGACATGTGTTAGTCACAGATCTGGAGGCTGACAAGTCCAAGATTAAGGCACTGGCAGGTTTGGTATCTGGTGAGGGCTTACTTTCTAGTTCATAGACACCTTCTCACATGGTAGAAAGGCAAACAAGCTCCCTGTGGCCTATTTTGTAAAGGTACTAGTCCCATTTATTAGGGCTCTGCCCTCATGACTTAATCACTCCCCAAAGATCCCACTTCCTAATACTATCATCTTGGAGGTTAGGATTTCAACATATGGGTTTTGGGGTCACACAAACCTTTAGACTACAGCAACTACATTTCAGGATTTTGCTGTCATTTGTTGGTAATAGAAAATATTTAATACAATTTATCTTTTATTGAGTATTGTTAATTTACCAGGTATTATGCTGTTTTGTATAATTAATCCTCATAATTACCATATGAGGTAGCTATTTTTATCCAATTTTACCAGTGAGATAATTGAGGCATAAAGAAGTTAGCAACAGGTAGCTGTCAAAGTCAAAATTCTAACCCAGATCTGTTAAGATTCCCAAACTTTTCTTCGCTAGCCCTTTGGATTGCATGGATATATTACCTGTAATGCTAATCCACACACCTTTGAACTAAGTAGCAACTTCCAAAAGGCATTATCTCCCTTTAAAACACTTACTGACCAGTGCTGTGAGACATCAAAGGAAGAAGTTAATTATTAGCATGAGTAGAAAATCATTTTTTAGGGTGGTAATTGATTGCAGGAGAAGCTGCAAGTACCAGCAGAAGTGTATTTAAAACTTTTTCTAGGAAAATTACTGAAATTATCAAAGAGGAAAGCTAGTATTT
This sequence comes from Piliocolobus tephrosceles, assembly GCF_002776525.5. Taxonomy (NCBI): domain Eukaryota; kingdom Metazoa; phylum Chordata; class Mammalia; order Primates; family Cercopithecidae; genus Piliocolobus; species Piliocolobus tephrosceles. The sequence goes on along the minus strand of NC_045437.1, from coordinate 105,213,323 downwards.
AGTGTTGATCTTAATCTTATATGAATATGAATATAATTAATAATAGAATTGCAGTATTTGATACAGAGCTTCTCTGTATTGCAAACATGGTGTTTTATATTTTTGTGATACTTCGATTCAGAAGCTAGTACCATTTGATTTTTGTCCAGAAGATTTAGTGGCAATTTTAATGAATTCATGAACTGGTAACTCTGTACTCTATTCCTTAACATTTGTTTCAGATGTTCATTCAGTTCCATTAGCATTTGAACAGTTACTATGTTCCAGGCACTGTGAGAGGTGTTGAAGAATTAAACAAGAGTTACACTGCCAAAGAGAGAAGATCCTAGTCTCATGATAGTGCTATAGAAACACCAATTGCAAAAATAGTTATTCTTATGTGAGGGATAGGGAAGGAATCTGAAAATCTTATAAATAGTAAGTGATATTTGAACTGAGTTTTGAATTACATATAGTGATGTGATGAATATACAAGCAGACATATTTTAGGGTAAGGTAATTGCAGTAATGGGAAAGGGCATTAACAAAGATAAAACATCAGAAAAATATGGGAAATGCTTAATAAGTGGTGAGTGTTACAGTGCCACTAGGTTGATAGGCTGGATAGTACGTAAGTATTCATATTTGGTTTGGAAAAGAAAGAAGGGACTGGGTTGTTAAATTTTTTTCAGTGTCATGCTGTGAAATTTGAAAGTCTCTAGGCAATAAGAATTATAGCATGAGATTTTAGCAAGTGTGAAATGTGATCAGATTTTAATTCTTGTTTTATTTTCCTATTTTGAAAAATTAAGAAAAATATAGAATACAAAAAGGAGTAATAACAGCTGTGTATGCCCATCACATGTAAATTGACAGTTGTTAATATTTTATTAAATTTGCTGCTGCTGCTGCTTAAATTAATAAAACAAATAAACTTCAAGTCTCTGTTGTCTTACATTCATACTGTAGTCCCATTGTTCCCTTCCAGAGCAGCTGCTATGATGATGTAAAGTGCTTTAAAAAATATTTTAATATGTATGTGGATAACCATGACATGTGGTATTATTTAGTTTGTGGTCACATGTAATTTATATCTAGTGTCGTATGGTTCAATATCTGGTCTCACAAAGTATATATGAGTCTACAATTTGCATGTTTACTTTTATTTTTGAGATCTAGCCATAATGAATATAATTCATTCTTTTTCATTGTTAGTAGTCTATTATATGTATAAATCTCCTGGTTATTCATTCCCTGTTGAAGGTCACTTACATTGCTTCTACTGTTTTACTATCAGAGGCAGTATTGCAATAAAATTATTGTATAAATCTCTTGTGCTCATCTTCAAGAGTTTCTCTAGGGCATATGCTAGAAGTGTATATAATATGGTGCTAAGATATGTACATTTTCAAATTTTTCTAGATCATGTCAAACCACTCTCTACTGGTAATTGAAATCATGATTTAGAGATGTATCTTGCTGATGGAGTGTCAACTCTTTTGAGGGCCAGGAGTATGTACTCATCTTTTTATTCATCCCTCCTAGTGTTGGAATATAATAGACATTCAATAAATGTTGGTTTAGGGACAAATGGGTTACTACTGCATTGAGCATGCTTTAAAAAATGTATCACTTCAAATATTTTGATGACATATTTTATTAAATAAAAGCTTAAAATAGTTTAAAGAGTCAAACATTTTTTCACTTTTCAAGTAAGTAAATTGTTTTGACCTAGTTAGCACATTAATGATGGCATTCTTTGTGTATCAAATTTATCCAGCCAAAGTCACTAATGTACTCAAGGGGTTTTTTTGGGGGGGATAATTGTCTTTAACAACATGCACTTCTGATCAACTAGAATATAATTGTTGTCAGAATTATGTTGACTTGTACATTCTTACTGTTAATGAAATCAGTTTTATTTTGTTAAAGTGGTATTTGAAAGATATAGTTTCAATTAAAGCAAGTTTTTTTTTTTTTTTTTTTTTTAAAGTAGAGACAGGGTCTCACTATATTGCCCAGGCTGGTCTCGAACTCCTGGGCTCAAGTGATTCTCCTGTCTTGGCCTCCCAAAGTGCTGGGATTGTAGGCATCAGCCACCATGCCTGACCTAAAACAAGTTTTTTGACAGTATAATTTCATTCAATACATTTTTACTCATTTTAAATTCTTTGCTAGATCTTATCCTCTTACTCTCTTTTTAGTCTATTGGTATCTTTCTCTTAAGGCTGTTTTTTTTGGTTATTTGTTTGTTTTAAAATCAGATATGTTGGCAGGAACATAAGTGAGTTATATTCTATTATTTGAAGGCATAAAGAGCAATAAAGAATGAAGGTGTATTTTTTCTTTCCCTGTGTGCCAGTGTCGTATAGAAGACAGGCAGTGACTTGGATGATATCCAAACAATTTTTCTTTGGAATGCATTATTTTTTACCCAGCAGATTTACCTGCTTAATTATATTAGTTTAGTAATATTAAAATTAGTTCACAAACTCTGGGGACTCATCAGCTGATAATAGGAGATGACCAAATGCAAATAGGATCTCAGGAGGAAGCTAGCTTAGTATTAAAAACTCAGATAAAGATATCCCAGTGTGGATAATGCAGAATTTGTTATGGTTAAAAATAGGAAATTCCAAATAGTATTTGGAAAAGTATTAAAGTATTCTTTAAAAATATATTTTTTTCTGTATCAAATTCTAGAGTGCTTCTTTTGGGTTTAAAATTTATAATTGGTAGAGATTATTTTTAGTGTAATTCTTTTGTTAGTGCTTTTTTCCCCACATATGTAGTCTGTAGTTTAAGTCGTGTTTTTTTAAAATAAAAATCTGATTTTTATCTGCTTTCTTTTTTGACTACCTGTTAAAATCAGAGATTTGAAGCAAAACAAATTATCTCTAAGATACAAGTGCAGAAGTGCAGTGTTGGGCTTTCTGCTCAAGTGTTGGCCACAGGAGATAGTGGGTTGAGATAAAGACTTGATTCATTAGGCTTAGCAAATAGAAATTTTATAAGAGTTAGATGGTAGTGGCATGCTAGTAGTACATTAAGCCTATCATTTATGAGGATATGTTCCTGAACTACCTTTCTAGCCTGTCAGTCAACAAGTGAAATGTATTATTTGGATCTAGGAAGAAGTTTTGACTTACGTTTTTATCCACAGTAATAAGGTTCTAGGGTTTTAGGATATCCAAGACTTAATAATCCCAGTTATTTCAGTGACTAGGCTTAAAGGAAGGAGAATTGGAGAATCAGCCTTTTTTCTTTCTTTCTTTTTTAAATAAAGATTTGCCTTTCTAAATATAGTCTACAAACTTCAGTTGAATCTGACTTCCAGGTAATAGGATGCACTTTTTCCATCACTTTATTGTAGTCATTATCACAAAGATACATTATTGTGAATGTCCTATGGCACTTGGGCCTTTGTCAGACAACCCTGTCTTCAGGCAAAGATATACAGGCGATATTTCTATCTAAACCTGTGTTAAGTACTGTTCCTATTAGTGTTGCAGATTTTACTTACTCATATTAGGTTGGTTGTCTTACTGTCTTTCTTGAAATTATTTTCAAAGGTTTGAACATAAAGTTACCTGATAGGCAGTAGAAGGATGAATAGTCATGTGAGTTTTGGGGTGGATTCTTTTGGTTGTTGTTGTTGGCTATATCATCTAGATTTTAATAGTCAAGAAGTTTAAAAGCCAGGTAAGTCCATACTGTTTTGATACTTTTTTTTCCAACCCTTCTTCTGTTGCATCTTAGTTTGTGTAGCCACATCTAGGTTGCAGACTATATCAGTCTAGTATTTTTATTTAGTGGCTGCCATATTTCATTATTTTGGATTTCTAATGTATGATGGTAGAAGTACTCAAGTTACATCAGGAGAGTTTGGGGGTAAAAAATTTGTAGTGTCTGTTACCAGATCTTCATTGGCTATTTTTGATTGGAGCATAAAATCTAGATGGTTATCGTTCACTTAATAAGACATATGAATAAATATATTGAGACTGTAATACAAAGAAAAGTAGTTGTAAATCAGAGTCCTTCTTATTGAACTATAGTTGGGTAATTTTCTTTTATTTTCCCTTTTGCTGAATATCTTTGAGAATATAAAGAAGAAGGCGTATGTTTATATTCATTACTGCTTAAATGTCCAAATGAATGCCTAGAGGTTATAAAATTATTTGCATCATGTTCTGCTAGCTTTTCATTTTAACTCCTCTGAGAACATGATAGCATTTCCATATCTTTTTACTAGGTTAATATTTACTGTAAGTATTTGAATATAATTTTGTAGTTTGCTATTTCATACATTTTAAATTGTTGCAGGACACAATTTAATATACACACATATACTCTTATTCCATTAGTATACTGATAAATCTCTGTTTATCGTATATAATTGTGGGCAGTTTCATCATGTAATCTAGTATACATTCTATAGTTCTTCATTGTTTTAAGCTTTTTTGTGTGAAGAATTTAATGGAAAAAAGTATGAAAGGTTAAATATACATTGTATATATTCCTCTGAATTCACTCACGAACTGAGATGTTTCTAAGGGTTGACTCTTATTGATCATATCTACAATCCAGGAGTGCTCTTTCCAAAATACTGTTTTTATCATTTCAGAAATGTGTAGTGGCTCATTTCAAAGATTTCTTCAGTTACTAGTCTCTGTCTCATTACTTTTTTTTTTTTTTTTTTTTTACTTTCTGTACTTCATTTATCATTCTTCTTCTTATCTTTCTTCCAGAATGTGTTCATTACTACCTTCAAGCTCAGGTGAATATTATGTTTTTTGCAAATACTCTTTGAGAATTACCTCACATTTTTTACTTTCCTGTATCCTGTCAGCTTCCTGTATTTAGTTACTTCTTATTAATCCGTTAATAATTTGTTGTAGGTTTGAGAGTTTTAGTTCAGTAATGTCTCCTAGTGTAACTCCTTAGAATAAGAATGAGTTTGTTTGCATACAGGTTAAAGAAACCTGTATGTTCTTCAGGGTTTTGATTAAATAGATAGTTGTTAGAATTTCTTAAAAATAAAATTTTTTTCTATGTATGAATTGTAAATTTTCTGAAAAGGACTGCCAATGAAGATGAACCATTTATATACTTAAGTCCTTTAGGTGTAGTTCTGGGAAAATTCTTTTTTTTTTTTTTTTTGAGATGGAGTCTCACTCTGTTGCCCAGGCTGGAGTGCAGTGGCATGATCTCGGCTCATGGCAACCTTTGCCTCCCAGGTTCAAGTGAGTCTCCTGCTTCAGCCTCCTAAGTAGCTGGGACTGCAGGCATGCACCACCATGCCCAGCTAATTTTTGTGTTTTTAGTAGAGACGAGGTTTCACCATGTTGGCCAGGATGGTCTTGATCTCTTGACCTTGTGATCTGCCCGCCTCAGCCTCTCAAAGTGCTGGGATTACAGACGTGAGCCATCATGCCTGGCCAAAAATTCTTGAGATAAGGAAGGAAGAGTTTCTTTTAAAATCACATTTTAAATGAGACACATGTCAGTAACTTTAAAAATAACCATTTATATTTTAATATGTACGTAAAAGTATAGCGCTTAGGACATAAAATTTAATTTTTATTAATTGAATTGGTGAAATATACTTTATTCTATACCAATATCAAGTGATTCTTCCTTAGCATTCAAACAAGAAGAATGGCAATGATAGTTTGAAGAAGTAAAATCCCAAATAAGTGTGTTCTTTTTAAGAGTTAGGTAGATTTTAGGAAATGATTTCTTAAAAGTGGATTTTGAAACTTAATGTCTTTAAACATTTTTTTTTTAAAGAAACAAACAAATATATATATGTATATATGTGCAAATTCCATCACAGCATCACACATAACAGCAAGTCAAATCAGAGCATATTAAAAGTATTATACATGATGACCAAATGTGATTTGTCCCAGGAATGAAAGGGTAGGTCTGTATATGATAATGAAATTAATATACCACATTAATAGGAAAGCATGACAAAAATCCAACATCCATTCATGATAAAAAAAATACTCAATGTGCAAAAATTGAAAGTAAATTCTTCCATATGACAAAGGGTATATATGCAAAGCCAACAGCTAGCATCATAGCCAGTGGGAGAAGACCAGAAATCTTTAGTACTAACATCGGAAACAAGACAAGGATGCCGATTTTTATGACTTCTGTTTGACATCCTGCAGGGCATGGGGAGGGGGGAGGGGGGAGGGATTGCATTGGGGAGTTATACCTGATATAAATGATGAATTGATGGGTGCTGACGAGTTGATGGGTGCAGCACACCAACATGGCACATGTATACATATGTAACCTGCACGTTATGCACATGTACCCTAGAACTTAAAGTATAATAAAAAATAAAAAAAAAAAAAAGAAAAAAACATTTCAATTGAAAGCAAAAAAAATTAAAAAAAAAATAAATAAATCTTTCCTCTCAATGGTAAAATTTATTTCTAGTTATTCTTTTGGGTACTACTTTAAATAGAAATTCTTAATTTCATCCTTTAGATTGTTCATTGCTTATGTATAGAATCACAATTGATTTTTATTGTACCTTCCAGGCTTTCTAAAGTCGTTTGTGAATTTATGTGCATGCATTGTATATATGTGTATATTCTTTGACATTCTCTGCATTTAACATTCTGGCATTTACAAGTAGAGGTACTTCTTTCCTTCCAATTGGACTGCCTTTTAAACATTTTTATTACAAATTACCTATTATATATTTTCATTCACATGGTTGTACATCTCATTGAAGACATGTGGTTTGTTTCAGTATTTCATCCTTCTGTTTCAGGCAACCCTAACAAAAATCTCTCAAGACTGCTAATAAGTGTGGTCTCTTTTCTTTTGTCATACTTTAATTACCTGATTCTTGAAAAGATGAAAGTTAACTAGTTGCTTCTGTGGTTGAGTTTGTTCAGAAGAGCTTGACTTATTGTTATAATTAGAGGTAGATATTAAATATAATATTTGATAGATATTTGCTGCTTGGTACCAATCAAATGCGTCACCAAATCTGGCATTAAATTTAGTTCAGAACACTGGCATTGCATGCCTTGAGAGTAATATATCATGCAGAAGTTATACTGGCAAGTGTTTTTTAAAAAAATACTTGATATAAACTTTTTAGTTTTTAATTTCATAAATTCTTCCCATATATATTTTTTGTTTAATATGTTCTAACAATTTTTTAGGATCAAAAATGGGAAAAGAATGCCCAAGAATAGGGATAGATATTTTGTTACAATAATGCAGTTTGTTTATTCATTTTCTTGGAGGATTAAGTGACATTTGGACAACTTGAGAAGATAAAAAAGTGGACAAGTGTTGGTTCTGCCAAACTATTGTTTATCCTTGGATTAAATTGTGTTTTTTTTCCCCTCTAGAAGTAATATCTTTTTCTAGTATACCCATATGGCTTTCTGCTGTAAAGTTAGTCCAAGTATATAAGAATAATCTATTTTCATACATTAAAATCTATTTAAAACAATCACATTTTTCTAATATACTTTATATTATCATGTTTTTAGATTACAGTCAAAAACGGTTTTTTTAAGAAGCATATAATTATGCTAATTGCTGATCAGTATAATAATAGGAGGTATTTCACATCTGGTCTACAATAGTGGTAAATCATTGTCAGTCTAGTGTGTGCATTTGCCTAGTGTCACAGGTTAATTCTTTAGACATGGGTACCTTCTCCTTTTCTGTTAAGGCATACCTTTCTCAGTTATTGTAAAAATGAACTTCCAGATACTGGAATCAACTTGTAATCACCTTAGTGCTTACCCTCCATCTCTGAACTTCTGTATTAGTACATGTCTAAGGTTATTTGTGTTTATGCATTATAATGCTATATTTACATTAAATTTGCTTGTAACTTATAATCATGCAGTTTCCTGTTGTCCTACTTTTCAAAATTTTAAAAAAGCCCTATTTTTTTTTAAAAGATAGTGCCTTAACCTTGAAAGTCATACTATCCTCTAAGCCTGCTTTTTGGCAAATCTCTTTATTGCATGCCTGATAATGAGCCATATAGCATTGTGTGTGTGTGTGTGTGTGTGTGTGTGTGTGTGGGAGGTGGGAGAGTGCAAATATTTATATTCAAGAACTCAAAATGTTTTTAATGATAGTTGAAAAATTATGAGTAAAATGATATCAAAATATTTGATCTGATTTTTCTCATTTATAACATTTAAAAACTAGTACTATCAGTGCCTTAAGAAAAAGGTTGTATATATTCACCACATTATTTAAACAAGACTAGTGGAATTTATTTTCAATTTTACCTTATTCTCCCACCAATATGTAGAATTTGTAATTTAACAATTGAAATGATTGCTTCTTGTGAATACTTACATTGTTTTAGGGGACTTTTCCATTTTTAGACAGTGAATGGCAGTACCCACTAAGTAGTGGTCCTCGTAAAACTTCGGTGGTTTCATTTACTATTATCATGCACTTTGACAGCTGGCCTTTACTAATCTCACACCATGGGTTTGAAACTTTTTCCTTTAAGCTTTATAGTTGAATTACAATATATTGTGTCCTTTGTTTTCTCCTGGACAAGGATTTTAAACAAACTTTCTATTGCACTTGTTGAATATGTATTTTATAGTAACCACCATGAAGTTTGCAGCATTTAAGAAGATGAAGAAGCAAAGATAAAAGATACACATTCAAGAAGGCTTGGTTTCACAGTTGGTGCATAATCCTTTCTGCTGTCGTTGGTACCCTAACCCTCTACCTACCAGAACAAAAGAAACTGAATTGAAAATTGTGGGAGCTGGGGAACATTCTGTTGGCAACACATCGCATGGCCCATAGGCGTTGTCAGGTCTCAGTTTGATGCCCTTTATTCTTTCTGACAGATGTGAGGTAGGGTCTATGAGGGGGAAGTCATTACTAGAGAGAGGGCAGTGTCAGATCAAAAGTAACCAGTGATCAAACAAGGTAAAGGGCTGTGGAAAATAGGCTCTCTTTCTGGCCTCAACACCTGCCTGATCACTGAAGGGAATAGTCCTTATGTGTCAGGGCCAGTTGATTTTCTTTGATGTACAGTGAATTAGAAGTCAGAGTGGAAGCTTAACTGGAACACAGAGATTTTTATTTCCTAGTTCTTGGGCAATTTAGGTGTTTTTTTTTTTTTTTTTAACCTTAATTACTTAGAAGTCATTCTGTTGAGTATTAAAATGTACTCATTCTGACTTTCTTATCACTATATATTTGGAAATGCTACTAATAAGCAATTTCCAATAGCACTGTAGGTCAGGCTTTACAAGTCATCAGACTACATTTCTCACACTTCTAATTGTAACTTCAATTAGTTCATTTGTAAAATGTAATGGTAGATATAAAGTACATAGTACTGAGCTTGGCACATTGTAGGTCTCTTCATTGTAAAATTTGGGAAGTTACCTCACTAAGTAATTTTGAATAAATCTGAATTAACTCTTTGCACATAAGTACTTATTACTATGTTTTCTTTTAAGGTAACCCTTTCTAATCAATTCAATTGAAAGAAAATTTAAAGAGACAATCTCTTTGGGGTTTTTGTATGTATGGTTCTTTTTCCCTGCCCTTTCATCTTTAGAGTATGTGACTGAAGTCCAGAAGGATGATATTTTTGTCTTTTGTTAGCTTCCTGTGTGGATAAATCGACAACTGACAATTTCTAAAAATTTCAGTTATACTGTTTTCCTTTACATTAAGAGCAAATATTTGACCACTACTAGATTTCAGTGTCTCAACCTTTGATATTTTAAATACTGCCACATTTTATTCAGGTTCGTAAATAGTTGACAGTCATTTTGTCCTCAAAATTCTGGATGTAAGAGTTTATTTGAAATAAAGAATCTTAGTACTTAAGCATTTTAAAAGTGATTTTTTAATCTAGTAATTTGTCCATCTTTGCATGAAGTCTCATGTTTGGTTTTGATACTTTAGGTAACCTTAAATCTTCTTCCTTTATGCATTTAGAAATGTAAATACAAAACAATATATATTATGTTGCATTGTCTTCACATTAATATTTGTCTTATAGACTACTGTTAGCTATAAATATATTTTATGCTTGGGAAATTTCAGAATAATATGTTGAATATATATATATATACTGATATTTCTGGTTTGACTTAAGCAAAATTTGCTTATAAATTGTTGTATGTTTTGCTTCAGCTCTCATTTTAAGGTGGTTTGATTTAGAACTTCTTATACAAGATTTTAAATCTATTTTTGAAACTTTTTTAAATTTACAAGATCTTAATACGGATTCATTTCATAATCTTTAACTATAGACTCTTTTTTTTTTTTTGGTTTTGCTTTTGATTGTTGTTTAATATGTTTGCCCTGGCCACATAGCTCACACCTGTAATCCCAGCACTTTGGGAGACTGAGGCAGTGGATCACTTGAGGTCAGGAGTTCGAAACTAACCTGGTCAAACACGGTGACAATCCATCTCTACTAAAAATACAATAATTAGCTGGACATGATGGTGCACAACCATAATCCCAGGTACTCGGGAGGTTGAAGCAGGAGGATTGCTTGAACACAGGAAGTGGAGGTTGCAGTGAGCTGAAATCGTACCACTGCACTCCAACCTGGGTGACAGAGCAAGACTCTGTCAGAAAAACCCAACAACAACAAATAAACAGTTTGTCCTGAACTACCTCTGAGGGATAGTAACTGAAACCAATATGAGAGTATTACTCTGATTTAGGGAGAAGAATGATTTTGGTTTTGGTTTTCTGAGGTAATTCCCACAATCCTTCTTTTAATCTGAATATTTGTTTAAAAAGATTGGAGTTTGTTGATGTTTTAATATTAATGTTAGGAAGAAACATTTATAAAAGGTGAATTTCTGTAAGTAAATATAAATTATTGTTTTCAAAATGGACCTTGGCAACATAGAATTTTACTAGTTATAATCTTTGGTTCATGATATACTCTGGTAATTGGTCCAGGCATAATCTTATTTCATTATAAAAGTTAATTTATCGAAAAGCTTTTAAACATTTACTCAGGAACACCCCATCCATACTATTAATTAGAATGTTATCAATAACTTTCATCTGCCTATGCATTCCTTCCTTCTCTCATCTTGACTCCCCTTCAGAGGTAATCAGAATTAACTGCTATCCTGAATTCTATATTAATCATTCTTTTCATTTTGTTACATTTGTATATATGTCTGATCAACACATTATTTAGTTTTTACTAGTTTTTAATCAAGTAAGTTTCCAAGGAGGTCACTGGTGAACTGGTTGATACTATTCAGTTCTAACTTTTAAGATATTCTTTACTATATTTTCACGTCAAGTTATTTCAGATCTTTAGATTGAATATGTGATATCTATATGTTGATCCCTTGCATTTTGCATTTTCAGTTTATAAGTTATGTTCGTAAATATGGATAACAAGGTCTTTTTTTCCAGTTTTGATTTGTTGCAATTTTAGCAATTCCTGTGACATGATGTACGGATTAGAAGAGTTACTCTGTTAGGTGACAGGTGTAGTTGGTCAGGAATGTCTAGTCATTTCCCAGTTTGTGAATTTCATGCTTACCAAATGACTTTTATGTTTTACTTAGCAGTGTATAGTGTCATTAATAAGTTCAACCATTGTAATTTTTCATAAGGATAAAATGTGCTAATTTTCTTTGATTGCTGGAAGTGCTATTGATTTAATAACAACTTTAAAGGAGAAAAATGGAAAAACCACATTAAATATTCATGTTGACTTTAAGACTTGGATTTCAAAACTACCAATTTGCAAAAAACATTAGTCTTTTTTTTTTTTTCTGTAACAGCTTAGTTAATTGGTCAGTAGCTTAGTATTTATCTCATACACAGTATTGGTAAAATCAAACCAAACAAAATATTTGCTTTCACTACAGATGGAGTTTTCTCCACTTTCCATTTTTAACATGTAGTCTATGTAAAATAAAAAAATACGTGCTCATATCTGCCTTCATACTTTTGCTAGTCCTTTGGAAATGTGGTTGGTTATAACTAAGAATACTCAGTACTCAGAATGGTTAATGATTTCTTGATATTGAATGAGCTAATTAATAAAATTTTACTGGAGATGAAATTAGCACTTCTTAACATTGACAACAATAGATGTTTTTTCCTTTTGAGCAAGTTATGATTGATTGTATTTACGAGGATGTGGAGTATAAAATACATTTTTTTTTTTTTTTTTTTTTTTTTGAGACGGAGTCTCGCTCTGTCGCCCAGGCTGGAGTGCAGTGGCGCGATCTCGGCTCATTGCAGCCTCCGCCTCCTGGGTTCAAGCGATTCTCCTACCTCGGCCTCCTGAGTAGCTGGGGCTACAGGTGCCCGCCACCACGCATAGCTAATTTTTTTTGTATTTTTATTAGAGATGGGGTTTCACCAGGATATAGAATAATTTTTGTACCAGTTTCAATTTTTAGGAGATTTTCATCTAAGTGGAAAGCTCATATGGGCATATGTATGTGTGTGCATGTGCGATGATGATGTGTGTGTATGTATAAAATAATATAAGGTGATAATGTGTGTTTAGAAGGGGAGTGTTTTTTTGTCCCTTTGTTACTTTATATTGAGACTATACTTCTTTGCTTTACGAAGTGTTCTGGGAAATCTGTATTTGTCGATTTGTATGTGTTCTTTAAAATATATCTTGGTGAGATTGCTTATGAATTATTAATAAAACAGTTGGCATAGAAGGTTTTGGGTTGTAGTTTGAGAAGTTTCACATAATTGATTGCATTGAAGTTTATTCAGTATCGTTTTAAACATATGAAGAAGCTAAACAGTAATCCCTTGCATACTTTTTAAAACAATGTCAAATAATTTTATAAAGATAAAATGGTATAGCTTATTGGTTTTTCTCAGTGTAGATCAGTCATTTAAATAATTTAATGGAAAAAAGTTATCACATGATTCATAGCAGTTATTTCCTTATGACATTTGGGAGAAGAGACAGATTTGAGAGTGGTGTGATGTTATTTTATACCCTAGAAAACTATATTGAAAGCTAGGGCATATATGGTTCTGTTGTTATAGATAGTGTGATCCTGGATCCATAAAGTAGTCTTTGGCTACTTCATGGTTATTAGCTATGTGGTTCAGTCAATTTTTTGTAACCCCATATCCTACTGTTCTCTCATGCATTAAGTATTTATTGAATACTAACCACATATGAAGCAGTACGATTCCAGACCCTTTTTCCATAGGCCATGCCAGTCTACTGATTTTATAGTAACTTTTAACTCATAGGAGTAATTTCCTATTATGTTGTATTTACCTATCTAAGTGCTTGCTAGGGAGGACAGTAACACCTAGTATCAAAACCACTCTTCCTGAGCCTGGACTGTTAGCCTCTCATATATTGAATACTGTGTTTTAAGAGTAAGAATTTGAAAGTGATGGCACTTACATAATATTTATTTTATGTGGTGGTGTACTCATTACAATGACTTGTTCTGATAATTTTTTATAAAGACATTTTGCTGTTAAAGACTTATTTCATTGAGTTATGGTAGTACTTGGGTAATGCATAGGTAGCGATACTTGAAGAATTGAAGTCAATTGAGTTTTGGCATTATTCTATTGAGTTGATGTTTATTTATTGTTAAGGACATTTTCCACTGTATCCTGTGAGTCCTCCCTTATGAGAACCTGCGGTTAAGTATTCCCCCTGGTCTTAGTACTCGGGAAAGCTAGACTTCTAAGCAGTTGTTTTCTTTTATTGTGATAATGCTGTGAATTTTATTAAAATGTATAGTTGTCATTTTCCTCTTTGCTTTGACATCTAAGAAACCAAGAAACACATAGTAATCCATCTAAGGCAAAGTATTCAGGACTTCTTTCTTATGTTCTTTATTATAGAACAACTTTTTGGAAAATGCTTCTTTTTACTTTCTCCTTAATTTTTATTTCTACTTGTGTTTCTCCTGTAGGGTTTATTTCCAGAAAGAAGTGCCTCAATTTCTTTTTGGAAAGAGACAAGATATACCTAAATATAAACAGAAGTTCTTACATAAGTATATTTTAACTTTAAAATACCTTCTTGTTTGCATAGGCAATTGTGGTATAATGAAAAGCACCTTGGAGCTTGAATTGGGAATATCAAAGGATGGATAATTACCTCTGTCTCTTAGTTGAGTGACCCTTAGCAAGTGACTCTGAGGTGGTTTTCTCATTTATGGCATAAGAATAACATTATTACTTTAGGATTAAGTCAGATATACGTAGAAGTGTTAGTCACATGTTAAATGATTAGATTTTCCCTTCAGTCAGTTACCTGTCAAAACTCTTGATAAATATTGAATGCTATTCATAATTTAAACATGTATACTTGGGACAGTTTTATAATGTATTGAGATATATAAGAAAGAGGCCCAAATAATTCCTGTTCTCATAAAAAATGTGCATATTTTAAAATTCTAATAGTATAGAAAAGTAGAAAATAAAAACTGAAAGCCTTCTGCTGATTCCTCTGGTGATTATTTTCAGAAAACTTTTAATACACATACCAACATGCATGTATCTGTCCCTATTTTCAAAAATTATATTGCATTTTCTCTTCTACAACACTTCATCATTGATGGGTACTGTGGCTGTTTTCATTTTTTCCTATCACAAACGATAGCCCTAAATTTCGATGGTTTTCTATCAGAAGAATATATTTTCATATTCTCCTGCCCTTTTTATGTTATCTTGTTGATACTTTTGATGAAACCAAGAAGCATGTCTTTCTACATACTTCTCTTCATCTCCATTCCTAGTGTTTTTGTTTTTTCTTTTAAATAATGTCCATGTCTACTGCTGTCATTCTCTGAGACCACCAAATAGTTTAATACCTGGATTCAGAGATAAGAATAAACAGACTTAAGATGTTAAGATGCTTTAAAAAATGTTCGATACCGTATACTCGGTCATATCATTAGTGAGCATATTTTTCTTTTGGGAAGTAACTAATGCTTTCCTTAAGGCCAGGCCAGACAAAGGGACACACAGTGGCAAACTTCTTGGGGCTTATCCTGATCAAGTGGTTTATGGGAAGATAGTTTTTGTGTCAGACGGATGTAGATTCCAATGCCAGTATTACCATTTTACAGATTGTAGGTTCCTTCTTAAGCATTTAAGCTCCTTGGATCTTGATTTTTTAAATGTATAGATTGGAGACAATATAATCTATTTTGTTGTTGAGAAGATCAAATGAACTTAGTGTACGTAAACTGTCCAACAAAGCATCTTGGGAAATAGTTGTTCACAAATGTTAGCTTCCCTCTCGTTAACTTCCCAACTGCCATTTTTCTTCTCTCTTCTTCATGACCAAAGGAAACCTGGAATTATTGCCAGAGCTTTGTTGGTAGTGAATGGTCTTCTTACTGAGTACTTAGCAAGAGGTAAAAGTAACCAGTGGTTGCTTTATGTATTTGAGGTTCAGTGAGCCTTTCATCTTGGGAATTTCTGGAGAGTCATGTTTAACCTTAGTGTTTGCTTGTTGTTTTCAAAACTCTGCCTACACTTGTTATATCTTTTATACTTTTTACTCCTAGTAACATATCCACAGTAGGTGTTCCAGTTCATTCATTTTTTTTCCTTTGGTGTCTGTCATTTTCTTTGCCACGAATCATTCTTTGCAGTTAAATCATCTTACTATTAAATGGCAAATATCGAAATCATTAAATATGAGCTACATCATATAATCTGTAATTTACCTGATGGCGGAAAATTCTAGTCAGTTTGCTTAAACAATAAAAAGGTTATTGGTTTATAACTGAACTGTGATGAGGTGTAGTTCAGGCTTTAGGGTTGAATTAATTCAGTGTCTCCACAGTGCATTTAGGGAGCTAGTTCTTTTTGACTTTTTTTGGCTTAGCTTTCTCTTATGTCAACCTTAGTCTAAGTCTGGATTTACTTCTGGATCAAAGATTGTTGTCAACAATTCCTACGTGAGTGCCGTATGTATATCATAGTTTATTGCTTTTTTATTGCTGAATAGCATTCCACTGTAAGGACATACAACAATTTGCTCATACATTTACCTGTTAATGGACATTTCAGTTGTTTCCGGCTTTTAACTAAATCATATAAAGCTGCTGTGAACACACATGAACCAGTCTTTGAATGGACGAAGGCTTTCGTTTCTCTTGAGTAAATTTTAAGTAATGAGTTGGCTGAGTTGTTTGGGAAGTGTATGGTTAACTTGAACTTTGTGAAAAACAATGAGTTTTGCAGAGAGGTTGTGCTGTTTTTCACTCCTGCCAGCAATGTTTGAGAACTCCATTTGCACTACTATGTCCCCACCAACAGGTGGTATTATTTTTAGATTTTTAAATTTTAGCCATTCTGAGTGGGTGTGTAGTGGTATCTTATTGTGTTTTTGACTCTCAGTGAGTGTAGAGTGGTACCTTATTTTGTTATCCCTGTGTCTAATGATGTTGAGTACCTTTTAACATATGTATTAGCCTTTCCTATCTCTTCTTTTGTAAAGTGTCTGTTCAAATCTTTTGCCCTTTTTTTTTTTTTTTTTGAGACAGAGTCTTGCTCTGTCACCCAGGCTGGAGTGCAGTGCCACGATCTTGGCTTACTGCAACCTCCACCTCGCGAGTTTAAGTGATTCTCTTACCTCAAGCTTCCTGAGTAGCTAGGATTACAGGCATGCACCACTATGCCCAGCTCATTTGTTTTTTTTTTTTTAATTTTTATTTTTAGTAGAGACGGGTTTCACCTTATTGGCCAGGCTGGTCTTGAACTTCGTGCCTCAAGTAATCTGCCGGCCTTGGCCTCCCAAAGTGCTGGGATTACAGATGTGAGCCATTGCGCCCAGCCAAATTTTCTGCCTATTTTTTTTAGTTGGTTGTCTTCTTATCAGGTTGTAAGAGTTCTATATTTTTGATATAAGTTCTTGTGTCAGATGTATGCATTGTGATTACTTTTTCTATGTGTGTATCTTTTCATTTTAATAGTGTCTTTTGAAGAGTGCAAGATTTTAATTTTGATGCTCAATTTATTAATGGTAAGGACTTTTAGGTCTTGTCTAAAATCTTCTGATAGTATCAGTTGTTCTTCTCTGTTATTGTTTGTGTATCATGTTCCACCCCTAAAGTGTAAACTCAGTGGAAATGGGGAGATTATCTTCCTTGTTCCTTGCTATGTCCTCTGTCTAGAAGAGTGTTGGGCACATGGTAGTTGCTCAAAAGTAATTCTTGAATGAGTAGATTCTTTTGGTTTCATAGGCTAGAAAATGTTAGCTGTTGCTTATGTACTGTTCACTTCTATCCCCTGTATTTCACCTGTCATTACTACTGTCTTGTTTCCTTAGGTTGATTCTTTGCTTTTCTATTTCTACTTCTGACTCTTTAATCCTAACCCTTTTATGTTTTTCTGAACTGCAGTAGCATCTCCTTAGGCTTGTCAGATGCCACCACTTCTCCTAGGTGTACCTATAATCCAATTCCAGACAAATTGGTTATTTACTGTTTTTCAATAATATTGCTTTCCTGCTTAAGAACTGATTTAAACTCTATTATAGATGGTGAGGTGGAACCTGCCGCGGTAATATTTCTTTTTCCCTTTGTTCTTAGTTTTCACAGTTTCTACCTTTGTTTATACTTTCTGCCGGAAAACGTGTCCCTTTTTCTCTTGCTAATGTAAATCTCACTTATTTTTCAGGTTTTCCGTTTATTCTTAATATCAAATTTTTGCCTAACTTACCTAGCTGAATATTTCACAGATACTATATTTTTGTGCCCTTAGAATTGTTTCCTCCTTGAGATAAGAATTCATGCATTCTACTTCTTTGGTAAAGTTTTGAATACAAAGATAATACTTCTTGGTTGATTACTCTTTTCTTCCTTGACTGAATTTGATGGCGGTACATGGCAAGTTTGTGCCTATCAGTTTTTTGCCTCTTAAATAAAAAAATAACTGTGGTAAAATATAACATAAAATTTACCATCTTATCCATTTTTAAGTATTCAGTTCAGTGACGGTAACTACATTCACATTGTTGTGTAACCAGGTCTCCAAAACTCTTGTTGTCTTGCAAAACTGAGCTTTATACCCATTAAACAACAATACACTGCTTTTCCTCCAGCTCCTGAAAACCACCATTCTACTTTGTGTCTTTGTGACTTTGACTCCTCTAGGTACCTACTTTCTGCCTCTCTGACTTTGATTCCTGTAGGTACCTCCTCTAGGTGTCTGAATTTCTTTTTCAGATTGTTCATTATAATCACACAGCATTGCCTTTTCATGACTGGCTTATTTCATTTAGCATAATGCCCTCAAGATTGATCTATGTTGTAGCATGTGTTAGAATTTTCCTCCTTCTAAAGGCTGAGTAATATTACATTGTGTATGTGTGTACACGTGCATGCACACATACACACATATATATACATATACACACCACCTTTTGTTTATCCATTCATCTATTGATGGACACTTGGGTTGCTTCCACTTTTTGGTATTATAAGTAATGCTGTCAACGTGGGTATACAAGTATCTCTTTTGAGACCCTGCTTTCAGTTCTTTGGGATATATATCCAGAAGTGAAATTACTGGATCTTAATATAATTCTATTTTTAATATTTTTAGGAGCTGCCATACTGTTTTACATAGTGGTCACACCATTTTACATTTCACCCAACAGTGCACAAGGATTCTAATTTCTTCACATCCTTGCTGACACTTGTTATTTTCTGTTTGTTTGCTTATTTATTTATTTATTTTTACAGTAGACATCTTGATGTGAGGTTGAATTTCTTTGTTTTGATTTGCATCTCCGTAATGAGTCATGATGCTAAGCATGTTTTCATGTGCTTTTCTTGGCCATTTACATATCTTTGGATAAATGTCTTTTCCAGTGCTTTACTCATTTTAAAGTTGGGTTATTTCGTTGTTGAGTTGTAGGAGTTCTTTGTGTATGTTTCAGATATTAACTCCTTATCAAATAATGATTTACAAATGTTTTATCCCTTCTGTAGGTTTCTTTGTCATTCTGTTAATTGTGTCCTATACTGCACAGAAATTATTAAAAGTTTTATGTATTTTAACATGTATTTTAACTTTTGTTGCCTGTGCTTTTGATGTCAAAACTTAGAAATATTGCCAAATCCAATGTTGTAAAGCTTTTGCCCTATGTTTCCTTCTAAGAGTTTTATAGTTTTAATTCATATGTGTTGGGTCTTCAATTCATTTTTAGGTAATTTTTAACATATGGATCAGGTCCAGCTTCATTCATTTGCATGTAGATATCCAGTTTTCCCAGCACCATTTGTTGAAAAGACTGCCCTTTCCCCACTGAATAGTGCTGGCACCCTTGTAGGAAATCATTTGACCTTTTGTGCAAGAATTTGTTTCTAGACTGTTTCATTTGGTCTATGTCTGTCTTTTTGCCAGCACTATACTGTTTTTTATTACTGTAGCTTTGTAGTAAGTTTTGGAATCAGAAGTGTGGGACTCCCAGTGGATTCTTCTTTTTCAAGATTGTTTTGGCTGTTTGTGGTTCTTAGATTCCCTATGAGTTTTAGGATGAGTTTTTCTTTTTCTGCAAAAAATGCCCTTCAGATTTTGATAGGGATTGTATTGAACCTGTATATTGCATTGAGTAGTATAGATATTTGCACAATATTAAGTATTCCAATCCATTAAAACAGGATTTCTTTCCATTTATTTGTGTCTTTAATTTCTTTCAGTGATGTTTTATAATTTTCAGTGTATAAGTCTTTTGCCTCCTTTAAGTTTATTCCTAAGAATTTTACCTCTTTTGATGCTGCTGTAAATGGAATTGGTCTCTTAATTTCTTTTTCAGATTGTTCCTTATAAGTGTTTAGAAATGCACCTGAATTTTTATGTTTTTTTTTTTTATTCTGTAACTTTGTTGAAGTCATTTATTATAATAGTTCTTCTTTAGGGTCTTCTATTTACAATATCATGTCATCTGTGAACAGAGATAATTTTGTTTCTTCCTTTCTAATTTAGATGTCTTTCCTTTCTTTTTTCCCCTCTAATTTCTCTGGTTATAACTTTCAGTACTATATTAAGTAGAAGTGGCATAAATGGGCATCATGTCTTGTTTCTGTTATTGGAGGAAAAGCTTTTAGTCTTTCATCATTGAATATGTTGTTAGCTGTGGGACCTTTCTGTCAGTTTTTATTGAGCACTGTTAGTCACATCCAATGTACACATTATACATTTTCTAGCTATAAACTGACCACGTTATATTGACATTTAATAAGATTTTGGAGCTTGATCTTTTTTTCCAGGAGTCTTGCATACAGTAAGTTCTCAAATAGCATTTTCAGTGACTGTACAGATATTTATGTACAGTATAGAGAGGCCTTGATACTACCTCAGCACCCTGTTTGGAACAGCTGTTAAATTGTTGATGGAAATTTAATAGATGATTTGAGAGATCTAAAGTAATAGTTTACCTCTAACATCTGGCAAAGTCAATATTTATTGTTATTATTTTTAGAAAGGGTTGTGGTTCAAAAATGTAATTATTTTCAAAAATACAAATGAGGAAGTCTTGCTCCCACCAATCACCATCTTCTCCACTGCTTTCTATGTATAATTAGTGTTTATGAAAATGTGAAAAAAAATCTATTTTTATACTTTTCTTATACAAAGAGTAGCTAGTATTTACACAAAGAACAGGTTGATATTTACATAAAAGTTAAATTAGTATATACATCACACTTTTTTCCCCGCACTTAACAGGTCTTTCATAATTGGTTCATAAGATTGTTCCCTTTTTTTCTCCTCTAAAAGTGTGGCATAGTATTAGGAGGTAGCTTAATTCTTTCAATCAGTAGCCAGTTGATTGCTAGACACTTAGGATATGCCACTGTTTTGCAATTATACAAATTATATCATTTATAAATATATTATACTGTACAAATTTAGGTGTATTTATAGGAGACATTCTCAGGATGGGATTGCTGAATCAGGGTACAGGCCCCTGTGATTTTCGTAGATATTGCCAGATTTCCTTCCTTAGAGATTATACCATTTTGCATTCCTATATGCAGTGGATTGAGAGTGCTTGTTTTCCACACTCTTGCCAGTGGTGTGTTGTTAAGCTAGTCAATTTTTGCCATTTTGACAGGCAAGAAATGGTATCTGAGTTGGTTTTAATTTGTGTTTCTCTTATTATGAATCTGGTTGGGAATGATGTGTTTAAAAACCATTTGGGTTTCTTTTTCTGTAGCTGTATCCTTGGCTCATTTTTCTACTGAGTTGCTAATCTTTTTCTTCTACATTCCTAGGCACTTTTTATAAATTAAAGGTATTAGTTCCTCATATGTGATTGGAGTTATAATTTTTTTCTTGTTTGTCATTTAGTTTTAGCCTTTGCCTGTGTAGCATTTTTGACATGCAAAAGTTTTTCTTTTATTAAAAATTTATTTACATTTACCACTTTTTGTTTTTTGGCTTCTGAGTTTTGAGTTATAGTTAGAAAGTCAAAACAGCACTTTTTGAATGGACTGCAATATCCACAGGTAATAGGAGCAGTAGCAATGTAGATTTCACAATATGGCATGTGTCCAGGGACATTGGAACATATTCAGGACAATAGTATGCAGATGTACTCTTAAAGAATAGCATACTATGCCAGTCTACTGTTCTGTAAATCAGTGACCTTTTTTTTTTTTTAATGTGAAACAGTATGGAAAGAGCTTCTGGCCATTTTTTCAAATCTGCACAAATAAAAGATATGTACTTAATTTGCTCAGTACTTGGAAAGAAGTCGTTTTCTCTACTCTTCTGTCCTCAAAGAAGCAGCAGAATAAATATTTTAGAGTTGTAAATTTACCTCTACCAATAAACACTTTGATATCAGTTTCTTCCAATTCAATATTTTAATATTATTATATACTCAGTAATTAAGGATGTTAAATGTGAGCATTGCTTGGATTTGAAAATACTACAACAATAAGTGTGTGTGTGACATATAATAGGTAATAATAGTAATAATTTCTTATAAGCATCAACAGTTACATTGGATGTGAAAATTATTATCAGAAAAATAATTTCTTATAAGCATCAATGGTTAGGCAACATGAAGATTACTGTTACTGGATACATTGTGGAATACATACTCTTAGAGCACCTCTCTTAGGTGTACTAGTTGGTAATTATTTATTTAACTTTATGTATTTGGCGTAAAGTTTGGTTCACAGGCATTAAACATGTGCTTTTTCTTTAAACAAATTTGCATGATTTTCTAATTAAAATCAACATTATCTATACATTGTTACAAAGCTAATTTGTTTTAAGAAAACCCTGTTAGAAGATAACCTACTTAAATATGATAGTATGTTGAAAATGAAGTTTTAGAGGCTTACAGAATTACTTTGGTTATTTTCTTAATTGTAAAAATGAGGGTTTTTCTTCTTAACAAATCTAGCAATTACATATTTAGTAACTGATATCTAATTGGAGCAAACATTGTGGGAAGTAGAAAACAGAGTTGAACCTTCCCTCAGATTTCAGTGTTAAAACGAAATTTAAAATTCTCCCAACATTTGAAGTCCTAACTTGTAAAGATTTCATTTAAAACATTTTCGTGTTAAATAGACTTGTAAAAGAGATTGAATTATTATAGTCCATTTTTTTTTTAGTTCTCTTTTCCAGACAAGAGAGAAGAGACCAAAAAAAAATTTTTTTTGGATGCTTTCCAAGAGCTCTATGTGTTTGCTTGAGAAGTTACAATCACTTGATTCAAGTCTGAGTTTTATTGGACAGGCTTGTCTGGTGGGTTAAAATCCCCTCATGCTCTCCCAGATGATTACTGGCTTGTTTTTCTTCTCTTAAAAATATTAAGAATTTATTTTTTATAGCTATACCAGACCTAGTGACATAGGCCACTTTGGGTCTGTATGCTGCTGGCTTAAAGAAAGAATGAAATATGAAAAGACAAAAACAAAGAAGGGCGTAAAAGAAAAGGTAAGGAAAGGAACAAAGCCAAAGGTAAAAGAAAAGGAAAACATGATAATTTCATAGTGGTGAATTAATTTCTAGGTAGTAAGGAGAGAGAAGTTTGTAATGCTAAATGTTCTAAAGGAGGACATCATCATCTTAGAAAATGTTTTTTAAGGTAAGAGAATAGATTTTTTTTTTTATTTCAAAATTGAGTAATTTTTCATGATGTATAAGTAATATTCAAGGCAAGTAAGTCATTTTGGGACCCTAGTAAACAGATTCACCTCGTATTTTGATAAATTTATTTTTCACTGCACACTTCTCAAATACACATATTTGAGAAAAAAGATTGCTGCTTTTTGGTGGTATCTAACCTGGATTCTAGAGGTAATTATCCTAGTTTTTATAGTAATATTAATAGAAGTTATATATTTAAAAATAAATTGTTAAATTGAAAAAGTGAAAGTTATCAAAAATGTCAAGTTATATTTTTTTCTGAGAGATAATTTTCTCCAGTTAAAATAATAACTTTTAGATTTTGTACATTTAAAATATATAATTCTTAGGGTTATATATATTTTCAAAATTAGTTTGTGTTTATTGAAAAATAAAAATTTTAAATTATCTTGAAAATATTTTAACTATGATAGGAAAACGTTAAAATCTTCTTATTGTTTCAGATGTTTTATAAATTAAATTCTGTTGAAGAATATTAAATAAGTTTTTTTTTTTGCTAATCCTTTTGCATTACAGTGCATAGTTAAAATTCATTAGGTATAACTTCTCCCTAATGATAGTTACTTGTCCCAACCAAATTACAAATGCTTTAATTCAAGAAATAAGATTGAATTATTGTCTAATTTTTGGTGTGCTGTAGTTGTAATGCCACACTGATATTTTCACATCCAGAAAAATTTCAGAGATGGTACATAATTAATGCTGTTTTAGTGGGAATGACTTGGTATTTTGCTTTTTTCAATGTTAATTTGCCCATTCTGCACTGGAATGATCAGTTTCAAGAACTAGATTTCTTCTATAATTTTAACACTATTACACAGAAGATAGACAAGTTTTAGTGAAATGACTTATTTAAAATATTTTTGTTGTCGTTGCCTGTTTGCGTAGAATAAAACCATTAGAAGGCAGTGCCGTGTGTCCCCACCTTGTGTCTTTCAGGGGAGTAGACAAAGCAGAATGCTCCATGTGTGAACTCAGTCATAGTCAGTCATGGTTGGGTTTGGCCTTGATTTGGGATGTGTTATGACTTTTTTAAAATCAGTATTTCTTTTTCACTATGATTTTAAAACTGTAAAGTTAACAGAGCTTTTAAAATATTAATTGCAGTTAATATAATATAATGGAGGCTAGGCAGTTGTTTTCATAAACATCACTTGTTTGACTCATAATTTTTGATAACAGGGATGGAAATATTAAACATTTCACTATCTGAGAGCACCATATTATGCCATTATATGCTGTTAATTCTAGGTACTCAAATTATGGCTCTTAATCCTGTAAAATTAGGCTAGTTTTCTGTTTCCTATTTATGATTGCACAGAGTGCCAGAAATGCTTAATGAAATACAATTTTGATGAGAGAGAATCAAAATATATCCCATATTTGAAATTATATACGAATAGTAAAAGATATTAATTACTATTAGCCTTTAAAACTAGTTTTCACTTCCTGCCTCAAAATTTCAGAAATTTTATGTATATTGATTATTGAGGAACTTTTTTTTTCTGTAATCATGTTTTTTAACACTATTGGATTATTTGGGATTTATTTGGAAATCAAAATAGAGATAATTATAAATATATTAACATATAGCACAGTGTAAAGTATGTAATAGGAGGTCAGTAAGTACTATTTGATTGATATCTGTGTATCTTACTGATTGTTTTGCTAAAGACGCAGCAAGGGTGAAAAACAAATGCATAAGGCACTAAGTTACTGGGTGTGTTATTGTTCTATTGAGTACAGTATGCTGGGTATAGCTCGTTACTAGTTTGTTGATATGCTGGCTGTCGATGATTAAGAATACAAGGCATTTTTGTTGTGCACATGGGTTTTTCTCCTTTTATATTAGGAAACATAATGTTGATTTGTTTGGAAGGAAAAATGTTTATAGTTTTTTTAGCTATCAGTGTATTTTACATTATATACAGGCAGTGGAATATTTTTGTGATCTGTTTCATAAAAGTCATTTTGGGCCAGAACTGTATATAATTTTATAATTATTTAATTATCTGTAAAGCTTTTATGTTAGCAAATATGAATTCTAATAAAAACAGTAGCCTCATTTGATTATTTATTTGCAGATACGTAGTGAATGATTGATTCATTCTGATTTTAAATCCTTTTGCATTTATATCACTTGAGTTGTAATACTTTTACACTAAAGAATACTGTTCCATATGATTGCAGAAATTCTGTGTAGGTCTTGGGATAGATATTTAATCATATTGTTTTAAGATAATATTTTTAATATGACTATACTTAGAATGCACTTATTGGTATAACTTTTTCATGAATTTGGCATATTAAGATGTTTGAAAATGTTTTTATTGTACTTAGGTAGTTAACCGTTAGCATATTCTATCCTCATTTTTATACCATAACACAGAGTATTTTTAGCAGATTATTAATTTATAGAAAAAATAGTGATAATTAAAAATACTATTTTTAAAAATCTCCAAAAGTTTTTCTATCGATGTATAGTAGTTGTACATATTTTTCAGGTACATGTGATTTTTTGATACCTGCATACAATGTGTAATGATCAAATCAGGGTAATTGGGATATGCATCCCCTCAAACTTTTGTCTTTTCTTTGTGTTGGGACCATTACAAATCTTTTCTAGTTAAGAAAACAAAAAACAACTCGTTAATTTATTGTAACTTTTAAAAAAATGTTCTTTATGTTAGAATTTAAAAAGTTATGACCAAGGTTTTATGTACATGACAATAACAGATGAATATATATGGGTTTGATTTTGGGGGAACTAATTTGTTAACATGTTTTATAAGACCTTATAGAGGAAAACATAATACAGAAGAAAGCTAGGATTTAGCATTGCATCTGTTCTCCTTAATTTAGTACCTATTGGGATTTGATAATGGTATAACTCAGAACTAGAAATTGAGACCATTATGTATAATTTTTACATGAATAGACTTTGAAATTATTGTAAATAACTTTAAATGTGATAAATATACAGATTGATAAATACACAGTTAATTGTATAAAAAGGTAGAGAATATTTTATTGGTTCTGTGTTAAAACTTACATTTCATGTAATTAACTGGATGTGTAATAACTGAAGTTTCCAGTTGTTTAATACTTTGATGTGATTTAGTGATTACTGATCTCTAAAAAAATCAACAGTATAATTTCCCATATATACTATTTATTTTAAGGTTTATTTTGATATGCTGCTACCTGATTCATGACTTGCTTATTGTTTTTAGAATATTATTATACTGTTTAAAAATGACTATTTGATAAGGCTAAAACTATATTGAATCTAGTTAGTGCAATAATGAATAGACATCGTTAAACAAAGGAAGTAACTTTTGCTTTCTGAATTTAAAAATGCTCCTCAGTGTTTTGTTTTGATATTTTAATGTTAAGCATTTTAGATTTCATATTTGAAGATAGCTATTATTTATATGATTTACTTTTGAGTGCCTGCTGTGTTAAGGTTCTGTACAATGTTGGCTAGCACCTGTGTTTTAAAAGAGGATTTTATTAATCATAAATTAAATTTCTTTTAGGTTTAATATCTAATCTAGAACAGAAGTAATTTATTGTAGGAGTAATTTCATAGGAACTTAGAACTTAAAATTGATATTGCCATATAAAAATGATTTATAGTTCATATTGAATTCTTCCATTGTTGGTCTTTTAAAGATATATTTGTCTAGCAAAGTATTTCAATAATGGTTTGTCACTGTTTTTTTTTCTCCTTTGAAATTTTAGAGGGTCATGCAAGAAAGCATGGATTCTACTAAAAGTCTTAATCTTTCTTAAGGGTAGAGTTTTATTAGATTTCATAATATACAATTGTTCATGTATCATAAGACATACTGTTCAGGATAAATCTGTGTGGGCCTCATTCAAAGAGATTTTATTACCGAAGACCCTTCTTTAATAGATGTCATGAGGTAGCCTCATCATCAAGGTATGTGCATTTGCAGGGCAACATTGTAGTCAGACTCCAATTATGTTTTGTGGCCATTTTGGAATGTCTAAAAATGATAGCTATTTACATAGAGGGCTTATTTTATACATCAAAGATGATGTTGCTTAACATTATCAATTCTGAAGTATTTTATAGACTTATGACATGTTAATTGGTCTTCAAATAGTATGTATTTTAAATGATTGAAAAACAGATTTATATCCTAATTGATTTATTAAATGATGTTGATTAGCAAGCCTAATTTCAATTATTTTGTTTGGGAATTCTTTGTGTTTTTATGAGAGACTATGGTGCTGAAGTTAAATAAGCATATGGTTGATGCTTTGTTGCTTAAAGGATTTCTTTTCACTCTTTTTTTAAGCAAGTTTCGTTTGTTTGGAAGAGAATAAATTATCTTGGTTGTATTATAATTAGAAATAACACAGTGAAAGAAATATATTACCAGGTTTGGTTAAAATTATACAAGCTTGGGGTAATTTTTAGTGTGTTACTTTGTTGACACACAAATATTTTGAAATAATGTAATTATTTACACTTTAATAAATAAGTGTATTGATTGTACTTTTAATACGTTTATCCATAAATTACATATTTTCACCTTGTCATTTAAAAGCACAAAATATTAAATAGTAGAAGAATCTTGATGATGTTACTATTTATTTACATGTTAAATAACTCAGAAAAAGTATAACAGAATATGTTACTAAAGTTGGTTTTCTTTCCATCTTCTCTGGATTTCACAGATCTAATAGATTCTAAAAAGATAAATGAGAATTTCTTTTTTGATTTTTTAAATTACCTTTTTACTTCAGTAATAAAGTGACCAAATTTATGTTATTTCCTGAGTTTTGATTGTCTTTTCTTTATTTTCTGATGAGCTTGTACTTTGTTAAAACTCTGATAATTTATTCTAAAAATGATTAATGTATCATTCTTGATTGATTTTTAGAGGACAGTTCTTATAGTGAAAATAATGATGTATTACCTGGTGTTGTTTAGAATTTAAATAAAATTGTAAATAAAAATGGAAAAAAATTTTAAATTTGAAAATAAGACAATAAATGATCTTTAGTATTACAATAGGCATGAAACTTACTTACTAAATTAATGTTATAATACCTGTCTTGACCTAGTCTGCAGTGTTTTGTGGGACTAAAATAAGACTATAGGTTTTGAAGTACTTTATAAATTATAAAATGTTATATAAACATAGGATAGTAGTATTATAAATCTTGGGACTTATTAATAACTTTCTTGCCTGATTTTAAAATAATGAAATTAAATAAATTCATCATCACTCTTAGAAGTAGTAATTTCAGACACTTTGATTTTTTTTTCTGGTTCCTATTTTTTGGCCTAATTTCTAGGTAGTACAGACTGACTAACTTTTGAACACAGTATTAATCTGAATTAAATTTGTAATATGGAAGAAGAAATATTCAGGCTAAATACAAAATTTAGAGTTAAAGTGAATAATGGCATTTGGAACACAGCATATGACAAACCATATGAATGAAATGTTAAATTATAAATTATTTATCTTATGGTACTTGTTTTCTAAACTCACTTATGGGATAGTCTTAGGAATTTTATGTTTTCACAGAATTACTTTTTTCTTATACATCTAGTCTTTGTATAATTTAAAGACTTTTTGATTATGCCATTTCAATATTGGCCGACAATGTGAAGACCATGATTATTTTTAAGAGTGTATTTCAGTTGCTATATGCCTTTTTTTCTTTTATCACAGTTCAGGAGAAAATATATTCAGAAGAATGTGGAAACATGCATTTAAGGCTCCATGATTACTTATTAAATATTGGTAGTATTGCAATATTTTAAATACGATCTTTGTTGCAGATTTGAGTTTAAATTTTGTTTTATTTTGAAGTAATAGAAAATAGAAATGTTGCAAAAATAGCACAAAGAACTCCTATTTACCTTTTACCCAGATTTAATAATTTTTAACGTTTTGCCACCAAATATAATATCTCCCATCATCTTCGATTTTTATCATGAAAACCTACATTTTTCTTTATGGCAACTAAATATTCGTATTAGTAAGAATTTTATTTTTAGACTTGTTCTGTCAGGTTCTTTCTTTTTGCCATGTAAACCTTATATAGTAAAATAAATAGAATACTGTGTATTAGTTGTTCAAAAATATTTTTTAGATATGCTTTGGGACTACAACGTACAGATATTTACCTCCTTTCGTATATGTGGTACTCCTTGTCACTCAGATTGATGAATGAAACAATAATCCTTATCTTAATAATGGGTTGAAGAATAATAGACAATAGAATCTGATAATATATAAATGTAAATAATTGAAAGAAAAATCTTTAAACCTGATACCAGCCTGTGATAATTCATCTTTTCCACTATCCAACTCTTACTGAAATGTTAATGAGAATAGTTTAATATAGCTACTAAGCGCATATTTTGCAGTTGTTGGCTTGCTGTAAATGAATGACAGAACTAGGTCTGTCTATTTTACTTCTTCCCTCATGTGGCAGAAGGTAGAGTTGAAATTAAATGTCCTTATGTGTCTGCTTTTTGAACACCATCTGGGCTGTTGTTTTCAAATTGAAAAGTCTGCTCCGAGTAGATGTTTATCCAATCCAGGTGTCCAAGTCTGCATGTAAATATAAGTGGTAGATAAGCTTCTTCCAGAGAAGTTGTGATGCTTGGTACTTCTCTGAATAGAATGGATTATCTGTACTTTAATATGGTTGGAAGCATCATTCATCAGGTAGAAAGCTGGATTAGATGAATCTCTACTTTATTGTCTCTTCTTATAATTATATTATTTCTTCGATGGGTAAGCAGTGAAGATGACCCAAAAGCAGAAGTTGGAAGGAGAAATAAAAGCTGCTTGAACATTGGACAGTCAGATTTTTAGTAACTAAGATTTGATTATGTGTGAAATATTTCCCTTTATTTAAAAACATGGTGGTAATTATCAGTTGGAATTTGTAATTGATTAAATTCATTTTATTTCATATAAATGACTTCAATCTAACCTAAAAATAGGAAGTCAGAGTCTCTGTTATTAGCTTATTATATTTTAACTGCTGAAATGACTATGCTGATAACTTAGAAATTACCGGTGTTGGAGTAGTTTAATTAGAGGGTCTGGAAGAAATACATACATTTGTGGAATATATTACGTAGAATAACTGAGTTGGCCCTGTGGACAATAATAGAGTGAGACTCATTTCTTTGTATGTCCTTAAAGTAATGAAAAATTTACGTAGTTGTGTTTTTAAGGGTAGAAATTTTGTTTTTACCTTGTCTTGGAAGTAACATTTAAAATTAGAATAAAAGGGTTTTTTTTCCTTTAGTTTTAAGGTGCTTTTCAAGTGTAACTTAGGTTTACAAAAGTTTTTTACTCATACTTTGGCATTTGGGCAGTGTCATAACATGTGTGGCTGCTTAAATAGAAGATATGTGTGAAATTACTCTCATCCTACTATTGGGGCTGCCTTCCAGCAATGGCTTGGACTGCTACAGTCAAGCAATCTGCTACTCTGGATATGTAAGTTTAGAATAAAGAGATTCATTTTTGTTTTAACAGAGAAAGGAAATTGCTTTCTACGTGGAGATTAGAAGTATAGGTAGTTCATGAAATACAAATGAGCAACGTTCTAAGAGTTGATTTTTTTAAAGTTGTGTTTTTTATAGGAGTTGAGAGAGACTAGGGATGCTTATTCTTCCTAGGAATGTTTTATGTAATGGGTCCCTAATCTATTCTGCAATGGCCTTTTACATAAGCTATGATACTGATGGTATGTATTATGAGACCTTGCCACCTTTTATAAGAATGTTTTTATAGAAAAAAAAAAAGTATGTTTTTCAGTCCTAGAAATGTATCCCAAAGACACATTTCTGTCTTCTGATGGTAACTTCAATGACCTGGACAGAGCATCAAGCCCTATGCTAGCTGAAGCTATAGGAGATGGGGTCAGGGTCTGGAGAACAGGTTCTCTATTATAGTTTGAAAGCCAAAGGGACTAACTAGAACTCTTCCTACGTAAGTACCTAGAACGCATGCAGCATTTCCTGGCACTGGGCCATTATCTCTCTTCTTTCATTGGTTCATTATTAGCCCTTTGTTGTTATGCATTCTCTTTCTAAGAGCTCTTTCTTCTTCAACTAACAAGACAAAAAACAGTGTTAATGTTTTTTTCTTTTTTCCTGTCATCAGAGCAAATCTTTTTTTTAGATTCTCCCTGAGCTTATACAGAATGACAAATGGGGATTTGGAAATGAAATAAAAAGACTCTTAGGGAAGACTCAGTCAAAGGAAAGATACCAGTAGTGGGTCTTTGGGAATTCAGAGACCCAAAATAATTTATTGTACATTTGGAAGAATATCAGACTTTCTTGGAGCATATTAAGAGTAAAGAACATGAAGAGAATTAGTGATAAAAAGTATGTAAGAAGGCCGGGCATGGCAGCTTACATCTGTAATCCCAACACTTTGGGAGGCCAAGGCAGGTGGATCACCTGAGGTCAGGAGTTCGAAACCAGCCAGGCCAACATGGTGAAACCCTGTATCTACTAAAAATGCAAAAATTAGCCGGGCATGGTGGCGGATGCCTGTAATCTCAGCTACTTGGGAGGCTGAGGCGGGAGAATTGCTGGAACCCAGGAGGCAGATGTTGCAGTGAGCCGAGATTGCACCATTGCAGTCCAGCTGGGGTAACAACAGTGAGACTCTATCTCAGGAAAAATAAATAAATAAATAAAATAAAATAAAATTTAAAAAAGTATGTAAGAAAAGGCTGGATAGGTTGGCTTTTTTGTCCTGGGTAACTGAAGGTAGAATGCAGTGATTTCAGTGATGCTTACCTTTTCCCTCATTCCCTTTTCTTCTTCAGCCCCAAATTTTATTTGTGTTGAATTGGTCGTGAATTGTTGTCTATTAGAAGTGAGAATGGCAGTGGCTGTAGTTTTCTGAAGAAGTTTACTGGCATTTTAGTTGATACAAAAATTTTGAAAAAGTCATGATAGTGAAAAACAGCAGTAGTAGGCATTTCTTTGGATAGGTAGGGTAAAAATGGAGACAAGGTCATGTTTCTATTCATAGGAACAAACAGAACCAAGAACCTGAATCTGTGAGGCAGTATTCATTGGTCATCCAATATGTAAGAAAATGTGCATGTATCATATTTTATTATGTTTTCCATTATACACTACTTAAATGAAGTTGTAAAATTGTGTATTACATATACACATAGATTGGACCTAAAGCAGACTGGACTTGCTTATAAAGTTTCTGATGATCTGCCTTTTCTTTATTCCTTGATGTTTTATAACAATGTATCTCAAAAAAAGCATTTTTTTCTTTAGCTGTCTTATTTTAAAGCTATGTTAATGGGTCAGGATGAAGGGTAATTTGTTGTACAGGCTCTTTCATACAGAAAAACGTCCTGTCATTCATAGCAGTGAAGTACCTTTGTGCAAAGATCAACTGTCAGTAATCGCAATATATATGTTAAACAAAATCAGAGGTTGATATGGTATACAATAGAACAAAATATGGCTGGGTGCAATGGCTCACACCTGTAATCCCAGCACTTTGAGAGGCCATGGTGGGAGGATTGCTTGAGACCAGGAGTTCAAGACTAACCAGGGCAATATAGTGAGACCCCGTGTCTACAGAAAATTAAAAAATTAGGTGACTGTGGTGACACATGGCAATAGTCCCAGCTACTCAGGAAGCTGAGGCAGGAGAATTGCTTGAGTCTAGGAGTTTGAAGCTGCAGTAAACTATGATTGCAACCACTGTACTCCAGCCTGGGTGACAGAGTGAGACCCTGTCTCAAAAAATAAATAAATAAAACAAGATTTTACATATACTCAAAAGAGTTAACACCCTAGACTAGATAATTAAAGGTCACTAACTTAAATGTAAAGCTTTTTCTCTTTTTTAAAAAAGCTTTTTCTCTTTCAAAAATGTCTTCTTAAGGAGAATAGATATCAATATAATGCAACCTTTTCTTGGTGACTCACAGCCATCACCGCCAGTAATAGATCCTGTGTTACACACATTGATACACTAGGGAAAAGTGAGAGGTATAGGGGTACTTGACCTGATGATCTCAGAGTATTACTTTTTGGGTTTCATGATGGATACCCAAAGATAATGTATATCATAAAAAAGAGAGGAAGTTTAAGAACCAATAAATGGGAGGGAATAAGAGAGGCATAATCAATAAAGTAAATTAGTACATTTAATAGTATGGAGTAATTGCTAGTGTCAATATTTAGAGATAACCCTTGGACTTTTCTTAACATGCCACAAGTGATAATTAGTGAAGAGAGAGAATATGAAGGTTTAGTTTCTTTTTATATAAGACCTGCAAATTCTACCCAAGTTAAAATATGACTGTGTTCTGTGGACACAATGAAGGAAAATGCTATCCTCTATCTTTTATACTGAACTTGATAGAATACTTGACAAACCAGAGAGTGAAATACACCTTTACTTCAAGGAAGCTAGAAAACATGCTCAAAGATAAATTCTAGTAATAGTTAATATTTGAACCTGACCCTTTTAAAAACACTTTAAATATTTTGTCTAGTTTAATTCTCACACTATCTCTGTAAGGTAGTTACTCCATTTTCCAGATGAGGAAACTTGAAACTCGGGGAGATGACAGTGTGTTTCAGGTACAAGGTTAGAAACCTGGTAGTATGGCATCAAAATTCATATTCTTAACCACTACTATCTGTGTAGCAAATTATTGAATATAATGTTTTAGAGTACAGTGTGCTAAAAAGTTGCTCTTGGAGACCTATATCCTTTAGTAGTTTGTATTAAATGCATAATCACCAGTGTTTCTCATTCACAGCATCATTGATTAAATCTTGATTAGGCCTACTTGAGGCAGTGGGAAGAGTATTTCCCCCCTTATATCTAAAAAGCAGAATTATAATATCAGTAAGTACACATACATTTTTTCAGGAAAATGTATAAAATTTACTGCCAAAGTAAAAAAGATCTCATAAAAATATGCAAATTCATGTATTCTTCCATTTATGTAAACAGGTATGGATAAGATTAAAAATCCAAATGTAACAGCCGTTGGATATTGGGGGTCTACTCAGATTACTAAACCAGTATCCTAGATCAGTATTAATCCAACTCTACTAATGGGTTTTGATATAAATTTATGAGATCCAAACTGGCATTTTTTAAAAAAGAAAAGCTATCAGGATGTATCATACAATAAGGGTAAACATTGTTTTATGGAACTGTTATTTTCAACGGTGGAGAGATAAAATGGATGGATGTTTCTTTGTGTGCAGATTGTTTGAAACAGTTTCAAAGGACTACCTTACAGTGTTCTGATTTTACTCCCTTTTTGCTGAGATTGTTGAGCAGTTGTTTTAGTCTTCTCTTTGTTTTCAGTTCAAACTGAGCAAGCCCAAAACTCAATTGGACTGAACTTGTAGTCTTAGCTATCCTCTTCTGTCACTATATTCTTCTTCTGTGTTCCCATTCTTGGTTAAAGCCTTTCAGTGATTTTTTCCTCTTATACAGGATGGAGATGCCACACTGCTTAGCATAGTTGACAGTGCCTCTCTTGGCCTCACTTCTGCTATGCAATTCTCACTTTTTTTCCCCCCTTCAACTTTTCAGTTCCAGGGTACATGTGCAGGATGTGCAGGTTTGTTACATAGGTAAACCTGTGTCATGGTGGTTTGCTGCACAGATCATCTCGTCACCTAGTTATTAAGTCCAGCATCCATTAGCTATCTTCCCTGATGCTTTCCCTACCACCCACCTCCAATGGGCCCCAGTGTGTGTTGGTCCCCTCCACGTGTCTATGTGTTTTCATCATTCAGCTCCCAGTTATATGTGAGAACATGTGGTAGTAAATCTGACTTCTATGTCCTTACTAACTCACTCTGTGTTAGCCAAATCCATATGTGGTTTTCTGAACATGCCATATACACTCACTTCTTCCTGCTCACAAGTTCTCTTTCCCCTCTTTTCTATTAGGGTCAGACTTGATTTATGACAGCTTTATGAGGTAGGTCTTATATCCTCATTTTTTATATGGAGATATAAAAACTCAAAAAGTTTACCTTTCCTTGAATTCTTCTTTTAAGAATTAGAAATTGAGAAACGTAATCAGTTTCTAATACCAAAGTTTTATTGTATAATACAGTAGACTATTGGTCCCTTATGGAAAAGTTTTATTCTTATTTTATTATAGAGAAGGACAAAGAAGAGATCTCCCTTCCCGCAGGGAGGGAAATAGTTTTTAGTTTTTAATCCAGTATGTACAAGACTGAGATATGAGGTAACAGAAAAGGAAGATTGATTGATTATGAGAGTTAGAAATACCACATGAGGGAGAGAGAGAAAGAGGTTTCTTGGTGCCTAGGCCTATTCTTTCTTGTATTGACAATTGTAAGAGATTCTCTTTTTCTGAATTTCATTTCAGTTTATTTTTGTTCTTGGCAATCTAAGGGGCTCGCAGATAGGTGTATTTATTTTTAAATACCAAATTAAAGCAGATAAGTATATTTTTTTGACTAATGTTAGTTTCATTTAAGTAGGGGAGATCTTCACTGAAAGTGATTATATCATTCAAGTTTATTCAGGAATTTTGGAATTCAGGAAATTTTTCATGATAATTATAAATGATAATTACGTTATTTGGTTAACTCATAAATGTTGAATAAACCTGTTGGGTTGAATTACTGAATGTTAAAATGAAGTAATATTGGCATATGACTTCTGAAGCATATCAATAATTCAAATTAAGTTTAAAATAATTTTTCTAGAATGCTGTTACTTGAAGAAAAGCAGATTTAAAGAAGTGTAACGTACTGGAGACATATTTTCATAGAAATTTTGGCTGTTGCAAATTTATTTAAAACAACTATCAAAGTGTTTAATACCCATCATAGGTTATTTGTTTTGAATTTAAAAGTGTAATAAAATTAAAATGGATAGAGACACATGTCTTTGGGCTGTGAAAGGTCAATTAGTAGGAAGGAACATGGTATAAGATTATCCCACTCTCAATAGAAAGCTGTATTTGATTTCCACTAGTTCACTGATTCTAAGACTCTGGTCTGTGGACCCATTATACTCTTAAAAGTTATTTGAGATGCCAAAGAGATTTTATTACGTTGTTATATCTATTGAATTTTTTTTCACTTGAAATTCAAAATGAGAAAGTTTGAATATACAGGCATACATTCTATTAGTCATCAGAGTGATGATGTTATCTCAGGTCATGTAGTCTCTGAAAAATTCCACTGTTAACTGAGAAAATAAGAGTGGAAAAGGCAAATAATGTGTTAGTATTATGTTATTATTAAAATATTTTTGACCTTGCAGATACCTGTACAGACCCCAGGTAAGAATCCCTGGACGAAACTCTGAAAATTTTGCTTGTAGTTAAAATACTTTCACTTTAAAACTCTTTGTTTTAAATGGGAGAAGCCTCTAGTTGAAGTAAAAATAAAGTCTTCAGAATACATATGTTGTATATGGTCGTTCAGCAAACTCATCCTTTTTAAATTCAGAATTATTTCCACAGTGAAAGAAAGCAGTTTGACTTGTCTTTATTTGCATGTAGTCTTAAATTGGAAGACCAACATATGAAAAAGGGGAATGAGTATGTTGAGAGTGTGTGTGTGTGTATGTGTCTGTGTGTGTGTGTGTGTGTATGCCCACGTGTTTTGGAGGAAATGATCTGGTCAAGGGGAATTGAACTGAGACTAGACATTTGTTCCGGTGGCTCATTAAGTTAACATTTGTGATGGTAATATATGCATTTTGCAGCCTGGTTTTAGTCATACATTGTGGTTTACTATACGACTGTTACTTGTGTCCTATACTCACTAATTAAGAGTTAGTAGAGGGACTATATTTTGAAACATTTTTATATATATACAAGTCTTATGATCTTTTTGAGCTTTAGGAAGAGTATATTAAAACTTAAGCACTTCGTAATGTTTGTTATGAACACAAACTAGATTTAGACCAAGGGCTTAAATGTAATGGTGAAGCTGTATAATTTCATGTCCAGTTTTCTTAAAATGTTAGTGTTTGCAGGTTTATGTGTTAGGTACTCTACTTAGGAAGTGAATGTAAATCGCCTTTCTGTATTGAGTTACATGTTCATTATTTGTGACATTTTTGGCTTAAATGATAAGGCTTTTCTTTTTTATAAATAAAAAAGGATTTTCAACTATGAATTATCACTGATTTGTTTCAACATAGGTTTTTCTTTAGAAAATGAGGCATATCTATATGTAAATTCCATAGATTACATTATTGAAAAACTATTAGTGTATACATAAAGGATAAATGTCAGTGATTGAACAAATATTTTATAATAAAATATTCAAGAAAATATGAAACATTATATTCCTTAAAGTATTATTTAAATATGGTAAAATTAACGGTTGGTTAAGGGTTTGATGAGGAAAATTATCTTAATTACAGTTGTTTGATTAGAAGAAATTTTTCAGGCTTTGTTTGTAGAATTATATTTTGTATCTCTTAATTTTCAAGATTTCTCTCAACCCTAGGCAATGATAGGCTAATTCTCTTTTTTAAAAGGGTTAATTTAAAAGTGACTATTTCCTTAAGCTAAAGACTCATTTAGAGAGGCTTCTAGGTAAAGACTTAACTCTGTAGGATTGGGAAGCAGTATGTATTTCTTTTATTTTGGGATTTTGTTTGAAGCACTCATTCCATAAACTGGAGGTGAACCCTCCCACCCTTTTTTTGGGAAAGAAATTGTTCTTCAGTTACAATATGTTGGTGTATTCATGGAAGTATTATTGACTAGTGATGACTATATTTACTTGGGATAGTCATTACACTATCTTTGTCTTGATTTTAGTGTAAAATTTGTTTATCTTGGATGTATCAGTTTAGTTGCATTGGATGACATATGTATTTTCAGAAAAAGTAGCCTTGACCAATTACTTTATTGATTGGTCCACATTTGTGGCATGTTTTTCAGAAAGACATATGATGGGTTGGCGCACAGAAATGTCATATTGCAATCACGACATGAGAAATGGTTGGATTGCCTGTCCTACTAGGAGGTATTCTTAAAGTTAGTTATCCTGTTATAGTGTATCAATACGTATATCTCCCATTAAGAATGACACCTATCTCGATTTCATTATTATCAGAGTTAAAAATCGTAATAGGCATTTATAGGTATGATAGGCATCTATAAAAGTTATAGAAATTATCATTCTTGGGATTAATGTGCTGAACTTTTTTGCATTCTGAATTTTTGATGGTTGTCCTAAATGGAAAAATCCTGTCTCTTAGTGAATAGTTATTAATACACACCATTTATACCAATGACTGATATACATTTTCCAGGAATGTTAAAATTTTATCACTCACATTCCATCCAAGAATAAGTGTTATTTCTCCAGTATTTGTCTTTTTTCTTGAGATTAGACCTATAGTACTGTAATTTAAAACAAACAACTCCCTTAGAACTTAACCGCAATTCATTTTTGTTGCATTCAACTGTATGGCAATTAGCATAATATTTGATTTTTTTCCTATTAGAAATGTAGCTGCAAGTGCTGTATGAGAAAGATGTAAGAATCTTGCAGCATAGATAAGCTGTTGTAAATGTGTGTAAAAATAAATGTATTCAAATTACTGACCTCAAATCGTTTTGGAATTCAAATGATGCCAACAGTTATCTATGAAAAAATGACCTGCATTGTTTTTAAAGCTTATTTTTATTATGCGTTTTTAAAGCTCTCAAATTCATCTTAGGTTTTTATCACTTAATTCATCTGTATTAATATGTGTCCCCTCTATCTTAAGACTGGGTAATAGAAAACTGAGCACCAAAGTCCACTGAATTAATAAGTGGGAGAAATAATAGAATTCAGAGATCTCTGAGTATTTTTATACATTTTCATATGCTAAGAGACACAAAAATGCAGTAAGAAACCATAATTAAAATGCTATGGTAATCATATCATGAATCAATTTGATTTTACAAAATGAAACCTTAGTAGGTCTGTTCCTTTTTATTGTGTACATGTATATGTATACTATATTTTACTCTCTGTGATCGAATTATAGACTAATTATAGACTTTATGTATATATAGACATATTCTTTAATATTCATTGTGTTTTACTGTGATCTTTAATT
Source organism: Piliocolobus tephrosceles (assembly GCF_002776525.5). Taxonomy (NCBI): domain Eukaryota; kingdom Metazoa; phylum Chordata; class Mammalia; order Primates; family Cercopithecidae; genus Piliocolobus; species Piliocolobus tephrosceles. The sequence continues at coordinate 105,174,030 of NC_045437.1, read as the reverse complement.
CTAAATCATTTTGAGTCATCAGTTTTTTGGAACTAGCAGAACTTTACTCTTACATATATAACACAATTCCATATAGACCTTCATTATATGAATGCAAGGTAATAAAATTATATATCTTTATTTTTTCCTTTTTCTTTGTTACCTTTTTATTTGTGGGTGAATGAAAAAAGCTAAGTGAGTTATTTCATACTAATGAATAATTTTTAGGTCCAGGAGCTGCCCTCCAAGTTTTCTTAAATTGCTGCAATAGTGAAATAAAACTATTTCTTCTGTATATAAAACATGGTTCAACTTTCCAGTAGAAAATCTTCATGTGGAGATAAGTAATATAAAATAGAAGATCTTTTATAGTCATTAGTTTTAAACAGTTATCCAAACAATACCACAGATAATTTGATTCACCCATTTAATTAAAACTATTATATTTCTTTCTGGAAGCATTTGTTCAACAATTCCAAAAATTGAATATGAGAAAAAAATAGTAAATGTTATTTGTTTCTAAATTGGGACACTCTGAACTAAATATAGAAGTAGAAAAAGTTTGAGTGTCTCTGTAAAAAGAATCTTCCATTTTAGATTTTTGACATAGTTGAATATTGAAGGATATATATATATGTTTTTTTCCTTGATGCTGTATTTTTTTAATCAAGTAAATAGAGTTCTTTAGTATCAAAGAGTAAAACTTTTGAAAATTATTTTACTTTTTAAGTTGCTAAAAGTTTTTGAGTCAGAGATATAAATACTAATTCATTTGTTTAAGCAGTGATTATTCTAAAAGGTTAACAAAAATCTCAAGTGAACTGCTGATACATGATCATCTATTTCTGGTTTTGAAAACTTTATAAACTGAAAAATTTAACAAGAATTGTCCGTAAGAATGGACATACTCCTTTTAAACTTGGAGAAATTAATTTTCTGAAACGTTTAAACGTAGGATCTAGATTTGGACATTTAGCTTTATTTACCCATCATTTTAGATGTTCTGGGAAGAAATATCTAATGATTTTTCCATGGCATCTACCCTTTTTTGCAGATTCTCGACTGACATTTTATCGTGTTATTGTGTCCACGCTATTTAGTTCCTCCTGGAGCCTTCCGAATTTCACATGCACTGCTTCAATCAGCTCCTGCAGAGTGGATAACTTACCTAGGGACCCAGGCCTTACTGGACAAGCAGCCAATCATGAACAGGGGCAGGCTGGCCTTTTTTTTTTAATTTTGATTTTTATAATTTTTTGCATTTTGAAGTATAGGTATTCATTACAGCAATTTATTGGAAAGTAAAACGCCAGGGAGCTTTTCTGGAAAAACATGTCTTTATCTAAAATTGAAGGATTATATGGAAATTAGCCCACCTGTTTTCTTTTCTTTCCTTGTTTAATAACTTTTAGATTGTGATTTAAGCACTTTTCTATTTCTGTAAACTAGTGTGTCTGTTTTTTAGTACATGTTTGTGTAATGTAAACTTGCTTGTGTCGCTGTGAAAAAGTAGTTTGAAAATTGTGTATGTACAAAATATACGTTAATGGTATCTTGGGATGGGGAGATGGGTGAGTGAGAACCTCAGGTTTAGTTTGGAAATAGAAGAGAGGGATTTGCCCTGATGAGCTTTAAACTAGGTTCAGATTGTGAATTTATCCTTTATGTATGTCATAAAGGTATAAAGGTCCAACTTTGCCATTTGCTTAAAAGAAAAATGAGCTTGATAGAATCCTGACAGATTTTTAACAATTTTAAATAATTTAAAAAACTGTTATAAATCAGACTGTTTTAAAATAGCAGTAAAAATTTGGGGCTTTTTTTTTTCAGATATGTACTCATGTTAAAATTAGGTGCCCATATTCGCAGTTAGGTAATAGAGGAAAATGTGTTATACTCTCCTAATAAATTAAATGCTGGCACTATATGTGAAACTGAAAATAAATAATATTTAAATCATTGTGCTATACTTTTAATGTAGATATGGAAAAAAGACTCATTTTAGAAACTGCAAGAATAAATGTATTTTAAATGCTGACATGTTAGGTTTTTATTTTTTGTTTTATTTTGAAAATATTTATAAACTAAATTAGGTTTTTGATTAATAGTTAAGAATAGTGAATAAACAAACATGAATTTAAAAATTAAATAAATTGAATTAGGAATTATAAGACTTTGATACTTTTATTTAATATTCTGTATGAGATAGTATATTACTATATCAAAGGATGAACTATGTTTTGTGTTGATCAAGAACTTTGCTATTAAAAAAAGATTTATATTTTCTACAATTACAACATTGTTTCCCATCTCTCAGACTGAATTTTTGTTGATTTCTTCTTAGCACCGTTAGGCAAGTTAGTGGAATTTAATTTTTATAAAGAAAAACTTAGGGCTTTATATGCTTTCAGTAAAATTTAAAGCCTATTGAAGTTGTTTTCTTAAGATTTTAGTTTAAATCTATGATTGGTATTGATCTTCTTTGACTGGTGGAGTAGAAAGAAACAACCTTTTCTATGCACAGATTTTATACAAAAACAATTTTTCTCAGTGCCTTCTGTTCTTTATTTAGATGTTTGGAAGCCAAATTTTATATGTCTTGTTCACATAGTAGTGAGAAGTAGCAAGAAGACTATAACTAAAATAGACAAAAAATTATTGTTGGGACATTGTCTATCATACGGAGCTGTACTTTGTAGAATTTCTCTGGTACTTTATGTTTCTTTCTCCCTAAAAAGAAAAGTAAATTAGTTATGTAATAGTAAATTAAAATTGTATAATATAAGCCCTACTTGGGTATTTGTGGCAATTCAGGAGTAATTGCTTTATCACCATTCTGTTCGGAAGTAATTGCATTGCTTTTGGTGACTGTAGCTTACATTTAGAATTCAGTCAGTTGGGTCATATGCCATTTTTATAAATTGAGAATATAATGCCATAAAATGTGAATTTTTGAAGATATGTGGATTCTGATTTTGCTGAATTTTTTAGGTTTTTTGTTTGTTGTAAAAACTGTATTTCTACCAAAGGAATAGAATGTTAAATGTTTACTCAGCAAGAATTCTAAAGCATGAGTTAAGTTGGGATAAATGACTTAAAATTATTTCTTAATTTGTTGTGAATAAATGTTTTTTGAAGTTTATTTCTGAGTTGTTTAATGTTTTTGTAGTACTGAATGCTAATTTTGAAAACAATGTTTCAGAAACATTTAAAAAACAATTTTAGCAGTCTTCTACAGATGAATGGTCAGTCAGTATCATTCTTAAAATTCTTTTTTGAAGGTATCCAAAATTATTTCCCTCTGCACGGAACAAACAGTTAATGTGATGTTTATGCATTGGGTTTTTGATGTTTGAGTCTTTAAATTGACACGTAGTCTGAAAATTTTATTTTACTAGTAATGCTTTTGGGATATTTATTATTTTTTATATATGGAGGTTGAGCACCATCTATTGGTCAACCTGAAGTATATTAATTTGCGAATTCAGCAAAAATTGTTACTTAATTACATTCCTTACTGAGGTTCTATATATTACATGATTTTGTCACAATAAGATCTTCGTCTAAAGAGTGTACCTCTTATAAAATTCACCAGAATGCCTTTACTGTTGTAGATTATAAAATGAGTCACCTTTACAATTTAAGTTTCTAACTTTCCTATATACTACTGAATTATAAGTTATCCTCTAAAATAGGTGAATGGTCTTAACCCTGTGTTAAGAATATACCCTGTTTATTTATGGAGTTATTCAAGGTGATTATTTGTTTTATGTGGAGATTATCCAATTGAAGCAGAATAGTTAGGTGATTTATATATTGTTACCTATGAATGCTAGGTTTATTATTTCAGAAAATGATGCTAAATTTAATATTTAAGATAATAAAATACTTTTTGTTTTCCTTTAATATCAATTTGAACAAAAAATCTTTATTATCTAATTGAGCAACAATGGAATTAGGTATATTAAAAACAAAAATAGCCATTTTTGTTATTAATATATAATTTTTAGAATTTTGATTTTTATCATATTGAATGTGTTATTTTGTTTGAAATGGATACAGCTGAAGTGTATATTAGTAAATGAAGTTTTAATTTTAGAAGATATTTTAATGATTTAATACAGATATTAATAAAGCTACTAATTTTCTCAGAGCAAAGCAAAAAAAAATAAACGTGAAATGACATTTCATGGTCTCAAAGATATTAAAAATGTGTATTCTTCAAGACTAGATATAGAAGGCAACTCTGGTACTTCTCTCCATTCCTGACATCAAAGTGAGGCTACAGCTGTATCAAAGTCTTAACCCTCATACATTAATAATGCACAGTAAATAAATCAGTGCTTTTGGGTTTTAGGGAGGGTGATTTTTTAAATTTTAGGTTGTACTTTCTAAACATAAATCATTCATTACTTAGTATTAGATGTATTCTTAGCAAGAAAATAGTTATAAATAAGGCCAAAAGAAACAAGTTTAAGAAACTAAATTGGTATTTTATGTTTCATAACAGAAAGTCACTGGTTTTTTATATGAAAATAAAGACTTGTAGTATCCGCAGTATTACACTGTTTCATATCATGAATCATATACTGATTCCCCTTGACTCCTGTTGCTTTTTCCTCATCCACTTAATATCATCACTTCTTCCTAGTATTCTAATCTAGAAACTTGAGACTCAGCCTTGATTCTTCCCTATCTCTTATCTTTCTCCTAAAAATTTAGTGTCTAAGCTTTGGAAATAACTTAATTCTTTCTTTTCTCCTCACAACTCTCCTATTTCAGTCGTACTCATTTCTCTGTTCCAGAGAGCTTGTTGTGTAATGTTGGCTAATTGAATTACTAATGTTATTGTCTCCAATCTCTTTCCTGTTCCACCATATTCTTACTAACACTGAAAGGGTTTTCTGTTGTTGTTGTTTTTTGGTTTTTGGTTTTTTTTTGGTTTTGTTTAATTTTCCTACTAAAACACTTGACTGGTCATTTTAAAGATTCTTTAATGGCTGTTGACTGTGTGCTACACAATCAAATCTAAATTCCTTAGGATGTCACTCACTAGAACTTTATTGTCTTGTTCCAATTGACCTTGTTAGCCTTACTTTTTTCCTTTCTCCTTCCCCTTCCTACCTTTTGGGACCTGAGGCACAGGCCAAATTTGTAAAGTGTTACTTTAAGAATTAATCATGCTGGTTTGAGCTCTACTAGCAATTGGATTGTATTACTGGAAGATCTCTTAATCCTAGAAGGTTTGTTGGTTGTGCGTGTGTTGACAGTTGGTGAACTCTTTGAAAACAGTAACCATGATTTGTTTTATTTGTTTGATCTGTCAATTTCAAGTCTTACGGATAGTGCTTGGCATGCAGGATAATAATAATATCTGTATTATTATTATTTACTGTATAATAATATAGTAAAGAGTATGGACTCTGGAGCAGACTGTCTGGGTTCAATTCTTAGCTCCTCTACTTTGTCTCCTTGAACAATTTACTTAATTCCCTAGCCCTTCTGTAAAATGGGTATTATAACAGTATTTATGTTATAAGATTACTATGAGGATTAAATGTTTTAATATATATGTAATGTGCTTAGAACATTACATGGTATTATGTTCTCTGTATATAGGTGCATATGAGAATTAAATGCGCAATGTTATTTTTAATATATAAAAATATTAAAAATAATTTACTGTATTTCAAAATTTGGAAAAGTACGTGAATTTGTGAGAAAGTTCTTAAAGATTTTTTCTTGTAGTAAAATATCAGAAATTAATGTTAATTGAAAAGCTTTTCTTGACTGAAAAATATTTTGTTTAAAATTTTACTAAGAATCGAATTCTGTAAAGTTTCAGTAAATAATATATCCTTTAGAATTAAAAAAGTGCACTTTTATATAAATATTTTCTGTTGTCGCTGCATTGTGTTAAAGTAATGTCACTCTAAATAACTGTTAACCAAAATGTGTCTTTTTTAGAAATACAAATACTGTTAAGAACAAAAGTAAATTGGCACCTTTTCTGTAAAAGTAGACTTAAATTTAAAAATGAAGACCTAACATAGGTGTTTTTGTTTTAGATATAAGCTGAATATAGTAACATTAGTAGATGACTTTAAAGAACAACTGTGGATATGAAGTAAGTCATTCTGTAACAAGGCTTATTGGAGAAATAGACTTGCTTATGACTAATAATGTCTTAGATATGGATTTTTTTTGTTTTTTTTTTTAACTTGTTTTTATATTCGTTGTCTTGATGAGTTTTCTTATCACTTCTAGCCAAGTTCAGAGTAAAGATTTACCTTTATGCAATTTGCTTTTAGTGGTTTTTGGAGGAATAATATGGATGGATACAAATGTCAAGAGAAAAGAGAGAGAGTTAAGTTTGATTTCTTCAGCTTGAGATTTTTATTCATCGTTTGGCATTGTAAGATGAAGGATAAAAGCTTCTGTTGGGATATAAACTTCTGAACCTAGACAGTTCTCCTCAAAAATTCATAAAAATATTTATAATGAATGAGAATCACTGAGTAATGTTAATGTTAGCTTAGATGATAAAACACTAAGTATTTTTTAGGAGCCTACAGCTATTAGGAATTACAAAAAGTATATACTTCAGACAATAAGGTAAGAAGAGTTCATCCTTTTTTGGGTTAGAGCCTATATTTTGAACACTAGTGTCAGTAAGAATATATATATATAGTATATCTTTTCAAAATACTGTTGATATGTATTATTTTCTTTCTTTGAATGCTTATATTAGAAATAAATATAGATTTGACAATCAGTATTTGTTTAATATCATGTCTGCTTTGAATTTTTTATCTTAATGATTGAAATGCATTACTCCTCCTTTTTTTTTTTTTTTTTTTTTTTTCTGAGACAGAGTCTCGCTTTGTCTCCCAGGCTGGAGTGCTGGAGTGCAGTGGTATGATCTCGTCTCACTGCAACCTCCGCTTCCTGGGTTCAGTGGTTCTTGTGCTTCATCTTCCCAAGTAGCTGGAATTACAGGCGTGTACCACCATGCCCGGCTGATTTTTGTATTTTTAGTAGAGGTAAGGTTTCACCATGTTGACCAGGCTGGTCTTGAATTCCTGACCTCAAGTGATCCGCCCACCTCAGCCTCCCAAAGTACTGGGATTACAGGCATGAACCACCACGCCTGGCCAAAATACATTACTTCTGAGTGAGATACTCGTTATTGATAATGTTCTTAAATAATTTGTGTGATGGTAAAATTTATGACTTAACAGAAAATACCTGTTTGCTTTTTATGGTGTTTCATAATTTGATTATAAAATATACCATGATTTAGCAAGCAAGTCTGGTTTATTTGGAGAAGTTACTTAAACATATCATCTTCATTTTAGACTTATAATTTTGAAGCTGTATTTTTGTTTTGGAAACTGTATATGAGTCCCTAAAAGTTGTGTGGTCTGAATCAGGTAGAGACTTAAAACTTAGGGAAATTATAGAGGAAACAGAAGTATTCCAATATTATTTTCTAGGAATAAAATTATGCATGTCCCCATATTTGAAAATGTCTTTCACTTAATGGAATTCACAATTTTCACACTTTGTTTTAGATGTGAAAGCTTTCAATAGTTTCTTGTGAATAGGCCACTAAAATTAGTGTAAAATATTTCAGTTTTCTTAAATAACGTATTAGTATTACAATATTTCACTTTATAATGAGAAATCTTTATTGTAAGATGTAATGATTCCTAACAAGAAATATTTAAAGTATTAGCAATAACCATATTTTCAGACTAATAAGAAACTAATATAGGTATACTGTTTTTATTCAACAAGTATTTTTACAGTGTCTAATAAATATTGACATTATGCTAAGTCTTGGTATTTCCCAATTAAATATTTAGGAGGAGAAAGATATTAATAGAGAATTAAAATATGATGTTCTGAGTGCTATGTAATAAGGCATGATTGAAAAGAAACTTAGAGCATTGATTAACTTCTTGGGAGTTCAAGGTCATGATACCTCAGCTAGTTTATAAAGATTTGAAGAATATTTCCAGGTGGATAGTTTAGGTTGAGGGAGCAGTATATGTAAAGTTCTGGTGGGCATTTAGAAAGTTCAGGAAGAACAGACTGTGGATCATGAGGCTAACTATAAAAGCTTTTGGGGGGGCCGGGCATGGTGGCTCATGCCTGTAATCCTAGCACTTTGGGAGGCCGACGCAGGCGAATCACCTGAGGTCAGGAGTTTGAAACCAGACTGACTAACATGGAGAAACCCCATCTCTACTAAAAATACAAAATTAGCTGGGTGTGGTGGTGCATGCCTGTAATCCCAGCTACTTGGAAGGGTGAGGCAGGAGAATTGATTGAACCTGGGAGGTGAAGGTTGCGGTGAGCCAAGATCATGCCATCCATTGCACTCCAGCCTGGGCAACAAAAGCGAAACTCCGTCTCCAAAAAAAAAAAAAAAAAAAAAAATACAGAAAAAACCAAAGCTTTTTGGATGCTATGTTAACAATTTTGACTTTTATCCTTTAAGCATTGGGGAGATATTAAATAATTTTGAAAAGAATAGTAACACACATCTATTTACATTTTTGAATTATTATTCTGATCATTCTGTAGAGGATGGAGATAGAAAGACCAATTAAAGGAATTACTACAATAGTACAGGAAAGAAATTATGACCGCCTGAACTGAGGGCAGTGATAGTGAGAGGAGAGAGGTATTAAGGAAGTAGAGTCAGCCATCAAGTCTTGATTATTAATTGTACATTGGGTTCAGAATGTTTTTTTGCAGTACTCAAGACTGACTGCTGGGTTTCTGACTTGAACTGCTAGGCCTTGACATAGGTATTAATGGAAAGAGGACATAGTTTTGGGAATGGGTGGACTTCAGTAGTAAACATGTCTCATTTGAGATGTCAGAGAACACTTAGTTAGGAATGTCTAAGTATGCAGTTGGATATCTTGAGATCTGGAACTCAAGACATGGCAGTTTGAAAGTTAGCGTACTGGTCCCAAACTCACTTCATTATTTTCATTTTTTTAGTTTGTTAATATTCCTCTAAGAACAGGTAAAATAATGAGAATAAGGATAATTTAGAACTTAGGTTAAAGAACTTTTGGAAAAGTAAATGTCTGTGTAGAGCCTATTTCACACTTAAGGAAACTGCCTGGGATTCATTCCTCCTGCCAGTAATTTCAATTCTCTGCTACCAGCTGTCTTGTAGGATCAGTGAAGTTGTTTTAAGGAAAAGTAGAGCACATGATGCCCTGGCTCTTCTGAATACTTACAAACTTAGAGGATGCCTAACTTTTTAGCATGCCTCCAACTCACCTAGGTGAACTATTTGTAGTTTTTTGTTGCATGTATCATTGTTTCTCTCTGTTGGTGTGAGCAGTTGAGAGTTGACAGAATATAATCAGTAAGGCGGTGACAATAATTGTTTTGATATCATTGCCACTCATATCATTTATTTCACAGTTGCAGAAATGGAACTAGTCCAATATTTAATGCCTCAACATTTTATATGTATTGTATAATATACATGAGTATAGGTTTTGGATGCAGTGTTCTTTCCAGGACAATTTAAATCTGTTCTTCAACTATTTTAAATGGCGTTGCATATGTGGTATGAACTTTTTTGTTTCCACTTCTGCAGTTTTAATATTCTGTATGTCATGGAAATATTTTTGTTAATTTTTAAATTGTGATCTATATAACATGCAGAAAACAGGATTGAACATTAGTGTTAGTTGAATCACCGTATATACTTGAAATTGCTTAATATGCCATCAATTTACAGGATGTAATTCAAACATTATTTGCAATAACAACCCCCAAAATACCAAGGAATAAATCCAACAAAAGATATGTAAGACTTTTATGGAAAAAAATTATACAACTTTGTTGAAAGATGTAGGATCTAAATAAATGGAGATCAGTGTTACGCGTTTGGATGGGAAAACAGGAATTTCTGTTGTATAGTTTCTATTCTGTAATTTCTGTGATTGAATAGAAATTCCCCCAAAATTAATCCATTAAGTTCAATACAATCCTAATCAAAATCCCAACTAGCATTTTCTTTTTACAATATTTGACAATTTGATTTAAAATTGACATGGGGAAGTAAGAGCAAGAAGAGCCAAATAATTTTGAAGAATAGTAAGGGTCATTCATCTTACCAAATACCAAGATTTACCATACAGGAATGGTAAATTAAAATAGTGTGATCATGAGACATGAGGTAAAAAAAACAACTAATGAAACAGTCTGCCTTTTCAGTCCTGCTTCCTAACTCCTCTTTGTGTACAACGACATGCCAGCCAACCTGAGCTGTATGTGCTAACATTCACGCCCAGTACTGTGTGCCTTTACTATTGCCATTCTACAGAATTCTCTTCATCCCTATGGACTCTACTTCACTGAATCTAAGATGTGTTATTAATTTATGTACTACTAAGAAAAAATGTTGCCAATTAAACTGACACACCATCATTGCCAGATACACCCAGATTCAGAGATGTTAAAACATGAAAATGTGTCTTAAGATTTATGGAAGATGGTATTTAAAATGCCAGTGTTTCCACTAAAAATATCCCTTGGTTTCTCTTATCTGAAAGTAGATTCTCTCCCTGTGAATCTGCATAGCACATATTTGTGCATTTTTGTGAGTGTTTTACAGAGTAAAACACTTGCACAAAGACTTTCCTCTGAATTTTTCATTTTAGAAGGTATCTCCTACAATAATTTTAATAGGACCAAGAGTTACCAAATATTGAGCACGTACTGTAAGTAATATGATAGTTGCTTTAAGGATGTTATCGTGGCTGTTAGGCAACCTTCCAAGGCAATTTCTATTCTTCAGATTTTGACATAGGAAACTGGAACTTAGAGTTTAAGAAATTTTCCCCAAAACACAGTTACAGGGTTGGAACCCCAGACTGCCTAACTTCAAAGCCATGTCATGTCATGGCAACATCTGCCTATTTCCTCTCTGCTTCCCTCTCCTGATTACAGTAAGCTCTTTGAGCATAGACACTATGCATTTTGCATCTTTATAGTCCCCATACCTTCTTATACCATCCCTTGAAACCTAATGAATGGTCAATAATCTGTAGAGTGAATAAAAGTAGAGGAGGAGATCAGGGCGCTTCTTCAAACTGATACCTCTTTACATACTGGTCCAATGTTTATTTGTGTGTGAGATCAGCACAAAGGAGGTGTAAGTAATTGAGGGTGAGCTATTCCTTTAACACCAAATATTAGAATAAAGAATAGATGTAACTTCCTAATTAAAGGATCATCTTAACATTTTAGAAAAACATTTTTGAATTAAATTTACGTATTCATTATAGAAAAGATGAAAAGTGGAGAAAAATTAATAATACATTATCAAGCATGTACTATGAACCAGGTACTTTGTGTGTGTTATATCATTTAATTTACAAAACAACATAATCATACTGGTATTGTTATCCCTATTTTGCACATGAGAAAACTGTAGCTAAGAGCTGTCATTCATTTACCCATGATGTCATTACTAGTAAGTAGAGGTGTTCCAGTTTGCTTAACTTCAGAGTTCACACTTCCCTCTTTTTGTTGTTTTCTGTATTTAAACTTGGTATAAATAGGATCAATAGTGAACTTACTGCAGTTTTCATTTTCTGCCCAACATTTTTTGAGATGTCATCAGCATTGCTTCATGTAGTTTTACTTCATTCAAGTAATTAAAAATGTTTCTAAAAGTAGTAAGTGTGCATAGTTTAAAAAGTCTAAAAAGTTATGTTAAAGTAAGCCCCCAGCTTCTCCGGGTTTCCCTAAGGACACTCCTCCAAATAACTGCCGTCTGTGCAAAAGGTCAGGCCACTAAAGGGCAACTTACCCCATAAAATAAATGGGGAAAAGCTGGGCACAGCTTGCCCACTCTGCCACAAGCTTGGCCACTGGAAACAGGATTGCCCTGAAAGCTGAAGGACCCCCAGAACAAAAATTCAACCCCCGGTGGCTTTCATCTAAAGGCGCTCTCCGCTGCAGCTGAAAACAGCGCAGCTTAACGAGTTACCTGTGGAGGTGGGAAACATTTGTTCCACATTCTGTGGGTCTGAAGTGCTAAAGCTCTCCGTGACGGAGAGAAAGTGGAAGAGAGTGCTAGCTCCACACCGTGCAGTAGCTGGGAGGCTCACAAGCCCTCCTGTAAAGCTGAACCCTTGCCCCTCCATTCTTTCTTTTCCTTTTCTCTTTTTCTTTTCAATCCAAAGATCCAGCCTTAAAAGGGAAAGACAATTTGTAACATCCTAATCTTTGATATTATTGTTCTCTTTAAAACTCCAGATGCTTGCACATTATGGCCTGTTTTCATGTACATTTTAAACTTATGAGAAAGTTGCAACAAGAAGAATTCAGAGCTCAAATGGTTAACTTACCTTATAGAGTTAAATAAAGCTTTCTAAAGCTCAAAAAAAAAGTTAAGTTAAAGTGAAGAGTAGATACCTCTCCATTTTTGAGGCTTCTCCACAGAGACAGCTGCTTTCAACTTTTTGTTATTGTATTTCCTCTTTTATTTACACAAATTTCTCACTGCCATTTCCTGACTTTTAAGTTTTAATTATGTAATGCCTTTCTACGATGAAAGAAAATAATTTAGTATTTTTCCTCCTTTCCATCATTTTCTGTTTTTTCCTCTTCCTATCCTTCCAATATATTTATACAACACTATCATTACTATGTGAACATTTGCAACAGAGCTACATAATGTACTATGTTCAGTTTTCCCCCGTTTTTGTAACTTGTGGTTGTTTGCAAGCATACCTCATTTTGTTTTTTGTTTTTGAGATGGAGTCTCGCTCTGTCACCCAGGCTGGAGTGCAGTGGCCCGGATCTCAGTTCACTGTAAACTCGGCCTGCCGGGTTCATGCCATTCTCCTGCTTCAGCCTCCTGAGTAGCTGGGACTACAGGCGCCCACCACCATGTCCAGCTAATTTTTTGTATTTTTAGTAGAGACAGGGTTTCACCATGTTAGCCAGGATGGTCTCGATCTTCTGACCTCGTGATCTGCCTGCCTCGGCCTCCCAAAGTGCTAGGATTACAGGCGTGAGCCATCGCGCCCAGTCGCATACCTCATTTTATTGTGCTTTGTTTTATTGTTCTTCTGAGATATTGTGTGTTTTGCAAATTGAAGATTTGTGGCAACCTTACAAGGGGCAAGTCTGTTGGTCCCATTTTTTCAATAGCATGTGCTAATTTCATGTCTCTGTGTCATATTTTGGTAACTCACAACTTTTTTTTTTCTAAATGTGATCTTAAGCTTATTTTGTTGTTGAACTTTTAGGTTCAGGGGTACATGTGTGGGTTTCTTATATAGGTAAATTGCATGTTGTGGGGGTTAGCTATACAGAATATTTTGCCACCCAAGTAACAAGCATAGCGCCTGATATAAGGTAGTTTTTCGATCCTCACCCTCCTCCTCCCCTCCACCCTCAAGTAGGCCCTGGTGTCTGTTGTTCTCTTCTTAGTGTTCATAGGTACTCAGTGGTTATCTCCCACTTGTGAGAACATGTGGTATTTGGTTTTCTGTTCCTTTGTTAGTTCACTTGGGATAATGGCCTCTAGCTCCATTCATGTTGCTGCAAAGGAGAGGATCTCATTCTTTTTATGACTGTGGTATTCCATGGTGTATATATACCACATTTTCTTTATTTAGTTTACCATCAGTGGGTATTTAGGTTGATTCCATGTCTCTGCTATTGTGAATAGTGCTGTGATGAACTTACATGTCCATTTGTCTGTAGGGTAGGATGACTTATATTTCTTAGGGTATATACCCAATAATGGGATTGCTGGGTTGAATGATAATTCTGCTTTGGGTCCTTTGGGAAATCACCACACTGCTTTTCCCAATGGCTGAACTAATTTACATTCCCACCAGTGGTGTAGAAGCATTCCCCTTTGTCTGCTGCCTCACCAACATGTTATTATTTTTTTTTAAATGACTGGGGTGAGATGATATCTCATTGTGGTTTTTCTTTGCATTTCTCTAATGATTAGTGATGTTGAGCATTTTTCATATACTTATTGGCCATGTATATCTCTTCTTTTGAGAAGTGTCTGTTCATATCCTTTGCCCACTTTTTAATGGGATTGTTTGCTTTTTGCTTGTTGATTTGTTTAAGTTCCTTATAAATTCTAGGTATTGGACCGTTGTCAGATGCATAGTTTACAAATATTTTCTCCCTTTTTGTAGATTGTTTACTCTGTCAGTAGTTTCTTTTGCTGTGTAGAAGCTCTTTAATGAGGTCCTATTTGTCAGTTTTTGTTTTTGTTGCAATTGCTTTTACTTTGTCATGAAATCTTTGCCAGGTCCTGTGTCCAAAATAGTATTTCCTACATTATCTTTCAGTATTTTTATAGTTTTAGGTTTTATATTTAAGTCTTTAATTGATCTTGAGTTGATTTTTATAGATGGTATAAGGAAGGGATGCAGTTTCAATCTTCTGCATGTGGCTAACCAGTTATCCCAGCACCATTTATTGAATAGGGAGTCTTTTTTCCCATTGCTTGTTTTTGTTGACTTTGTTGAAGATTAGTTTGTTGTAGGTGTGTGTCATTATTTCTAGTCTCTCTATGCTGTTCCATTTGTCTATGTGTTTTTTTTTTTCTACTGGAATAATGCTGTTTTGGTTACCATAGCCTCGTAGTATAAAATCAGGGAACGTGGTGTCTCCAGACTTGTTCTTTTTGCTTAGGATTGCTGTGGCTATTCAGGCTCTTTTTTGGTTCCATATCAATTTTAAAATAGTTTTTTTCTAATTCTTTGAATAATGTCATTGGTAGTTTGATAGGAATAGCATTGAACCTGTAAATTGCTTTTGGCAGTATGGCCATTTTAACAATATTGATTCTTCCTAACTATGAGCATGGAATGTTTTTCTGTGTCATCTCTGATTTCCTTGAGCAGTGTTTTGTAATTCTTACTGTAGAGATCCTTCACCTCTCTGGTTAGCTGTATTCTTAGGTATTTTATTCTTTTCTGTGGCGACTGTGAATTGGATTGCATTCTTGATTTGGCTCTCAGCTTGAATGTTGTTTGTATATAGGAATGATACTGATTTTTGTACATTGATTTTGTGTTCTGAAACTTTGCTAAAGTTGTTAGTTCAAGGAGCTTTTGGGCAGATGCTATAGGGTTTTCTAGGTATAGAATCATATAGTCTGCACCAGGGATGGTTTTGACTTCATCTTTTTCTGTTTGGTTGACTTTCATTGCTTGTTCTTGCCTAATTGCTCATCTGCGACGTGCAGTACTATGTTGAATATAAATAGTGAGAGAGGACATCCTATTCTTCTTCTGGTTTTCCAGGAGAATTCTTCCAGCTTTTGCCCATTCAGTATGATGTTGGCTGTGGGTTTGTCATAGATGGCTCTAATTATTTTCTTTTCTTCTTCTTATTATTATACTTTAAGTTCTAGGGTACATGTGCACAATGTGCAGGTTTGTTACATATGCATACTTGTGCCATGTTGGTGTGCTGCACCCATCAACTCATCAGCACCCATCAACTCGTCATTTACATCAGGTATAACTCCCAATGCAATCCCTCCCCCTCACCCCTCCCCACAATAGGCCCCGGTGTGTGATGTTCCCCTTCCCGAGTCCCAGTGATCTCATTGTTCAGTTCCCACCTATGAGTGAGAACATGCGGTGTTTGGTTTTCTGTTCTTGCAATAGTTTGCTGAGAATGATGGTTTCCAGCTACATCCATGTCCCTGCAAAGGGGACAAACTCATCCTTTTTTATGGCTGCATAGTATTCCATGGTGTATATGTGCCACATTTTCTTAATCCAGTCTGTCACTGATGGACATTTGGGTTGATTCCAAGTCTTTGCTATTGTGAATAGTGCCGCAGTGAACATATGTGTGCATGTGTCTTTATAGCAGCATGATTTATAATCCTTTGGGTATATACCCAGTAATGGGATGGCTGGGTCATATGGTACATCTAGTTCTAGATCCTTGAGGAATCGCCATACTGTTTTCCATAATGGTTGAACTAGTTTACAATCCCACCAACAGTGTAAAAGTGTTCCCATTTCTCCACATCCTCTCCAGCACCTGTTGTTTCCTGACATTTGAATGATTGCCATTCTAACTGGTGTGAGATGGTATCTCATTGTGGTTTTGATTTGCATTTCTCTGATGGCCAGGATGACAAGCATTTTTTCATGTGTCTGTTGGCTGTATGAATGTCTTCTTTTGAGAAATGTCTGTTCATATCCTTTGCCCACTTTTTGATGGGGTTGTTTGTTTTTTTCTTGTAAATTTGTTTGAGTTTTTTGTAGGTTCTGGATATTAGCCCTTTGTCAGATGAGTAGATTACAAAAATTTTCTCCCATTGTATAGGTTGCCTGTTCACTCTAATGGTAGTTTCTTTTGCTGTGCAGAAGCTCTTTAGTTTAATCATATCCCATTTGTCAATTTTGGCATTTGTTGCCGTTGCTTTTGTTGTTTTAGACATGAAGTCCTTGCCGGTGCCTATATCCTGAATGGTATTACCTAGGTTTTCTTCTAGGGTGTTTATGGTACTAGGTCTAACATTTAAGTCTCTAATCCATCTCGAATTAATTTTCGTATAAGGAGTAAGGAAAGGATCCAGTTTCAGCTTTCTACTTATGGCTAGCCAATTTTCCCAGCACCATTTATTAAATAGGGAATCCTTTCCTAATTTCTTGTTTTTCTCAGATTTGTCAAAGATCAGATGGCTGTAGATGTGTGGTATTATTTCTGAGGACTCTGTTCTGTTCCATTGGTCTATATCTCTGTTTTGGTACCAGTACCATGCTGTTGTGGTTACTGTAGCCTTGTAGTATAGTTTGAAGTCAGGTAGCGTGATGCCTCCAGCTTTGTTCTTTTGACTTAGGATTGTCTTGGCAATGCAGGCTCTTTTTTGGTTCCATATGAACTTTAAAGCAGTTTTTTCCAATTCTGTGAAGAAACTCATTGGTAGCTTGATGGGGATGGCATTGAATCTATAAAATACCTTGGACAGTATGGCCATTTTCATGATATTGATTCTACCTATCCATGAGCATGGTATGTTCTTCCATTTGTTTGTGTCCTCTTTTATTTCACTGAGCAGTGGTTTGTAGTTCTCCTTGAAGAGGTCCTTTACATCCCTTGTAAGTTGGATTCCTAGGTATTTTATTCTCTTTGAACCAATTGTGAATGGAAGCTCATTCATGATTTGGCTGTTTGTCTGTTACTGGTGTATAAGAATGCTTGTAATTTGTGCACATTAATTTTGTATCCTAAGGCTTTGTTGAAGTTGCTTATCAGCGTAAGGAGATTTTGGGCTGAGACAGTGGGGTTTTCTAGATATACAATCATGTCATCTGCAAACAGGGACAATTTGAGTTCTTCTTTTCCTAACTGAATACCCTTTATTTCTTTCTCTTGCCTGATTGCCCTAGCTAGAACTTCCAACACTATGTTGAATAGGAGTGGTGAGAGAGGGCATCCCTGTCTTGTGCCAGTTTTCAAAGGGAATTTTTCCAGTTTTTGCCCATTCAGTATGATATTAGCTGTGGGTTTGTCATAAATAGCTCTTATTATTTTGAGGTACGTTCCATCAATACCGAATTTGTTGAGCGTTTTTAGCATGAAGGGCTGTTGAATTTTGTCAAAGGCCTTTTCTGCATCTATTGAGATAATCATGTGGTTTTTGTCTTTGGTTCTGTATATATGCTGGATTACGTTTATTGATTTGCATATGTAGAACCAGCCTTGCATCCCAGGGATGAAGCCCACTTGATCATGGTGGATAAGCTTTTTGATGTGCTGCTGGATCCGGTTTGCCAGTATTTTATTGAGGATTTTTGCATCGATGTTCATCAGGGATATTGGTCTAAAATTCTCTTTTTTTGTTGTGTTTCTGTCAGACTTTGGTATCAGGATGATGTTGGCCTCTTAAAATGAGTTTGGGAGGATTCCCTCTTTTTCTATTGATTGGAGTAGTTTCAGAAGGAATGGTACCAGCTTCTCCTTGTGCCTCTGGTAGAATTCAGCTGTGAATCCATCTGACCCTGGACTTTTTTGTTTGGTAGGCTTTTAATTATTGCCTTAATTTCAGAGCCTGCTATTGGTCTATTCAGGGATTCAACCTCTTCCTGGTTTTGTCTTGGGAAAGTGTAAGCGTCCAGGAAATTACCTATTTCTTCTAGATTTTCTATTTTATTTGCTTAGAGGTGTTTATAGTATTCTCTGATGGTAGTTTGTATTTCTGTGGGGTCGGTGGTGATATCCCATTTATCATTTTTTATTGTGTCTATTTGATTCTTCTCTCTTTTCTTCTTTATTCGTCTTGTTAGCGGTCTATCAGTTTTGTTGATCTTTTCAAAACACCAACTCCTGGATTCATTGATTTTTTTGGAGGGTTTTTTGTGTCTCTATCTCCTTCAGTTCTACTCTGATCTTAGTTATTTCTTGCCTTCTGCTAGCTTTTGAATGTGTTTGCTCTTGCTTCTCTAGTTCTTTTAATTGTGGTGTTAGAGTGTCAATTTTAGATCTTTCCAGCTTTCTCTTGTGGGCATTTAGTGCTATAAATTTCCCTCCACACACTGCTTTAAATGTTTCCCAGAGATTCTGGTATGTTATATCTTTGTTCTCATTGGTTTCAAAGAACATTTTTATTTCTGCCTTCATTTCGTTATGTACCCAGTAGTCATTCAGGAACAGGTTGTTAAGTTTCCATGTAGTTGAGTGGTTTTGATTGAGTTTCTTAGTCCTGAGTTCTAGTTTGATTGCACTGTGGTCTGAGAGACAGTTTGTTATAATTTCTGTTCTTGTACATTTGCTGAGGAGTGCTTTACTTCCGATTATGTGGTCAATTTTGGAATAAGTGCGACGTGGTGCTGAGAAGAATGTATATTCTGTTGATTTGGGGTGGAGAGTTCTGTAGATGTCTATTACGTCCACTTGGTGAAGAGTTGAGTTCAATTCCTGGATATCCTTGTTAACTTTCTGTCTCGTTGACCTGTCTAATGTTGACAGTGGGGTGTTGAAGTCTCCCATTATTATTGTATGGGAGTCTAAGTCTCTTTGTAAGTCTCTAAGGACTTGCTTTATGAATCTGGGTGCTCCTGTGTTGGGTGCATATATATTTAGGATAGTTAGCTCTTCCTGTTGGATTGATCCCTTTACCATTATGTAATGGCCTTCTTTGTCTCTTTTGATCTTTGATGGTTTAATGTCTGTTTTATCAGAGACTAGGATTGCAACCCCTGCTTTTTTTTGTTCTCCATTTGCTTGGTAGATCTTCCTCCATCCCTTTATTTTGAGCCTATGTGTGTCTCTGCATGTGAGATGGGTCTCCTGAGTACAGCAGACTGATGGGTCTTGCCTCTTTATCCAATTTGCCAGTCTGTGTTTTTTAATTGCACCATTTAGTCCATTTACATTTAAGGTTAATATTGTTATGTGTGAACTTGATCCTGTCATTATGATATTAACTGGTTATTTTGCTTGTTCGTTGATGCAGTTTCTTCCTAGCATTGATGGTCTTTACAATTTTGGCATGTTTTTGCAATGGCTGGTACCAGTTGTTCCTTTCCATGTTTAGTGCTTCCTTCAGGGTCTCTTGTAGGGCAGGCTGGGGGTGGCAAAATCTCTCAGCATTTGCTTGTCTGTAAAGGATTTTATTTATCCTTCACTTATGAAACTTAGTTTGGCTGGATATGAAATTCTGGGTTGAAAATTCTTTAAGAATGTTGAATATTGGCCCCCACTCTCTTTTGCCTTGTAGAGTTTCTGCCGAGAGATCTACTGTTAGTCTGATGGGCTTCCCTTTGTGGGTAACCTGACCTTTCTCTCTGGCTGCCCTTAACAGTTTTTCCTTCATTTCAACTTTGGTGAATCTGGCAATTATGTGTCTTGGAGTTGCTCTTGTCACGGAGTATCTTTGTGGCATTCTCTGTATTTCCTGAATTTGAATGTTGGCCTGCCTTACTAGGTTGGGGAAGTTCTCCTGGATGATTTCTGAAGAGTGTTTTCCCACTTGGTTCCATTTTCCCCCTCATTTTCAGGCACCCCAGTCAGACATAGATTTGGTCTTTTCACCTAATCCCATACTTCTTGCATACTTTGTTCATTTCTTTTTTCTCTTTTTTCTTTAGACTTCTCGCTTCATTTCATTCATTTGATCCTCAATCGCTGATACTCTTTCTTCCAGTTGATCAAGTCAGTTACTGAAGCTTGTGCATTTGTCACATATTTCTCATGTCATGGTTTGTATCTCTGTCAGTTCGTTTATGGCCTTCTCTGCATTGATTATTCTAGTTATCCATTCTTCCATTCTTTTTTCAAGATTTTTAGTTTCTTTGCGCTGGGTACGTAATTCCTCCTTTAGCTCTGAGAAGTTTGATGGACTGAAGCCTTCTTCTCTCAACTCGTCAAGTCATTCTCTGTCCAGCTTTGATCCGTTGCTGGTGATGAGCTGCGTTCCTTTGGAGGGGGAGATGCACTCTTATTTTTTGAATTTCCAGCTTTTCTTCCCTGCTTTTTCCCCATCTTTGTGGTTTTATCTGCCTGTGGTCTTTGATAATGGTGACGTACTGATGGGGTTTTGGTGTGGGTGTCCTTCCTGTTTGTTAGGTTTTCTTCTAACAGTCAGGACCCTCAGCTGTAGGTCTGTTGAGATTGCTTGAGGTCCACTCCAGACCCTGTTTGCCTGGGTATCAACAGCAGAGGCTGCAGAAGATAGAATATCGCTGAACAGCGAGTGTACCTGTCTGATTCTTGCTTTGGAAGCTTCGTCTCAGGGATGTACCCCGCCCTGTGAGGTGTGGGGTGTCGGTCTGCACCTAGTGGGGGATGTCTCCTTGTTAGGCTACTCAGGGGTCAGTGACCCACTTGAGCAGGCAGTCTGTCTGTTCTCAGATCTCAACCTCCGTGTTGGGCGATCCACTGCTCTCTTCAAAGCTGTCAGACAGTGTCGTTTGCATCTGCAGAGGTTTCTGCTGCTTTTTGTTTAGCTGTGCCCTGTCCCCAGAGGTGGAGTCTACAGAGACAAGCAGGCCTCCTTGAGCTGCTGTGGGCTCCACCCAGTTCGAGCTTCCCAGAGGCTTTGTTTACCTACTTAAGCTTCAGCAATGGCGGAGGCCCCTCCCCCAGCCTGGCTGCTGCCTTGCAGTTAGATTGCAGACTGCTGTGCTAGCAATGAGGGAGGCTCCATGGACATGGGACCCTCCTGGCCAGGTGTGGGATATAATCTCCTGGTGTGCCCATTTGCTAAGACTCTTGGTAAAGCGCAGTGTTGGGGTGGGAGTTACCCGATTTTCCTGGTGTTGTGTGTCTCAGTTCCCCTGGCTAGGAAAAGGGATTCCTTTCCCCCTTGCGCTTCCCAGGTGAGGCGATGCCTCGCCCTGCTTCAGCTCTCACTGGTCGGGCTGCAGCAGCTGACCAGCACCAATTGTCTGGCACTCCCTAGTAAGATAAACCCGGTACCTCAGTTGAAAATGCAGAAATCACCCATCGTCTCTGTCGCTCGTGCTGGGAGGTGGAGACTGGAGCTGTTCCTATTCGGCCATCTTGCTTCGCCCACCCCTGTTTTCAAGTATGTTTCTTCAATGTGTAGTTTGTTGAGGGTTTTTAACATGAAGGGATGTTGAATTATATTGAAAGCCTTTTCTACATCTATGGAGATAATCATGTGTTTTTTGTTTTCAGTTTCATTTATAAGGCGAATCACATTTATTGACGTGTATGTTGAATCAATCTTGCATCCGAAGGATAAATGAAGTCTGCTTGATTGTGACAAATTAGCTTTTTGATAAGCTACTCGATATGGTTTACTAGTGTTTTTTTTTGGGCGTTTTTGTATCTACGCTCATCAACGATATTGGCCTGAAATTTTTTTTTTTATTTTGTTGTGTCACAACTTTTTAAACCTTTCCGTTATTATTATATATGTTATGGTTATTGGTGATATTCATGTTTTAGTTGTTTTAGGGTACATGAACTGTGCCCATATAAATTGCTGAGCTTAATTGGTAAATGTTGCGTGTTTTCTGACTGTTCCACTGACTGGCTCTTCCACTGTCTCTCTCCCTCTCCTGGGCCTCTCTATTCCTTGAGACACAACAATAATGAAATTTGGCCAATTATAACCCTAAAGTAGCCTCCAAGTGTTCAGGTAAGAAGAAGAATCACGCATCTCTCACTTTAAATCAAAAGCTAGACATGACTAAGATTAGTGAGGAAAGCATATCAAAAGCTGAGATAGGCTTAAAGCTAGGCTTCCTGTGCTAAACAGCCATGTTGTGAATATATAGGAAAAGTTCTTGAAGGAAATTCAAATTGCTACTCTAGTGAACACATAAATGAGAAAGCTAAACAGCCTTATTGCTGATATGGAGAAAGGTTTAGTGGTCTGGATAGAAGATCACACCAGCTGTGAAGCCAAAGCCTAAGTCAGATCAAGGACCTAACTGTCCTCAATTTTATGAAGATGGAGACAGGTAAGAAAGCTGCAGAAGAAAAGTTTGAAGCTAGCAGAGATGGATTCATGAGGCTCAAGGTCAGAAACTGTCTTTATAACATGAAAGTGCAAGGTGTGAAGCAGCAAATGCTGGTGTAGAAGCTGAAGCAAGTTATCCAGAAGATCTAGCTAAGATCATTGATGAAAGTGGCTACAGTAAACAGTGCATTTTCAATGGAGATGAGGCAGCCTTATATTGGAAGCAGATGACATTTAGGAATTTCACTGATAGAGAGAAGTTAACACCTGGCTTCAGAGGACAGGCTGACTCTCTTGCTAGGGGTTGATGCAGCTGGTGACTTTAAGTTGAAGCCAGTGCTCATTTACCATTTCAAAAATCCTAGGACCCTTAAGAATTATGTGAAATCTATTTTGTCTGTGCTGTATAAATGTAACAACAAATGATACCACATCTGTTTATAGCATGATTAACTGAATATTGTTTACAATATCGTAAAGCCCACTGTTTGTAAGCCCACTTATAGTATGGTTTACTGAATATTGTAAGCCTACTGTTTACAAAGCCCACTGTTTTCAAGCCCACATGATACCACATCTGTTTAAAGCATGGTTTACTGAATATTGTTACCCCACTTTTGAGACCTCCTGCTCAGAAAGAAAAGATTTCTTTCAAAATAATACCACTCATTGACAATGTACGTGGTTACCCAAGATCTCTGATGGCATTTACAAGGACATTAATGTCATTTTTATGCCTGCTGACACATCTATTCTGTAGCCTATGGATTAAGGAGTAATGTAGACTTTCAACTCTTACTATTTAAGAAATGCATTTTGTAAGGCTATAGCTGCCAAAGATAGTGATTCCTCTAATGGAGCTTGGCAAAGTTAATTGAAAACCTTCTGGAAAGGATTCACCATTCTAGATGCCATTAAGAACATTCATCATTCATGGGAGGAGGCCAAAATATAAACATTAACAGAAATTTGGAGGAAGTTGATTCCATCTCTCTTGAATGACTTTGAGGATTCACAACTTCAGTGGAGAAAGTAACTGCAGATGTGGTAGAAATAGCAAGAGAACTAAAATTAGAAGTGAAGTCTGAAGATGTGACTGAATTGCTGCAGTTGCATGATCAAACTTCTTATGGATATGCAAAGAAAGTGGTTTCTTAAGATGGAATCTACTCCTGGTGAAGATGCTGTGATTATTGTTGAAATGACAACAAAGGATTTAGAATATTGTGTAAATTGAGTTCATAAAGCAGTGGCAGGATTTGAGAGGATTTACTCCATAGTAGAAAGAAGTTTTGCTGTAGGTAAAATATGATCAAACAGCATCACATGCTACAGAGAAATCTTTCCTGAAGAGTTCATTGATATATCAAACACCATTGTTGTCTTATTTTAAGAAATTACCACAGCCACCCTAATCTTCAGCCACTACCTAGGACCCTGATGACTCAGTAGCCATCAACAATGAGTCAAAACTTTCTACCAACAAAAAGATTACAACTTACTGAAGGCTCAGATAATGTTTGTGTAAATTTACAGGGTACATTTGCAATTTTGTTACACGGATAGGTTGGAGAATAGTAAAGTCAGGGCTTTAAGGGTATCCATCACCCAAATAACCTACATTATTTGACAGTTTCTCATCATCTTCCCCCCTCCCACTCCCTCACTTTTCCAAGTCTTCCTTATCTGTCATTCCAGCACATTTTTTAGCATACACTTAGGAATACAAATACATGATATTTGTCTTTCTGTGCCTGGCTTGTTTTACTTATGATAATGATCTCTGGTTCCATCCATGTTGCTGCAAAAGACATTTTATTCTTTTTTAATGGCTGAATAGTATTTTGTTATGTGTATATACCACATTTCCTTTATCTGTTGATGGACACTTAGGTTGATTGAATATTTTTTGCTATTGTGAATAATGCAGTAAACATATGAATGCAGATATCTTTTTGATGCAGTGAGCATATGAATGCAGGTATCTTTTTTGATTTCTTTTTCTTTGGGTAGATGCCCAGTAGCAGAATTGCTGGATCAAATGGTAAATCTATCTTTAATTCTTTGTGAAATCTCCATACTGTTTCCCTAGAGGTTGTACTAATTTACATGCCCACCACAGTGTATAAGTGTTCCCTTTTCTCTACATCCTTGCCAACATCTATTATTTTTTGTCTTTTTAATAATAGCTATTTTGCCTGGAGTAAGATGACATTGCATCGTAGTTTTGATTTGCATTTCTCTGATGATTAGTGATGTGGAGTATTGTTTCATATACCTGTTGGCTATTTTTGTCTTCTTATGAAAAATATTTATCCATTTCTTTTACTATCTTTTAAATGGGGTTATTTATAGTCTTTGGTTGTTGGTGAGCTGTTTGAGTTCTTTGTATATTCTGTATATTAGTCCCCTGTTGGATGAATAGTTTGCAAATATTTTCTCCCATTCTGCAGGTTGTTTCTTCACTCTGTTTATTATCTCTTTTGCCACGCAGAACCCTTTTAGTTTAATTAAGTCACATTCATCTATTTTTGTTTTTGTTGCCTCTGCTTTTGAGGTCTTAATCTAAACTCTTTGCCTAGATCAATGTTCAGAAGTGTTGTCCTTAGGTTTTCTTCTAGTAGTTTTATAACTTTCGTTCTTACATTTAAGTCTTTATCCATCTTGAGTGCATTTTTGTATATGGTGAGAGATTGGGGCCCAGTTTTATCCTTCATATGGCAGTCCAGTTTTTCCAGCACTGTTTGTCTTTTCGCCAGTATTTGTTCTTGTCAATTGTGTCAAAGATCAGTTGACTATAAATATATGGCTTTGTTTCTGAGTTCTGTATTCTGTTCCATTGATCTATGTGTCTGTTTTTATACCAGTACCATGCTGTTTTTGTTACTGTAATTTGTTATCAGCTTATGGGATGTGAGCTTTGTTCTTGTATAATAAAATTATAATATAATGTTGAAATCAGCTAATGTGATGACTCTAGCTTTGTTCTTTTTGTTCAAGATTGCTTTGGCTATTTGGGTTCTTTTTTGGTTCCATACAATTTTTAGGATTTTTTTTTTTTTTTTGTAATTGTGTAAAAAATGACATTGGTCATTTGATGGGATTGCATTGAAACTATAGATTGTTTTAGGTAGTGTGAGCCATTTAATGATACTAATTCATTTGATCCGTTATCATGGACTGTTTTCTCATTTTTGTCATCTATGATACATTTTCTTTCATTAGAGTTTTGTGGTTTTCCTTGCAGAGATTTTTCACTTCCTTGGTTAAACATTCCTAGGTTTTTTTTTTTTTTTTTTTTATAGCTATTATAAAAGGGATTGCCAACTCAATTTCTTTTTCAGTTAGATCATCGTTGATATATAGAAGCACTACTGATTTTTGTTTGTTGATTTTGTATCCTGCAACTTCACTTAATTTAGTTATCTGATCTAAGAGTTTTTTAATAGGGTCTTTAAATTTTTTTTTAGATAGGGATAATTTGACTTCTTCTTTTCCAGTTTGGAGCCTTTTACTTATTTCTTTTGCTGGATTGCTCTAGCTAAGACTTTCAGTACTGTGTTAAATAGGAATAGTAAAGTGGGTATCCTTGCTTTGTTCCAGTTATTAGAGGAAATGCTTTAAATATTCATCATTTAGTATTATGTTAGCCATGGTTTTGTCACATACAGCCTTTATTACTTTGAAGTATGTTTCCTCTCTGCCTGTTTTGTTAGGGTTTTTATCATGAAGGGATGCTTAATTTTATCAAATGCTTTTTCTGCATCTAATGAGATGATCATATGGTTTTTTGTCCTTGATCCTGTTTATATGATACATCACATTTATTGATTTGCAAATGTTGAACCATCCTTGCATACCTGATATACAACCCACTTGATCATGGTATATTTTTTGGATATTCAGTTTGATTTGGTTTGCTAGTATGTTGAGGATTTTTGTGTCTGTGTTCAACAAAGGTATTAGTAGTTTCCTTGTTTTGTTGTGTCTTTTATTTTGGTGTCGGGATGATACTGAACTCATAACAATGAGTTTGGGAGAATTCCATCCTCCTCGATTTTTTGAAACATTTTTGGGAGGATTGTAGTTAGTTATTTGTACCTTTGTGATAATTTGGCTGTGAATCCATTTGGTCCTGAGTCTTTCTTTTTTGGGGAGTCTTTTTTTTATTATTATTGCTGACTCAGTCTTTTTATTACTGACTCATTATTGATTTGTTCAGGTTTTCTATTTTTTCCTGATGCAACCTTGGGAGGCTATATGTTTCCAAACATTTATCCATTTCTTCTAGGTTTTCTAGTTTGTGCGTATGTAAGTGTATGATGATCTTTTGTATTTCTGTAGTTATCAGATGTAATTTCTCCTTTTTCTTTTCTGATTTTGTGTTTTCTCTCTTTGAATAGTCTGTGTAGCTATTTATCAGTTTTGTTTGTCTTTTTGAAAAACCAACTTTTTGTTTTGTTGATCCTTTGTATTTTTTAAAGTCTCTGTTAAATTTAGTTCCACTCTGATCTTTGTTATTTTGTTTCTTCTGCTCATTTGGGGTTTAGTTTATTCTTGCTTTTATGGTTTCTGGAGATGTATTGTTATACTGGCAATTTGTACTCTTTCTTCTTTTTTGATGTAGGCTTTTAATGCAATAAACTTCCCTTTTAGTACTACTTTTCCTGTATCCCACAGGTTTTGTTATGTTGTATTTCTGTTTTCATTTATTTCAAAAAATTTTAATTTCCATCTTAATTTCTTCATTGACCCAGTGTTCATTCAGGAGCATGTTGTCTAATTTCCATGAATTTGTAAAATTTCCAGAGTCCCTCTTGGTATTGATTTCCACTTCGGTACTGATTTTCTAGTTTTATTCCACTGCGAGATACTTGATATTATTTTGATTTTTAAAAATGTGTCGAGACTTGTTTTGTGGCTTAACATATGGTCTATCTTGGAGAATGTTCAGTGTGTTGACAAAAAGAATGTATATTCTGTAGTTGGGCAGAATGTTCTGTAAATTCTGTTAGGTCCATTTGGTCTAAAGTCGAGTTTAAGTCCAGTGTTTACCAATTTTTTGTATTGATTATCTGTTTAACACTGTGAGTAGGTGTTGAAGTCCTCCACTATTATTGTATTGCTATCTGTCTCTGTCTTTATGTCTAGTAATATTTGCTTTATGACTCCGGGTGGCCCACTTTGGGAGCATATATATATTTAGAATTGTTACATCCTTGCACTGAATTGATTCCTTTGTTATTTTATCCCCCCTTTCTCTTTTTACTGTTTTTAACTTAATGTCTGTTTTATCTAATATGAGTATAGCTACTACTGCTTGCTTTTGATTTATGTTTGTGTGGAATATCTCTTTTTACCCCTTCATTTTCAGTTCTTTGTGTCTTTATAGGAAAGGTCAGCTTCTTGTGATCATCATATAGTTGGATCATGTTTTCTTTTTAATTCATTCAGCCAATGTATAGCTTTTAATTGGAGCATTTAATCCATTTACATTCAAGGTAAACACTAATATGTGAGGTTTTAGTCCTGTCATATTGTAATTGTTTTCTAAATTCTCTGGTTTTTTTTTTTTCTGTGTTTATTATTGTAGTTTGGTGGTATTCTGTTGTAGTGACATTTCTTTCCCTTTCTCCTTTGTGTGATTACTTTGCCAATGGGTTTTATACTCTCATGTGTTTTTATGATGGTTAATGTTGTCCTTTCGTTTCCAAGTTTAGGACTCCCTTGATCATTTCTTGTAAAGCCAATCTAATAGCAATGACTTCCCTCAATATTTGCTTGTTTGGGAAAGACTTTATTTTGCCTTCTTTTATGAAGATTAATCTTGCTGGCAATGTTTTTAGTTCAGCACATTCAACATTCAACATATCATCTCAGTTTCTTCTGGTCTGTAAGGTTTCTGCTGAGAAGTCAGCTGTTAATCTGATGTAATTTCCTTTATAGGTGAATAGGTGCTTTTTTTTCTTTCTGTTTTCAGAATTTGCTCTTTTTACTTTGACTTTAGATAGCCTGATTATAATGTTCTATAGCAAAGTCGTTTTTGCATTGTATTTACCTGGGGATCTCTGAGCCTCCTGTATCTGGTTGTCTAAATCTCATGCTAAACTTGGGAAGTTTTCAATTATTATTTCATTAAATAGGTTTTCTAAACTTTTTGATCTCTCTTTTTCCTTAGGGATACCAATAATTCATAAATTCAGTTGCTTCATGTTGTCCCAAATGTCTTGAAGGCTTTGCTTGTTCTTTTTTTATTTTTTTCTTTGTTTTTAATTTGACTGGATTATTTCAAAAGAGTTGTCTTCAAATTCTAAAATTCTTTCTTCTGTTTGGACTAGTCTTTTATAAATTTTTTTGAATGTATTTTGTATTTCCTTGAATGTATTTTGAATTCCTTAGTCCAGAATTTGTTTTTTTCCCCCAAAGATATCTACCTCATTGGTAAATTTTTCATTAATATTCTTAATTGTTTTTCTGTGTTCTTTGTATTTGTTTTCAGATTCCTCTTGCATCTTGTTGAGGTTCTTTAAAATAAATACTTAAAATTCTTTATCTGGAGTTTTGAGAATTTCTTTTTGGTTAAGATCTATTGGTAGAGAATTATTGTGCTTCTTTTGGGGTGTCATATTACTTTTTTTTTTCCCGAAGATGTGACTACAGTGTTGGTTGAGTAGGGCCCTTTGGTTTTGTTTCTGGGTGCATGCAGCACTGAAGTCTGTGTATGATTATGAATATTATTATTTTAGCTAAATAGCATTACTGATATCCGTGGTTTCCTCTGTTTATTAGGGTGCTGTTGTTTGTGGAGGCTGTGATGAAGTTGTGCTGGGGTCTGTCTGGGATACTGGATGGCCTGGTCTTCAAGTTGTAGTGGTGATGGTGGTGGACTAAGCATGCCTTTGGTTCCCAGGGCTTTGAACACTGGCAACTGTGTTAGTGATTCCAGGCATGCTGATTCTTGGACCTCTAGGTGTCTTTCTTGAATGTTGGTTGTAATAGCAGTTTACTGGACAGGTGAAGCGGCTCATGAGTCTCTGAGTTGGCTGACATGGCATTGTTGATGGCAGTAACAGTGTTGAGATGCTTTTCTGGGTTCCAAATGCTTTGTGCTTGTGTTGGCAGTGGTTGCAATGTGCAGGCTGGCTTCCAGGCCAGCAGGTGGTGCTTACAGGTAAGAGCCAGAAGCAGCAGGGTGTTTATGCGCAACCTCAGTTTCTCAAGAGGAGTGCTTCAGTGTACCAGGTGGTGGATTGGGTTTGTAAACCTTTAGGACCCTGCATTTCTCACCCTGTCTTGTCAAAGGAGGCTGGGCAAAGCCAGGCACATCTGGGCTGGTCAAGCTTGCACTCAGGCCCCCCAGTGGCGAGTGCTTGCACCAGCTGTGATGGGGAGGTGATGCAGTTCTCAGGCCCCTGGCAGAATACTTGGGTGGGTGGTGGCTGCTGCAGCATTGAGGTCCAGCCACAGGGAGGGTGGGGTCAAATCTAGTGGCCAAGACCTTGCATCCCACTCATACCCCAGTTCTGGTGAGGCTCATTCCCTTGTCCCGGCTGTTGCAGCTGACCTGGCTGTTCTGTCAGACCTGGCAGTTTGTGCCTGGCCTGCAACTCAGTCCTGGGCCATTGGAGCCCCTGCCAAGCTCAAGATCAAGCCTCTGTGGCAACTCTCCTGCCTAAGTCCCAGAGACAGTGCCTGCTTCTAGCACTGGGGGCTGCAGCCCATGTTACACTTTTCTTCTCAGTCCTGCTTGCATGAGTCCACCCCCAACTTGTGCCTCTGTTCTGCATGCAGCAGCCCGAGTTTCCCTAACACCTAGGACTGGCACAGCGGGTTCCTAGGACTGCACACAGCCTTTTAAGAGCTAAAATTGAGAATGGGATCTTACTGTTTCTTAGGTTTCAGAAAGTGTGTGGGACCCAGTCCTTCCCTGAAGTAGTTCCTTTTCACAGTCTTCTAGTCACTCTGTAACTTAGATTTGGGGGTTGGAGGGTCAGAGTGTTCTCTCATGACCTGGATTATATAATTCCCTTGTGGGAAAGTGGACCTTAATAGGACCCTCACTTATCCTCTCCCATACTGGGAATAACTCCCAATTCCTGGCCGGTGCCAGCCAAGCAGGCTGCCTTTTCTGCTTTTCCGTCCTAGTTTACAGTGTTTCCTTTTGCTTTTCTGTTGAACTCCTGTGTTCCCTCTTAGACATGTATTCAAAGTGTGATTGTCTACACATGATTTGGGTTCTTTTAAGCGAATGAGGCATGCTTGAAATGCTTCTAGTCAACTATCTTGAAAGAAAAGTATTTTTAGTTAAGATATATGCATTTTTTAAGACATGGTATTTCACACTTAATAGAATACAGTATAGTGTAAACATATTTTTTATATGCACTGGAAACCAGAAATTCATGTGACTTGCTTTTTTATGATATTCAGTTTATTGTGGTGGTCTGGAACCGAACCTGCAATATCTCTGAGGTATTCCTTTGTTTTTTAGGGGAAGTTAATAACTTTTAAAACCCCATTTGCTTAATTTTCTTTGTACCAATTACTGCTTCTTGTTTCAGACTGAGAGAACTCTAATAAGCTCTTTTCAGAATGACTAAATAAATTAGTGTTTGGCTTTTTGTTTGTTTATTTGTTTTTAGAGACATTCCTCCTGAAACCTTCAGCCCTCCTGCTGAAGTTTTTTTCTGTATTAGATTTCTGTTTTTCTTGGTTCTGTATTTTCCTTTTACTTGTTTTACATCTTCAATTTTAATTTTTTCAGTGGTTTCTTGAGAAGGAATGCATGGAGGTTACATTTTAAACGATAAAAATGAAGATTTAGAGAAGACATAGTTAACTCTTTGTATAGAAGAGGCAATGTCAATTGTAAAGCAGTGTCATGATTCTGTTTTCATTGATAGAATGGCATTTATTTTAAGTAATTTTTGGTTTAAATGGAAACATCTAAATTGTAGTGTTTAAAGACAATTATAATCTACTTCTCACATAAAAATGTCTGAGGTACAATCTAAATATAGACTAAATGAAAATAAAGTCCTCTAATTGCCTGTGGAGAAAAAATTAGCTAGGGTATGCATTGGCTTATGTTTTATGGTTTTTAAGTGGAAGTTTTCTATTTCTGACATTGTAGAGAAGGCTTTTTACATAAATAATCTCCCATACATCATTTCAAAATGTCGAAGAGCTTGAATAATAATTTTTTTCTTGAGTAGTCTGCAAATGACATCTCAGTCATTAACTACTTTAGGATAAAAGCATTTTGCTAATATTGAGCTTCACTCAAAATTCTTAACTTGTTCTCATTGGCATATGCTGTTTATGGTGTTGTATTTAACTTGTTTGTTAGATGTCTTTTTTTCTCCTTAGTAAGAAATTTTACTGCTAGTTAGCTTGTCAGAGATCATTATAAATAGAGGGATAAAAATCCTGGTGGTAGATTGCAGTGTTTTATACTGAGCATTATTGATCCATAAATACTTACAATATATTATTCTAAAGTTGTCATTGCTAGAAAGGACTGAATAAGGATTAAGAAACTATGTTGACAGAAGTCATCACTTTAATGACAGGCAATTTAGTTTACAGTAACTGAAGCAAGGAAAAATGCAATCAATCATCACAGCAAGGAATTTCACAAATGTTTACCAGTCTATAATGAATGTTGTGTAGATCATCAAGGTCATTTGATAGTTTCTCTGAAAGTAATGTTTTCATATTCTAACAAAGCAATTCAAGTATTTAAAATAAACTGCTGTGTCCATTTCTCAAAGTTCTGTAGTACAATGAAGGAGTGAAATATGAAGGATTAAAAAGTTAAGAAACACTAAAATAAATCCAACTAATTAATTAAGCATTTTGTTTCATACTTGAAGTTAGACATGTTATTTTTCCTCCAGTGATAATTTAATATTGGATTACATTTACTTTCTTTCTTCTTATTGTTTTCAACTTTTAATACCATGTTAAAAATTTTATGCTTAATGTCTCTTCCAATTGTTTTCTCCTGATTATGTTAAAGAGTAAATCTATATGCAATGTACAAATTCTCTCCTATCAACATTCCTCATCCACACTGATTCTGGGATAGTAAATGGGTTGGAATTAGGAGATTAGAGCCAGCAAAGAAAGTTAGGGTGCATATTGTTCATTAATCATAGCTGAGGCTGCTTCTGGAATCCAGGCTTGAGCAAGGTCTAGAGTTAGAGTTCAAATTCAGGCTCTGTCCATTGCTTAGTGGATGGTTAGTCAAGAGACTTAAGTCTCTCTTGGTCTGCATTTCCCTATCTGTAAAATTTGAAGAATACCTTGCTCATGTGATGTTGGGAAGATTTATTTCACAACCTTTGTAGGGGTCTATAGTTCTTGACACAGGTAGCACTTCATTGATATTAGTTCCTGTTTACCATCACTCCTGTCTGATATCTAAGATAGTAAAACATTTGATCTATTTAATGGCAATAGAAGTAGAGAGAAGGGAGTCATGGTTACTATTTTACATTCTGTGGAAATATATTCAGGGTAAGTCATAGCATGCTTAGCATAGGCCAGGCCACTTAGAAGGTGACAATTGTGTCATTTTTTCCAATTGCTTTAGTAATTTCACACACACACTGGTTTGACTTCTAAAATTTTGTAAAAAAAAAAAAAAAAAAAAAAAAAACCCTCCAGAACAAAAAGCCTGAACTAACTCTTTGACCAACTTGTTTGTTGGAGTCTTGGGTCATAGGCAGTGCCTTAGTCAACCAGACTCTCATTGTAGTCCTAGGGTGAAAGAAGCATCCTTATACTCTACTTGATAAGTTGCGCATTTGCATTTTATTCAGCCATTATTATAAGTAATATAGGCCATTAAATGAGATTAAATATGTGTGTATAAATTGAATTCTGAGTGAGTTATTTGTAGATGTAGCATTCATGCTGGTAAGGAACTCTGTTTTGGAGGATTACAAAGACTTGGGATTTAATTCTGTCTTGGTCACTTCCTTTTTGTGGACTTGAGTAGTTAACCTCTCTGCTCTTCAATATCCTTATATGTGTAATTAGGATAATAATATTAATAATAGTACTTACACTTGGGGTTCTGTTTTTAAATAAATATTATAACATGTTAAAGTTGTAACATATAAAATCCTTAATGTTATTAACTGTGATTATGTTTTTCATACCATACTCTGCATAGAGTATTTTCATATACATACACATATAAATAATTCATTTTGCTATAGCTGTGTTCATGATGTGACTTTTTACAATTAGGACACTAGTCATATACATAATAGGTTTCTGATGACAATAATATTGGTTCTATCCTAAGTTAAATGAGAAACCCTTTTATTGGGAAAATGCAGGATCATTTGTTATAGAGATTGTAGCTAATGGCCGGGTGTGGTAGCTCATGCCTGTAATCCCAGCACTTTGGGAGACCCAGGCGGATTGATCACTTGAGGCCACGAGTTTGAGATCAGCTTGGCCAACATGGTGAAACCCTGTCTCTACTAAAAATACAAAATTTTTGCCGGAAATGCTGGCACATGCCTGTAGTCCCAGCTACTTGGGAGGCTGAGGCACAAGAAGCGCTTGAACCTGGGAGGTGGAGGCTATAGTGAGCCAATTGTGCCATTGCAGCAACAGAGTGAGACCTTGTCTCAAAAAAAAAAAAAAAAAAAAAATTATAGCTAACATTTGTTGATTGCTTTTTAATTTATTTTTATTTTTTATTTTTATTTTTTGGAGACGGAGTCTTGCTCTGTCGCTCAGGTTGGAGTGCGGCGGTGGTGACGTGAGCTCGGCTCACTGCAAGCTCTGCCTCCTGGGTTCACGCCATTCTCCTGCCTTAGCCTCCCGAGTAGCTGGGACTATAGGCGCCCGCCACTACTAATTTTTTAGTATTATTTAGTAGAGATGGGGTTTCACAGTGTTAGTCAGGATGGTCTCGATCTCCTGACTTCGTGATCCACCGTCTTGGCCTCCCAAAGTGCTGGTATTACAGGCGTGAGCCATTGTGCCTGGCCGTTGGTTGCTTTTTATGTGCCACACGTTATGCCAGTGTATTAGCTCATTTAGTCTTTGTTACCACCCTATAAGGCCCATTTTAGAGCCTTTTGCCCTGGTAATAGCCTCATTTTATAGATGAAGAAACTGAAGCACAGAGAGGTTAATTTGCTGAAGGTCACATAAGAGAGCCAGAAATTCCTGTTTCGGATATCTTTAAAGAATTCTTAAGGCTTCCTCCTTTGTTCTCTCACTAAATACTTGGAAGGTTTTTTTCCAACCGGATGAAAGCAATGAATGAACATTAAGATGTTACAAATAGATACATAGAGAAATCTTGCATTTATATCTGTCTTTCTAAGCATGTTGCTTCAGGTGTTGTTTTATAGTTTATTATCTGTTGGCAGGTATTTCCCAACTCATAAACATGTATTAATCCACCAATATGTTCTCAGGAAGTTGGCCATATTGGTAGTTTTCTTCATGGTAGCTGCCCATCCTTGATAATGTGTGGTTGTAGGACCTTGCTACTTTTTTCTCCAGAGTTTGAGTCTGTGTTGTAATGAATAAAGAGATTGCTTATGGTTTTGCCGGGTGTCAGGAATTCACCAGCTATCTTAACCTGCTTTGTTCTGTGTGTGTATATTCTGGTACCTCCTCCCAGATTACTGAATGGGTAGAGGAAGAACAGGAAAAGCATAAGAGAGCTCAGTGATACTTTTCACAGAGCACATCTTGAATTTGGAGCAACTCTCTTCTTTGTTTCAATTCTTGTCTTAGCAGTGATCCTTCTAGCCAAGCATAGGGCCGGGAACTTAGAATGGGCTTAATAAATGTGTGTGAGTAAATGTAAATGAATATATAAAATGAATGTTCTTTTTAGCTT
This sequence comes from Piliocolobus tephrosceles, assembly GCF_002776525.5. Lineage (NCBI taxonomy): Eukaryota > Metazoa > Chordata > Mammalia > Primates > Cercopithecidae > Piliocolobus > Piliocolobus tephrosceles. The sequence goes on along the minus strand of NC_045437.1, from coordinate 105,138,691 downwards.
GTAGCGTTCTTTTCCTTATCACAATCAAACAGATGTGGGGCTGAGAGTGGGGGAAGGATGAGAAGCTGCCACACATAAATATGATTTGGACATCTGTTGGATTAATAGAGAAGATAGGCCTTCTTTAATAGACTGGAAGAGGAAGGGAGCTCCAGTTTTAGTGGTTTATTTCACTGGAGGAGTTCAGACCATCATGTGTTATGATTTCTACTGTGATTTGATTAGATATAGGTACCTAATTTTCATTAATCATATTCCTTTCTGTTACTATTTCTGTTTTTTTTTGCATTGTCTTTATTTACCAAATCATTTGTCTTCATCATTTCCACTGCTCTCTTGGATGTAATTATTGGGAAAGGAGGTGAATTGCTTGCTTACACAGGGAGGTAGGCAATGTGGAGAGGGAGGGGGGAAAGAAGGAGAGATGAATGTTTACCATGAATAAATGGACTTTTGGGGGAGAATTTCAGCAGTCTTTAGTCTTTATGTTTATGTGGTTTCCCCCCTTCTCATAATAGTAAAAAGGGTACAGAAGAAATAATTTAAAACTGACAACTCTTCAATTATTTCAACATAATAATTTAAAACTGTTAAAATAACTGTCCCCTTCTCATAATAGTAAAAAGGAGAAATAATTTAAAACTGTCAACTGTTCAATTATTTCAACATAATAATTTAAAACTGTTAGCATAACTGTTAACATACTTTAAATAAACATCATTCTGAGAAAGAAAAGTGTCAGTTATCCTCAAAGTTTATAGCTAATGGATGCTCTGTTTCTTTGGTTTTACTAGACAGATTTCCTTGAGAACATGTTTTTTTTTTTTTTTTAAATTAACCTAAGAGTCATGTCCTTTTCATTACAATTGTTGCTAAATATATGATTTATGTATTTTTAAATAAATATATGATGTATAAATTATATTAATTATAAATATAATTGAAATGATTCATATAGTTATAAAAAATATGTGATTTAACTGCATCATAAATATATGATTTAGCTGCATTTCATTTAGATACATGTATGGGGGAAACAGCCTCTCTCAACCTGTGACTGGAATGGATTGTAGGGGAGATCGCCGTCACTTTTTTGTAGGGTATCCACAGACACTGAGCGTTTCTCAGTATTTAAGACTCCTTTTCAATTAAGAGTTTCTATGGTTTTCTTATAATCTAATTTTTTATATGGCAACATACTTGGCATCTGTAATTTTTACCTCTCCTGGGTGCTTTTAGATGATGGAGATCGTTTACTTTTTTAGTGTCTTTTAATGTACATGTTTGGAGTCTTAGTTTCAAAATTGTTGGGAAGACCTTTTAGCTTTGATACTTGGTTTGGCTGCTTTTTTTTGTTTTGTTTTGTTTTCTGGTTCTGCCGTGACCTACCTAATCTCCATTGAGGGGGATATAGCCACACTCCTGTACCTTAAATATTTGTAGCAACAGTAGTAGGGGGAAATGCATTTTAGGGCAGTACCTAGGTTTTATTCAGTGTTTCAAGTAGTAAAGTAACTTGATTAAAAAAGAGAGAAAACAAACCCTCGTCTAAAAGATTTCAGCAAATATTCTTTATTATTGAATAGCTTTTTTGTGGCGGCACTGTCTTAGGTATTATGGATTCCAAGACAAATAATACATAGTTCTCTTCTTTGGAAGACTTTACAGTCTGTCTAGGTGATGTATTGGTGGAAGGAAGGTGGTGGAAGAGGGGCACGGAGGGTGAGGGAGGAGATCTGGTACCCATATTTTAATCTTCTTGGCTTACTTCAGATTTCTCCAGGTCTAGAGAATGAAGATTCTTTTGTGTACCAGTTTTATGATCATGCGGAAAAAGAATAAAAATTGAGGAATTTACAGATTTTTTCATCTGTATCCAATATAACCAAATTTGATGGCATTAGTTATTGTGTATATTCTTCCCACTAAGTTCTTGAAGTTATACCTTTCTTGGGTTATCCTTAGAGATAATGGTAACAGTACTGTTGCTGTGATCATGGATGTCATCTAAAACTAAAGATTGAATGCTTGCATAACAGCGTAAGGAAATAATTAAAGAACTTAAGAGCATGCCACCTCAAAATACACCACTTTCAGTGGCATATTGACTATTTTGAGGTGAAGGCACTTGACAAACAGTAGGTTGAAGAAGATCACTCTTACCTTCCTCCTACTCCTTAAAAGCACAAGGTGGAATTCCTACGTGAAAGAGGTCCTCCCAATACAAAGGAAAGTAACATTCTTATCAAGGATGGGAAATTGAAGCTGAGGGAAATCTGTACAAACAACCTTATGAAACCAACCCTTATCTTCCTAGTCACTTCTCTGCCTACAATAACTATCCTAACTGAAGTCCCTTTTCTTTGTTATATTTTCGTAATTTATTATTCTTTGTCCACCTCATTCTATGAGTATTCAACTCTAATTGAGTCATTGGGTCTTCATTTCTTTATGGAGGCTCCTGTGCCACATAAAATTTGTATTAAATAAATGTGTAAGCTTTTCTCCTGTGGATCTGTCTTACGTCAGTTTAATTCTCAGGACCAGCTTAAAAACCCTAAGATGGTAGTGGTAAAATTCTACCTCCCCTAAAGAATACATTCCAAGATAATTCATATAGTCCATTTTAAAGTCCTTTAGTTAAAAACCTATAAAAGAGGTACGTAATAACTGATATCAACCTCTTTTGAGTAGTATTTATATATCTTTAAAGAAAATGCATTTCTTTCCTTGCTATTTTTTTTTTTCAGTTTGAATTCTAGCTTTTTAGTTTGATACTTAAAAATACGTTCAACATAGTTCTGATTGAACAGTTTATCAGGGAAGGAGTGAGGAATCAGGCATTCTGCAATGACTGAAGTATTGTGTCAAGTGACTGATGTATCTCAGAAGAAAAACAGGAGAATTTATATAACCTAAAGTTCTGGTCCTTTTCTGATAACGCTGAACCAGAGTCATTTCATAGTTACAGATTTGCCTTTAAATCTTATACTTTGAGATTAAATGCTTCGAAAGTAAAAAGAGGAGTGTTAGGTGAAGTAAGTATAAAAGCCACAGCACACATGCATGCATTTTTGCCTGCAGACACACACACACACATGCCCACCTATCTCTTGTTGCCTCTGAGGAATAAAATGAAAATAGAAGTGTTGCTCATGATTTATTCATGAGTCGAATATCCACTTTATGGATCATGTAGATCTTTAATTTCCCTTTATTCTTCCCCTCTCCCCAATTTCTCTCCATGAACTGCCTAATGTTTTCTATTTTTTCTTATTGCTATACTAGAGGATGGGCATGTCCAGGACACACACTTTAAATTATTCAACTTTGTACTTTGTTAGCAATCAACAAAAAACTAAAATTACTTAGAAATTATCTTTTGCACTTTATGTCATCCCTGTTTATCATTATACATAAACAGAGTTGATAAACAATAAAATTTAGAAAATACATTTAAAACAGGCGTGAACATTGATTTTTCATAATGTCTTAGAGACAGATCTCAGCTCAAATGTCACTTCCCCAAGGAGGCCTTCTTTAATCTGTCCCTACCAAATACAGCAGCTCTAGTCATTTTTAACCCCCGTATCTGACTTTATCTGACTTTATAGCACTTATTTATTCATCTGCTGATCCAGCCACCTGGATATTGTCTTTCTTCTGGTTTAGATTGTAAGTGATGTGGTGAGTATTTGATCTTCTTTACTTTAGCATAGTGCCTGCCCCAGAGTAGGCACAAAATATTTGTTTAATAAACCATAGACGAGGGAAGTAATTTGCTTTGTTTTTATAGAAATGGGAAATTAATACTTAATAATGATACCTTTACCAACGTTACACTGCTTATGACTAGTAGGAGTAGGATTAAGTAGCACCTGCATCTTATACTGAATATTTTGAACATTGATGATTTACATAATTAAGAATTTCAAACCACCTAAATTTGTTAATCTCTTATATAAACTAGAAGTTGAGTATTTTGTGGTTATGTGAAATTTCGTATTGTAGTTCTTAAATTTCTAGTTCAGTAGTAAAAATTTGGTCTGTTTTCTAAATGTGTTCTATAGCATGTCTTTGAAATGTTGCCTTTGTTATGTTTGGAGACTTCTGTGCATAGATGTTTCAAAAATGTTACATTTTCTGTACATGTAAATATTTAACTCAGCAGTGTATGGGAAAAACATTTACAATTGCTTGTACAGATTTAGAAACTTTGAAATAACAGTAAGGGTAAACATTTTCCAAACTTAAAATTATTTTCAAGCTAACATTTGCAAGTGTTGTTTAGCAAACTTACAATCCTGCCAGCCCTGAAAAGTAAAATTAGGTGTATGTATTATGCAGAATTTGCTAGAAATAATTGAATAGCTAGATGTAAACACTACTAGATGTTTGATATTTAGATTATATAACAATTTCAAATATACAAAGATTTGATAACAGCATCAGTTTTTCTTAATTTGACTTTTTATTGTTATTTAGGGAAACTGGTTCTTTAATGTCCTAAATAATTTTTAATGATATCCATTATTGGAAAATCCTGAATATATTATACTAACCTCTTCAAAATTTTACTAATATCTAAATGTTAAATACTTTTAATAGTAAAAAGCTGCTTTTTTGAATACTTTTTTGTAGGAACCTTAAATGCAACTTATGCTGTAGAATAAATCTAAAATTATGCTATAGAATAAATCTAAAATCTAAATCTAAACAATTAAAAATTAGTTTTCATTCTAATAGTTCCCCTTATCCATGAGGGATCCCAATGGATATCTGAAACCACAGATAGTGCTAAACCCAACTGCCCTCAATCAAAACACATTTCTGTTGTTTTTCACCTACAAATATAATGCCTTTTCCATCTGATCTAAGCACTTTATTATGCACTGTAGCCACAAATTTTACTGTTTAGAGGTGTGATGGAAAAACTAGCATGAATTTCTTTTTGCTTCTTCACAATTACACAGATAGAAGATTTGTTCTTACCACTGATTTTAGCAACCTCAGTATACTGTCTTTTTTTTTTTCTTAAGTCCAAAACTGCTGCCTTTTTACTTAAAGGAAGCATGTTATGGCTTAATTGTGGCATATGTGAATTGCCAGCATCACATTGGGGATGTTATTAACTAAAAAAAGAGTTACTGGAACATAAGCGCTGCAATACCCTGACAGTTGATTTGATTACTGAGCCAGCCACTGAGTGACTAAGGGTGTGTAGTATCGACAGTTGTGGATATGCTGGACAAAGGAATGATTTATGACCTGGGTGAAATACAGCAGGATGGCACAAGATTTCATCATGATACTTGGTATTCAGAGTGATGTGAAAGTGAAACATTTATGAATTGTTTATTTCTGGAATTTTCTGTTTGATATTTTTGAACTGTGGTTGATCACAAGTAACTGAAACTATGGATAAGGGGGATTACTGTATTCAACTTTAAAGTTACAATTGTAGTTTCTGCTCATAGTTGCTCCTTACTTAAAGTTGTAGTATGAGATTTCAAGCAAATTCTGGCTATTTTTAAAACTTGAAAAAAAAAGTGTATAATTTTAATCTGTGCCCCAACTCTACCACACTTACTCATATATTATAGACATTTTAAAGTTTAGAAATATGGAAGATTTGGAATTCGTTCACCTGAGTAAGAAAAAACTGAAGGGCAGCTAAGTATTTCGATATATGATGAACCATACTGCATTTCTGTAAAAGTTAAACTTAACTGTAATCTTGAACCTTACTATTTAAAGTGTGATCTGAGGATGGGCAGTATACCAGCTAAAACTTTGTTAGAAACGCGGAAACTCAGGTTCTACCCCAGACCCACCAACTGAAACAGGATCTCCTTTTTAACAAGATGTGGTTTGCTTGCACGTTAATTTTTGAGATGCTCTGGTTTAGAATAAACTTCTCAAACAAAAAAGAAAACAGATCCCGAACTTAAGATGATTATATATTGTTTTCCAGAGATTTTAAAGATATTTAATAATAGTGAAAATTCCTTAAGTCTTGGTGAAAGTAAGGCTGTTACTGTGTATGTGAGCCCTAAAAACAATGGTTGGTTTCGTTATCTCTTAATGAATGATATAGAGATTAACAAAATACAGTTGAACATTGGAAATCACAGATGTGACCTTTTTAGTGTATGTTGATTTTATTTATTAAATCATTATGAAGTGGTGCTGGGTTTAATATAGATATAATATTATGGGAATTGTTGAGAACAGTAAGTAGTATTTGCAATTGTGGCTTTTGGTTTCTTGTCATTTGAAAATGTATATGGTTAATTGGGTCAGTTGTCTAGATTTAAGAATTGTATTAATATCTTTAAATGTCAAATTGAAATTTTTTTTCCTGAAGATTAGTGCAGAGGATCCGTGCAGGTAGTTCTATCTGATTAGATAGAATTACTGATAAAGTATTTCAAAAAACAAAGTAACAGCTGCCTCAGGTTAGTCATATAATCAAAGCAGCTAAAAAGGCAATGAAATAATAAGTGTCTATGAAAACGAGAAAACTTTTAAATGTGGATTAATCATTGATTAAAACAAAACTTATAAATTATTCTGTTGTCTCTTTTTAAAGATTTTTGTATTCTTGACAATATTAATTCATATAATAATCTTTTAATGCAGAGGATGGATAACGGATAAAAGAAATAGGGCTTTTGACCTATGAAAATGCAAATAAAAATTTAAAAACTATCACCTGTTACTATAATGATATAATTTAAAAAACATTTTTTCATGTTTGTTGATACTAGATAGCATTAGGAAATGTAAACTAAGGAAGTAGAAAATAATTGACTAGTTTATTCTTTCACTGAAATTAGAAGAATTATAATTGGTACTTTCATACTAAGTTTGTTCAACTGAAGTTACTGTCATGGGTCAATAAAACTGCAAGGCTTAAGAGAGCTGATCTCATCTTTGCACTCGGACCTTTTTCAATAACTGGAGATGTATTCAGAAAAGTTTCTAGAAGAAAATTCTGAATACTTCCTAACTCATTTATTTCAGTGTCAGAAAATTTTAATTTATTTTTAATTGAAATCTCTTTATTTTCATTTTAAGCCTACTTATACCTGTACATTTGAAAAATTGAAATAGTATAAAGAGCTAATATAGAGACAGGGACCATCTTGTTATCCTACTTTATATAAAGATTTACAAAGTTGACTATTTTTATCTCCTCTCTCTTTTTTGGCCAGTTTAAATAATTTAGTTCCTTTATTGGTTCTCTCTTTATCTTTTGACCACTTGGGACAGAGCTCCTGGCTCCTTCAGTGTTTTGGGTCCTCTTAACTTATAGATGCTACACTGGTACAACAGTACCTGTTGTGTTTCTGAATCAGTTGGGACCAAATGATTTCATTGAAAAGAGACGTTTAAAGTAGAGATTTTTTTTTTTTTTGGAGACAGAGTCTCGCTCTGTTACCCAGGCTGAAATACAGTGGCGCAATCTCAGCTCACTGCCACCTCCGCCTCCTGGGTTCAAGCAATTCTCCTGCCTCAGCTTCCCGAGTAGCTGGGACTACAGGTGTGTGCCACCATGCCCAGCTAATTTTTGTATTTTTAGTAGAGATGGAGTTTCACCATGCTGGGCAGGCTAGTCTCAAACTCCTGACCTCATAGTCTACCTGCCTTGGCCTCCCAAAGTGCTGGGATTACAGCCCACTGTGCCTGGCATAAAGTAGAGATTCTTTAAAAGAAACAAATACTTCACATTAAGTATGAAATTTGCTTATCATATTGGGTAGTTTGTTCTAATAAGGATAATTTTCTTTTTCTCCCATCTCATGGCTTTTTGGAGTTAAGTTTCCTGGACACTTTGCAATGCGGGGAATTCTATGGGAACTTTTTCAGGATAATGTGAAAATATATAGATGTGTTTTTTATGTATTAAATAATATTGATTAATCGTTATAATTTTGAAATAATGAACATGAATACTTTTTTAAGATGTCTGCAACAAATGTGGAAACACCTTTGATTTTTATTGCTGACAACTGTGGTTTCTTGACTATATTTATAATAGAAATGCTGAATAGAGGTTAGTGAAAGTAAAAATGTATTAAAGTTTGGGGAAAGTAAATAGAAATATTTCAAATAGAAATTGAATGTAAACATGTAATTATTTTTCCATCTAAATTTATGGACCCATTAGAGTTTATGGACTCCAGGATAAGAACTCTTTATTTGGCAACTTCACTGAATTCCCTTATACTGCAATTTAAAAAATTTTGTTGTTTTTTTCTTAGGTGGATATTTATATCATCTAAAAATCATGATAGTTTTTTTTTTTGCTTTCTATCCAATCGTTACAAATTTTATTTTATTTTCAACTTAATTTTGTCCAAGACCTCTATAACTGTGTTTGAGTCATGTTGATGGTAGTCTCTTTTGTTCTTAATCTTAAAGGAGATGCAGACCCTCCATTAAGTGTAGTGTTCATGCAGGTTTTTGATATACAGGTATTCTTTGCTAAGGTGCTTTGGGCCTGAAATCAGATGGAGAGTTGGTGTAGCAAGATTCTCAATTAATTGGTTATATATGGTTCATGAATTTTGGATAGTAGTGAAAACTGAGACAGTGAGGAAAATTAAAAACTGAAAATATTTGAATTAATTTTGTCACTGAGTTCCACTAGCAGGTTTTCAGCTAAGTTCAGATTGAACAGTATCCTTGTGTAACTTTTACCAACTTAAGGAAGTTCCCTTCACTTTATAATTTAACACTTTCAAAAATTATAAATAGGTAGTAATGGTTATCACATGCTTTTCCTCTATTAAGTGAGCTAATCATAGATACTGTTGAACTAAGTTTACATTCCAGAACACTTCATGACAATTGTATTTTAATAAAGTATTGGATTTATTTAGCTCTTTTTTTGATGGTGGTTTTTGTTGTTGCTTTTTTTCCCCCATGTAATTCCTAAGTGAAGTGGGCCCATATTTTCTTCCTTTATAATGTCTAATTTTGGAATCAAGGTTTCAGTAGCCTCGTATAATGAGCTAGGTAGTTTAACACTCTTCCTATTTGCTATAACTGCTTGCATTAGAAAGTCATTAATGTTTCTTAAAAGTTTATTAATCCCACTTGTAAAAAACCATGTAGACCTTTGGCTTTTTGAGAGGGATGCTTTGAGTACCTTCCAAATTATTTCATAATTTTTGGTATATTCAAGGTCTCTATTTCTTTCGACAGTTTTCATGTATATTTTTTCTGGGAATTTTTTTCATTTTATGTAGATTTCCAAAGTATTAGCCTATGCTTACAGCACTTTAAACATATATATTTATCATTTTGTATTCTCCGTTTTCATTCTGTGTCTGGCTGCTTTGTCCCATTCCCCCATCTCCACATCTCATCCCTATGTTTGATGAATCTTGAGAAGAGTTTATAAATATTTATTAATATGTTTAGTCTTCAGGAAAGTAACCTTTTAAAAATCTTCCCTGTTACATTTTTGTTTGGAATTTTGTTGATTTGTTTACTTTATTATTTCTGTGCTTCTTGTTCTTACTGTTGTTTAACATTTTAGTTCTCAGTTGTGGGTGTTCTTTGTTTTTTCCTTTTTTTTTTTTTTTTTTTTTTTTTTTTTGAGACGGAGCCCCGGTCTGTCGCCAGAGCTGGAGTGCAGTGGCCGGATCTCAGCTCACTGCAAGCTCCGCCTCCCGGATTTACGCCATTCTCCTGCCTCAGCCTCCCGAGTAGCTGGGACTACAGGCGCCCGCCACCTCGCCCAGCTAGATTTTTTTTTTTTTTTTTGGTATTTTTTAGTAGAGACGGGGTTTCACCGTGCTAGCCAGGATGGTGTCGAACTCCTGACCTCGTGATCCGCCCGTCTCGGCCTCCCAAAGTGCTGGGATTACAGGCTTGAGCCACCGCGCCCGGCCCCTTTTTCTTTTTTTTAGTTTGTGTTTACTTTATCTTAGTTTTTAAGACAATAACAGGTAAAATGTTGGGTGACCCTTCTATCCTGTGTATTTGCATCATCTTCCTGATTTTGTTTTTTATTTGAGTACTTTCTCTAGAATGTTTTTAGTTTGGGTCTTTATGGGCAAACCTTCTGTGGCCTTGTATGCCTAAAGCATTTCTATTGTGCGCTCATCTTTGTGTGTTAGTTTGGCTTGATGTAAAATTCTAAAGTCAATATTGCTTTCTTCAATACTTAAAAAATATACTCTTGTACTTATTTTCCAAAGTTTATCTTCTTTCTCTCTGGAAGATTTAGACATTTTATCTTTTTTGTTGTAAAATTTAACCATAATATGTCATGGTACGGGTTTATTTGTCCTATTAATTTTTCTATTCTGAGATCTTTGATCTTTCTTTTTCAGTTCTGTAAAATTCTAATTATCCTTTCAAACTTTTTTTTGTCTGTCAACCTCCCTCTTCTCACCATTTTTTTTCTGAGCCTCCTGTTATCTGGATGTTCACATAACTGCTTCTGTTCCTTGGCTTTTCTTTCATGTTGTTTTATATTCTTTTCTAATCTCTTTTAGGAAGGACCGCAGTGTGATTTTCTAAATCAACAATTTAACCTATAATTGTATTTATCCTACTGTTTATCTCTATTGTATTTTAAAATTATATCTTTTTTTTACTAATACTTAACATTGTTTTTTAATGCTTTCTTATTCATACTTCACATTGCTGATATCTTCCCTTACTGCCTTAGCTATATCATGTTTATTTTGAATTATTGGCACATCTTTCAATAATTCTGCTTCAGCACATAAAACCTCTACACAAGACAATAAGGGGATCCTAGATTTTTCAGTTATGTAAAGTGTGAGACTGTGTGATACTGATACTGATGAAATACTATAGCAAACTCGTGCAGATGACAGCCAGAAGTCCTGGGAGTTGGGCACAGTGCGGAATCTTTCTTGGTCCTGGCTGTAGTTTGGTGCCACCTAGTGGCCATTGCCTCCTCTGCTCCTTGGCTTAAAGTTCCACAATACGGTTTCCTTTTGTGAGCTCCAAGACAGTGGCAGCAATTCCAAGAATCTCTTGGTTAGCTGTCTCTCATTTTGTGGGCCTGATTGGAATGATTGGTCTGGGAGAAATGTAGGGATAAAGGAACCCGTTCTCCTCTTTCCTACTTGTAATATGATGTTGCCTGGCATGGTTTTGCTGTTTCCTCCTTTTCCTGTATCCCTCTTTCCTTATGCCTACCGAAAGGGGAAGCCCATTATGTTATATGTTTAGATAGCTGTATCTCTTTAATAGGTAGATATTTTTGTTAGTTGATTTTTAGATCAGTTCTTATTTCCTGGATATAGCTACCGTGTGTGGTAATGTGAATTGGGAAGGGCAGAAGACCGCTCTGGTTATTGTTAATCTGGCAGAAAAACTATAGGAACCACCCAATCTCTGCTGATCGCCCCTTGCCTCTTCACTACCTATGGTTTTAACCTTCACTTCACAAGAGTCCTTAAGCTGCCCCATATTACTAATCGTTAATGCTGACATTAACAATTAGTCCTCTCCTGTCCAATGGCTATGCTGTGATGAAGGTGTATGCTTTACCTATCTTTATAAGAGAGGCAAGAGTAGCATGGAAAAGTTTTCCAACAACCAATTTCCTCCCAAATTAGGCTGCAGCATCCTGACTTCAACGTACATAGGTTTTATTTTGTTTTGTTATGTTTTATTTTTAAGTTTCTTATAACTATTTATCTCACTAATCTAGTTTCTCCAGTATTGATTTTTGTGGAGGAAGCCAGTAGTGCACAGAGTTTACCATCCTGATAGGAACAATAAAATATATTACCTTATAGATAACTGCACATTTCAACTTAGCCTAAGTGTTAAAAACTGTTAGTGTCAAGTAGGTAAATTTAAAAATAATAATTTATTGCTTGATTTCAGGTATTTAAATTTTTATTTTGCTGGCTATTGAAAAAAATTCCTTATGTGATTCTTTTGCCTTGGGACTTCCTTTTGCTTTTTGTTTTGCTTTATATGTTTTACATCTCATATTATCACATCTTTGACACTGAGAAATTGTCTTGGACTTCTTTAGAAGTTCTCACATTTTTTTCAAGCAACATTTTTACAAAGCCCTTTCACATATATTAGACATATTCATTTCTAACTGTGTCTGTATGGGTGAAACTATAAGGCTAAGAGAGGTTAAATGTGCTAGACCTGATGATACAGCCAGCAGCTGGCAGGCCGGGAATGTAAACAACTTTACTTCCAGGGCTCTCTGTCTGCCTCACTACAGCTACATTGAGGGATACAATTTTTTTTTAAACATCAGACTTCTCTGAATGCTTTGAAAGCAATTCTTAATTTCAGTTTTCATAATAAAATGAATTTCATAGTTTTAGCTTTTTAGAAACCTTTAAGTCAAAGATTTCCACGAAACCATTATATCCCATATTGATAGACATTTTTGATGGACTGTCATATATATATTTTTAACCAACATAGTTTCTTTGTACCTGACTTCCTCTTAAATCAGATCTCTTCAATTCCTGATTCTCATAGCTTGGAAAACAGTATTGTTTGTGCTGTCTTTTCTTCAATTCAAATTACGCTTTGAAAATAGCTGATAGTCGCCAAAGACTTATTGTTCGAGGGAGAAAAAACCTGACACTTTTAATGCACAGAAACTTGTTATTTAAATGGAAATTGTATAATTGCTTTCATTATGATCTATAGACTGCCTTGGAAATATGAGGGCCTTAGATAAAGCATATCACAGCTTTTATTATGTCTAACTTTAGGTATTATTTTTATTATGTTTAGTTTTTCTATTGGTTTCTGAAATCTAATTTGGAATTTCTTTTAAATTCTGTTTGTTACCACTTCAGGAATATATCCTGGATATATTCTTCTGTTGACTAGCTTTCCACCAGCTAGATTGTAGGATCCTAGAGTGTTTTATCAAAGAAAAGATGTTAAAGGCCATTTATCCTGATTTCCTTGATTAATCTGAGAAACGTTAAATGACTTGGCCAATGGGCATCTAGGTAATAAGAGACTGAGCCTCCTTAGAGCCCTGATCTTTATATGCCACTTAATCTTCTTAATGAATGACAAACAGAAATTTTATATTTTTTTCTTTGAACCTATTTTACTTCTAGGAATCTCACATTACTTTTCTTTTCAACAACTGAGTGCTTCTTAGCTACCTATTTTTTTACCCCAACATATGAAAGGGTAGAAAGAAGAAGAAAACTAACCTTGTTCCTTTTAAGTTGATGTTTTATATTTGTCTGCTAAGGCTGCCATAACAAAATACCATAGACTGGGTGGCCTAAACAACAGAAATTAATTTTCTTACAACTCTGGAGGATAAAAAGTCAAAGATCAAGGTCTGGCGGGGTTTAATTTCTGGTGAGGGCACTCTTCTGGCTTTCAGATGACTGCCGTCTTGCTTTGTCATCACATAGCAGAGAGAGCATCTAAAGCCACAGCCCTGTTGGATTATGGCTCCACCACTATGACCTTATTTAATCTTAATTACATTCCAAAGACCCTATGTCCAGATACAGTCTGGAGTTAGGGAGTTAGGGCTTTAACATAAGAATTTTTGAGCAGCACAATCCAGTTTATAGTATGCTCTATGTATCATAACCTTGTAATGTAATTTGCATTCCCCACAGTTGCTGGCATCCCTGCCTCAGCATCCTTAATGTGATCAATCTTTGAGATCAAGGTATGAGTGGTCTGGGGAGATGCAGGTTGATGCAAACATAATTTTTTCTGCTACCTTTAGCAAAGCATACACAACCTTATAGGATTACTCTCAGTTCCTCAGTCCAGGTACCAACAGGTCTTTCTTTCAAAAAATCACAATACATTATATATGTGAGCAATTTAAGATCATTTTGCCCTTTTAAATCTTCATGGAAGACATTATCAGGTCATGATTGAGTCCACATGGGCACATATTTTGGCATCAGAATTCCTAGTTTCTTGGCTCTGCCACTTCAGTATCTGTGAACCTGGATAGGATTTAGTCACTGCCTCTGTTTCTCATCTATAAAGTGGACAAGATTACATCACAGCTACTGACAGTGAGGATTACATGAGATAGCAGCTGATAAATAGAAATTATTCAGTTAATAATAATGATAATTATTATCCTCCTTTGCTACTCTTCCTGAACTTTGGAGCTCAAATGACTCTCGCTCATTTGTTCTCAGTATTTACCCTAAAGATTCCTCCCTTTGTCATTTACGGCCTTGGTAAGATTTAATCAATTCTGTGTTTCATCATGGTGGGTGTATGCTTATAGAATATTTTATCCAAGTCCTTTGTTATTATTAAATTATCCAAGTGAGTAATCAGAAATCAACTTACGATGTTCCCAATAATCCGTATTTTATAGATAAGGAAACTGAGGGTCAAAGAAGTTAATAACTGTTCAGCTAGGGTGAAGCCAGAATTCTCTATTGGATCTGTCTGCGTTTGTTGTGCTGTTTTCATTACGTCACATTGAAACAATTTAATACTTTTAAGTGATAGCTACTCAGTGTTCTAAGTTCTGTAACATCTGAAATATCTGTAACCCATATAAAGCCCAGGTAGTTTGTGATCCAAGCCTAATGGACTCCTATTTAGCCAGAGGCTGGTAACTGAAACACAGTTAAAAACAATTTAAATATTTATATTGCTCCTGAAAATGCTAAAGGGACACCACTTTAAAAATATCCTTTAGTGAAGAATTTTGTATTGAATTCTTGTTACATGCTTAAACAACTAAGTAAGGAAAACACAGAACAGAAAGAAAAAAATACACTTATTTACCTCAGGTAAACAAAAACTTGTGCAGGGAAGAAGGAATAATAGGAGTAATATAATAGGAATAATAGGAATGATGAATATAAAAATATATTTTTGTATAGTCATAACTAAATACTAAATGTGAATCTAAAATTATACAACTACATAGGAAATATCGTGTATATGTTGCATCTGGGTGGAGGAAATATAACTTCATCCTTATTTTCATATTTGAAAAAGTCAAATGCATAAAATTTGAAATCAAGAAGTAGCAATACAAACATTTGGAGATATGGTATTTGGACATATGGAAGTAAATTCCAAAATAATCATGAAAGAACTGAAAATGTTTACCTCTGGGAAGGGGGAAATAGGATAGAGGTGGTGTGGAAAGACAAGTCTGCTATTTTTTAAACAAACCTTTTGGAGTTATTTGATAATTCAAGGCAGGTGCCTATATAATTTTAATAAAATGAAATAAAGAAAAAGTTAACTTTTGCCCAATGATAAATATTTTGACTTTACTTTAGTTGATGTTTTGTTTGAATGTCAAGATAAGCATTGATTTTCTTTAGAAGGCATAGTACTTAATTAATTTGCCTAATATTAATTGAATGTCTGCAGTGTGCTAGGCATAGCAGGGGATGTAAATGTAAATTAGACAGTAATCCTTCCAAGGAAGTTGTGATCTTGTCAGGAGATGAGATATATGCAAATAACCGAAATGGAGGATTGTATGTAATACCTGCCAGGCGAGCAGGCTTTTCTTAGTCTTCTTGACTCTGAGCGTTGCCTCAAGCCTTGGGTTGATAGTACAGCTCATATTTCCAGTGATCTTGGTCTTGCTTATGATTTGCAGAATTGGCTTTTAGACCAAATTCTAGACCTTTATCTCTTTCTAGTCTTGGTAATCTTGGCCCTTGCCTTACGCCTTGCTTTGTGCAGCATTTTCTTTGGTGGATTTCACCTAAGTCGAATCCCAGGTAGAGAAATTCAATTGGCAGGAACAAAACCTTTTCATCGACATTGTATTTTTAGTTCTAATTTTCCTGTTATGTCAGAGCAAATGTTTCTTCGTTTGTCAACAAATGTGTTTTTGAGTACCTGTGATGGGGCAGAGGTGAAACTACTGAAAGGCTATATATAATATTTATATGAAATAGGAATCAGATCACCTCTCAGTTTTTCTTCCTGACCAGTCCTTTGAGTCTGAGTCTCTTTTAGTTGGAAAGGTTAGAACCTAGGAGTATGATTTTACAGATGAGAAAACAAGCCTGGAAAGGAGATAACAAGCCTAGAAAGGCTAAGTGGTTTCTCTCAGGGCAAAACGCTAGGCTATTTTCCAGGTCAACATAGAAGCCAGAATTCAAAGTTTTTGCTAAAATTTGTGCATGCTTTTCATGAGCCTGGCTTTTTGCTAATCATCTTTACATAGATTCTTACTTTATCACTATAATAACTCTGTGTTTTAGGTATTACTTCCTACCTCTCCCCAACAATCAAAGAAAAACTTTGGAATTAATGTGCAGTAATATATATAAATCTCAGTTTTCCTAAGTGATTTCTCTTAGAAAGAGGTCTTAGGAAAAAAAAAAAATATATGTGTTATCTGTTTTGGATAGTGAGACTCCCGTTGTCTGATTTTCAACCAATTTACAGAAATGCAATGTGTGGAAATAAACTAACATGCCCCACATGTTAGAAATGACGTCTGCCTTTGTTGCATGCAGTGAAACTAGATCATGTCATGGATCTGGTCAGTTTTTCCTTGGACACAAGCCCAGAGGACTCCTGAGATTAAGCCTAAATATGAACTCAACAGAATTCATCAAGCCTATTGATGATGAATTAAAAATCAGTTACTACTTTTTTTAAAAAGTGAAAAGAAACCCTGCTATCTGTTCTTCTTTTATGAATTTAGCTTTGAATTGGTCAAAATGTGGGGACCATTGAACAAACATCAAAAACAATGTCAGTTTGTAGATTTATGATTTTATAAAATGCTACAAAGATAGGAACAACGAAATGAAAAAGTGAAAATCTATGTTACAGTATGTGTGTGTATTAAAATATGCTGCATGCTAAGCTTTCAGTGCACAGTAACATACTTCTAGTTTTAGAATAATTATATTCTGCTATGATTATGTTCTATCTTAATGTTTTTCAGGATTTGCAAAAAATGTATTTTAGTATGTCAAAAAATAAACGACAAATTATGTGTGTATGTATGTATGTATGTATGTGTATGTAGGTCTGTGTATGTATACTTTTCCTCCAGATTGATTAATCTCTTTGATGGAGGTAATACTTAACGCTGTTTTCCATCAAGTTGTATGAGCCCTTTGTACACTCACTAAAGCCATACTAAATGATTTTCAGCATCATAGATATGTATTTAAGGCAATAACTTCATTGTGCGGATTGCATAGTGTCATATTACAATAAATTGTGATTGAGTGGCATGTATGTATATAGCCAGTTTAAGACATTGGGATTAACTTAAACATTGACACTCGATGATTTTTCTGAAGTTCTTAATGCAGTGCTTCTAACAGCCCTATTAAAGAAGGCAGGAGGGTAGGGCTGTCTTTTGTTTAAGCATGATTATTTGGCTCACCGTTGTGGGGGAAAATATATATTTGTGTGAAATTATGACTTAAATTATTAAATATTCTACAAATTAACATATTGTAGCATCCTTGCAATGCAATTAAATAGGAATCTATTACTCTTTAATATTACAGAGTTAAATGAGCATGTTGGGAAATTAGAGGCGTTTATGATTTTCATTTTCTCCCACTGTTCATTTCATCTCTTGAGAATAAATGATGCCTATAGAATGTCCTGATGATGATTTCTGATCCTTACCAGATCAGCACACTTAATCAGAGCAATGACTTAAACAGTGGAGAGAAGGAAGCATTCGGGACAGAGTTTTCTGTGTTGTTGGGAATTGATAGGGAAGAGACCATAGGCAGAGAATTTTGGAAATTTGCAGTTGTTCTCTTGTCTCCTCTAAAATACCAGAGAATATATAATTTATCCAGTTCAAGCTTAAATAGGGAAATTACCTTGAATATGTTGTGATTTGGGGGAAAATCTTTGTTCTTTCTTTTCTAGAGGCACAGTTTACATCTGTCAAAAAGCATAATTATCTCATTTACCAGTAAGTTTCTTTAATATATAATACAAGTTGAAAATTCTTTCAATTTGAAGTTTAAGATTTTGTAAAACTTATTCATGCCTTCATCAGTTGTTTCTATGATTCAAAATACGAGCTTACATAAGACTATCTATACTGTGTGAAAAGGTGATTTCATATCTATTACAGTATTACTTGTACGTGGATACCTCTTTACAATTTCTTTTCTTTTTTTGAGACAGGGTCTCACTCTGTGGCCTCTTGCTCCACTCACTGCAACCTCCACCTCCCAGGCTCAAGCGATCTTCTCAGCCCAGTCTCCTGAGTAGCTGGGTTTGCAGGCACCCACCATCACACTTGGCTAATTTTTGTATTTTTAGTAGAGATGGAGTTTCACCTTGTTGCCCAGGCTGGTCTCAAACTCCTGGGCTCAAGCGATCCGTCCACCTTGGCCTCCCAAAGTGCTGTGATTACAGGTATAGGGTACTGCACTCAGCCCTCTTTACAAATTTTTTATTATTTGCTATATTTGCCTACTTGCTTCTTAAATTATTGTTAGTTCTAATATCCCTCATGGTTAATGCGGAATGTTAGAACCAAGGAGAATGGGCTGAGTAGGAGAGTTGGCTGGTGGCAGGATGTAAGCTAATTTATTCATTTTCCTCTTGTAAAGAGAACAAAGAAGAGAGAGGAATAAAATTTTATGAGATATATTGGTAAGACATATGACATTGAAAGAACCATTAAATGATGAATAGTATTCCTGTAATCTGAAGAACTTTGAGTGGAGAGATGGTATTTCATGCTTTAACAAACATGAGTAAAGATTTAAAAATAACACTTTTAGCAGGTATGAATCATTTGGAGACAGTATTCAAATAACCATTCTACATGCATAAATACCAGAATTACCATTATAGAAAACCTGCTGAGGACAGAAATAAAATTTTTTTAAAAAATCACCTTTTTTTCCTAGAATAAAGTACCTTTTCTGTGATTCATGGAACCTGTCTTACAAGGAAAATTTCACATAGTATAGGTTGGGAAAGCTTTTCTTCTCTTCATTAGCTTTACAGTTACTTTGATCATGCAGTTACAACTTTGAATGTTTGTTTTGAGAATGCTTTATTGATATGTTAATCTGCTTTAACTTGCTGAGGTGCTTTATTATTGCAGTTCTTTGGAATCTCTCAGATCATTGATATAGAATCCTAAATCCTTTAGAGGATCCACAAATTCTACTTGGGGGCCTCAGAATATCTTCATATCAGCCTTTTCTAAGAGTATAGGTGTAACTGACTCATGTGGATGATGGTCCAGATATGCTGTGCATAATGAGAATTTGAGAATTTTTCAATTAGAGCATAAGGAATAGCAGCAGTACCTTTTACCCAGCTTTGTGGGTGAAATAATGTTTGCGTCTCTGCTGTCAGAGAAATTTGATATCTATACAGCTCTCTTGTGGCCTATAGTTATTTCTGTGACTTTTTGCCCTCAAACCAAAGCCAAGGATAGTCTTATATGTATTAATGTATCTTTCTATGTGTAGTAGAACATATTTAAATGGTGTTAGGTTCCTAGGCATATGTGCATTGCCAACTTTCAGGTAACAAATGACTACTGGAGTTCACACCAACTATCTTACTATGTTTTTACCTGGGTTTTAGTCATTTTGTTTGTTCCAGAAATTTTAGAAGCAATTTGAAAATAATACTCTTGCAGAATTCTGGCTTTTCAGAATTAGTTTTTTTTTTTTTTTTTTTTTTTTTTAAACAACATTGCATTTTGTCTTAACAAAGAGGCTGCTGATTTAATTTTGTATGAATGATGTTTTTTAACCTTGTAAAACACTTTTCTTCAATCATGCATTGGTATGTTTTCCATTGCTGCTTAATCGCTCTGAATACACTTAAGCCAGTTTTATACCTGATAACAAGAAACCCTCCCAGTTATAAAATTACAAGACTGGAAGGAATCTTAGTGATAAACTAGTTCATAGTTACAGATGAAGAAACTTTACAAGATATTGGCAAATTGTTCTCCAAAGTGCTTATGAAAATTTATATTCTCACCAGTGTTGGAAAAGTTCTCTTTTCTTTATGTTCTCTCCAACACCTGTGCAAGAGCTTCGTTAAGACTCAGCAATTCCACACACATATCTACATATACAGATCTTATCGTAGTTATTGTCCATGTGTTCAAAGAGACATGTCAAGAATGTTCATTGTATCATTGTTTGTAATAACAATAAGAGAATTAATAAATCACTGTATATTAAATAATGGGAAGTGGTTAAAATTAATAGAATGTATCTACATGTATCAGTGAATATGTCTGTATCTCAGCCACGTAATACTGAATGAAAAGATAAAAGCAAATTGTGAAACTATATAATATTTATATAAAGAATAAAAACCTATAAAAGACAATTTATAGAGGATTGATGGAATATTATTGAGCTTTGCGAAGAGTTTATATAATGTGAAGAAATGTTTGTTATGTATAACAGGGTAGCAAATTGTCTATGATTATAGCTAAAGGAAAGCTACTACATGTTGTTTTTGCAGTATACGTTCTTCTGTTTGTAACCTGTTTGTCCTGTAGTGTTTTCAACTTCTCTTGGCTCAGTTTCAGGAAATCTTATGAATTTTGAAAACCAGACATTAGATTGTGTCAGAATAATGAAGTATGGCTGTAGGAAGATTTCTATTAAAACTGTTACTTGATTCATCTGATAAGAGGACAAGCATTTAAGTGGCTGTTATAAGGCCCAAAATAAAAGGGAACAGACTTAATTTTCCTATAAGAAAATAATAGTATTTCCATTGAGAGAATAATAATAACTAAAAACACCATCTTGGAATAAACATATGAGAAGGTTTACACCCTTATTAATAATGAAAGAACTCCAAGCGAAATATCATCGAGATATTTTTTACCCTGCAGGTTGGCAAAAGTAAGTTTGATAATTTCTGGTGATGGCAAGAGCATGAAGCAAGGGACACTCTTTTCAATGGCTGGTATCAATCAGTGCAGTTTTTCTGGAAGACAGTATAAGTAAATTTCTCATAATTAAAAAGGCCCATGTTTTTTAACCTGAGAGTTGGACTGCAAGAAATTATTGCAGATAATTGGCATAAGTTTTTCAAAATACATCTACAAAGATATTTGTTGAAGTATTTTTTTGCAATGACAAAACAAATAACAAAAACTGGCAATAACTTAGATATCTATCGATATAGAATTGATTATATGATTTTGTACTTTCATGTGATAGAATACTGTATAGCTATTAAATAAATGAGATCTATGCATGCTGATGTGGAAGGTTCTCCAAGATATTTTAAGTAAATAAGCTGCAAATAATGTATCAAGTATGACACTGTTATGTAAAATCAAAAGGAAAAATAAGTACATATACCATACATGAGCATTTGCATTAAACAATTTATAAGCAATT
Source organism: Piliocolobus tephrosceles (assembly GCF_002776525.5). Taxonomy (NCBI): domain Eukaryota; kingdom Metazoa; phylum Chordata; class Mammalia; order Primates; family Cercopithecidae; genus Piliocolobus; species Piliocolobus tephrosceles. Next base: position 105,117,335 of record NC_045437.1, on the reverse strand, counting down.
ACAAGAAACGTAACAGTGCTTGCCTTTGGAGAATGTAAGAGAAAGACGGCTTTTACTTTTCATTTTGTATCTTTCAGTACTCTTTATATTTTCTAACCTAATATATGTTTTACTGTGTTTTTAAATGCCACTAGAGTTTATGTCAGAATTTGCATCTCTTCATCCTCTACTCTTATTCCTGTATTGATTATAAAACACTACCAGCTGCAACAAGAAAACAAGCAAAAACCAGCAAGTGATTACATAAAACACAATACAATTATGTTTTCAGTGAGCATAGATGGTCACTAAAAAACACCCTTCAAAATAGGTCATTAATAATAATTATTTATTGCCTTGTTAGTTTAAAAAATGATGTAAAGGTCAGAACATTAGTGGCTAAAGCCAATTGGTCATTAACTGTGGTAATCATTGACCTTATAAAGGAGAATTGGTCTTCTGAATGATTTTCTGAAGTTGTTAATAACTGTATTTGAAGATTAGCAGCTATATTGTGATGACAAGCATGCCAAAAGACATTGGCCCCATTCATATGAAAAATTATGTTTTTAATGTGTAATTTGCTGTAGCATTCATCAAAATTATGCGTTCTTTCGGAAAGGAAAAAATTGATTGGTAGCAGTTGCAGTGCCAAGGTTAGCATTAATGGTACTGAAACATCTAAATTTCCTGGCTTTTAAACCTTTTAAAAACCTTTGAAGAGATTTATATGGGCTCTTGGATATGAAACAGTTCTTAAAAAATCATAAGGTCACTTTTTTCTTGCATGCCAAAAATGTGTTTCCTAGATGTAGGAGAGCTGTCAGCTCCTTCTAACTATTTTTACAGTCTCTTCATTCATTGCTGTTTACTTTTGGATAAAGGGAAGAGGAGTTACTTTCTCTGCCCTAATGTGGTAGCCCCCAGCAGGACTTTCCTAGTGTGCATATTTTGTTAGTACAAGAATATATCTAATTGTGGTCAGGTGACCTCTACTAGCATGTTCCAGAAAATATATGTTGCTTATGTTTTGTAGTTCTCAGCTCTGTACTGCTTCTTACGGCATCTTGCTTAGGGCAGTGGAATATGAACTGAGGCCAAACACTGTAGATAACATTCCTGAAGGCCAGGGTGCAAAACTCCTTTTTCTTTTTGTTACAGTGTAGACTGTACTCGTATACGAGTGTATGGCCTTTCAAAGGTTGCAGAGCAACAAGCTTCACTAGTTGAATAAATGTAGAATTGTCTTAATTTATCATCAGTGTGCATGATACTGTTTGTAATACTGATTAGATATGTTTCTATAAATTAGTATGTTGGTACAGAATAAGGCAGTGTATTTGTTTGAGCAGATAATAAATAGAATGAACCTTCACTTTTAATATTTTGTTCCTCTCATGTTTAAAAATCATGTGCAGAGCTCTTATATCAGATATATTCCTGGCTTGTCTCATACCCTCCCTAGCAGGAGAAAAGACTGAAATCTCCCTTTCTTAAAGCTGTAACAGGGTAAGGCATGTCTAGTCATGGTGGTGCAGGATCAGAGGATTAGACAGGTCTCTAGGCCAAGGAATGATTAGTGTACCCATTTTCTGGTGAAAACGGGAAAAAATGGGAAAAGGAGCATTAACTATGGATTGAATCTGGCTTTGAACTTTTCTCATCCTGGACTGACTTGACTGTCTTGATGTCAAACATAATTTAGAAAACTGAAGAGAAGAGGGAAAGTCTATTGTATTAATCCATATTTTTACTTCTCCTGTTGTTCCTTCTTCCTGATGTTTCAAGATTCCTTCTTTAATCATTTGGATTTTATTTCACGACCTTTCTCTTATACTTTTAGGGTAGGTCTGCTGCGAAAAAATTCTGTAAGTTTTTCTTATCTATGAATGTTTTAATTTCCTATTCATTCCTGAAGGATTTTTTTCTGGATATAGAACTCTGGCTTGACAGTTCTTTTCTTTTTTTTTCTTTTTTTATTTTCTTTTAAAATTATTATTATACTTTAAGTTCTAGGGTACATGTGCATAACATGCAGGTTTGTTACATATGTATACTTGTGCCATGTTGGTGTGCTGCACCCATCAACTTGTCAGCGCCCATCAATTCGTCATTTACATCAGGTATAACTCCCAGTGCAATCCCTCCCTCCTTCCCCCTCCCCATAATAGGCCCCGGTGTGTGATGTTCCCCTTCCCGAGTCCAAGTGATCTCATTGTTCAGTTCCCACCTATGAGTAAGAACATGCGGTGTTTGGTTTTCTGTTCTTGCTATAGTTTGCTGAGAATGATAGTTTCCATCTGCATCCATGGCCCTACAAAGGACACAAACTCATCCTTTTTTATGGCTGCATAGTATTCCATGGTGTATGTGTGCCACATTTTCTTAATCCAGTCTGTCACTGATGGACATTTGGGTTGATTCCAAGTCTTTGCTATTGTGAATAATGCTGCAATAAACATACATGTGCATGTGTCTTTATAGCAGCATGATTTATAATCCTTTGGGTATATACCCAGTAATGGGATGGCTGGGTCATATGGTATTTCTAGTTCTAGATCCTTGAGGAATCGCCATACTTTTTTCCATAATGGTTGAACTAGTTTACAATCCCACCAACATTGTAAAAGTGTTCCTATTTCTCTACATCCTCTCCAGCACCTGTTGTTTCCTGACTTTTGTATGATTGCCATTCTAACTGGTGTGAGATGGTATCTCATTGTGGTTTTGATTTGCATTTCTCTGATGGCCAGTGATGATGATCATTTTTTCATGTGTGTGTTGGCTGTATGAATGTCTTCTTTTGAGAAATGCCTGTTCATATCCTTTGCCCACTTTTTGATGGGGTTGTTTGGTTTTTTCTTTTAAATTTGTTTGAGTTCTTTGTAGGTTCTGGATATTAGCCCTTTGTCAGATGAGTAGATTGCAAAAATTTTCTCCCATTCTGTAGGTTGCCTGTTCACTCTGATGGTAGTTTCTTTTGCTGTGCAGAAGCTCTTTAGTTTAATTAGATCCCATTTGTCAATTTTGGCTTTTGTTGCCATTGCTTTTGGTGTTTTAGACATGAAGTCCTTGCCCATGCCTATGTCCTGAATGGTATTACCTAGGTTTTCTTCTAGGGTTTTTATGGTATTAGGTCTAACATTTAAGTCTCTGATCCATCTTGAATTAATTTCCGTGTAAGGAGTAAGGAAAGTAAGGAAAGGAAAGGATCCAGTTTCAGCTTTCTACTTATGGCTAGCCAATTTTCCCAGCACCATTTATTAAATAGGGAATCCTTTCCCCATTTCTTGTTTTTCTCAGATTTGTCAAAGATCGGATGGCTGTAGATGTGTGGTATTATTTCTGAGGACTCTGATCTGTTCCATTGGTCTATATCTCTGTTTTGGTACCAGTACCATGCTGTTGTGGTTACTGTAGCCTTGTAGTATAGTTTGAAATCAGGTAGCGTGATGCCTCCAGCTTTGTTCTTTTGACTTAGGATTGTCTTGGCAATGCGGGCTCTTTTTTGGTTCCATATGAACTTTAAAGCAATTTTTTCCAATTCGGTGAAGAAACTCATTGGTAGCTCGATGGGGATGGCATTGAATCTATAAATAACCTTGGGCAGTGTGGCCATTTTCACGATATTGATTCTTCCTATCCATGAGCATGGTATGTTCTTCCATTTGTTTGTGTCCTCTTTGATTTCACTGAGCAGTGGTTTGTAGTTCTCCTTGAAGAGGTCCTTTACATCCCTTGTAAGTTGGATTCCTAGGTATTTTATTCTCTTTGAACCAATTGTGAATGGAAGCTCATTCATGATTTGGCTGTTTGTCTGTTACTGGTGTATAAGAATGCTTGTGATTTTTGCACATTGATTTTGTATCCTGAGACTTTGCTGAAATTGCTTATCAGCTTAAGGAGATTTTGGGCTGAGACAATGGGGTTTTCTAGATATACGATCATGTCATCTGCAAACAGGGACAATTTGAGTTCTTCTTTTCCTAACTGAATACCCTTGATTTCTTTCTCTTGCCTGATTGCCCTAGCCAGAACTTCCAACACTATGTTGAATAGGAGTGGTGAGAGAGGGCATCCTTGTCTTGTGCCAGATTTCAAAGGGAATTTTTCCAGTTTTTGCCCATTCAGTATGATATTAGCTGTGGGTTTGTCATAAATAGCTCTTATTATTTTGAGATACATTCCATCAATATCGAAATTATTTAGTGTTTTTAGCATGAAAGGCTGTTGAATTTTGTCAAAAGCCTTTTCTGCATCTATTGAGATAATCA